>NC_066619.1:124404841-124717341 GCF_025201925.1 Gopherus flavomarginatus
TGTTCTCAAGACCTTTAATCATTCTTGTTGCTCTTCTCTGGACCCTCTCCAATTTCTCCACATCTTTCTTGAAATGCGGTGCCCAGAACTGGACACAATACTCCAGTTGAGGCCTAACCAGCGCAGAGTAAAGCGGAAGAATGACTTCTCGTGTCTTGTTTACAACACACCTGTTAATGCATCCCAGAATCATGTTTGCTTTTTTTGCAACAGTATCACACTGTTGACTCATATTAAGCTTGTGGTCCACTATGACCCCTAGATCTCTTTCTGCCATACTCCTTCCTAGACAGTCTCTTCCCATTCTGTATGTGTGACAGCCTTCTAAGCAAACTGGCCATCACTTCATGCGGATCAAATGCTCAAACTCTCCAATCATCCAGTTGAGCCCTCCATAACTCTACAGAAGGATGCTGTGCACCAGCCTGGCTCCACTCATCTTATGTCAAGTTGGTTGACACACAAACTATATTCAACCATTCACATCATAACTGGGAGAATTTGACCCATCCCAATACTTTAGCTCCCCATGTCAAACAACATCATTCCTCCACACGTTCATTGTGAGGAAGCTGCAGTCAGAATTGTTGAGAAGATCAGGGTAAACCCAAGCCTTCCACTGTATACAAACTTATTTGAGTACCCAAGAGTGCACTTGTCATGGAGGCACCTATTGTAGGCCCACTTGACCTGCACAGATTTCTCTGTGATGTCAATGGGAAAAGAAGAATGGTCTGCAGCTGATTCTCAAAATCAGTCTCTTATAACTGACCTGACTATGTGTGTATTCACCTTTGATTAGATACACCTCTCATGGGCCATTCTGAACTAATTTCTAACAGGCCACGGTCATTGTGCAACCAGCCTTCACACCTGGGGCCAAACTGAAGATCCCACATGTGGCCATTGCCAAAGAGACAATGTTTCACATTAAATGACAACTACGCTCCGACCAGATTTGATGGTGATCTGAGAGTTCTGCGCCTTGCTGATGAGGCTTCGGCAAAGTGGCTTGGCAAGCTTCACATCCCATAAGATACATAGAGCAGGTCTGATGGATGACTTTACATTGCATATCATGTTCTAGAGCATGAACCTGAATTTCTAAATCCAAAGTTCAGATAACACTTTTTTTTAAGTGCCTGGCCTTGCTAATTGACAGTAATTACCACAGCATTATCTGATTATCTGAGCTGTCACAGTTTAAAAGCTCCCTGCCACAAAAAAAGAAAGTGTTATAATATATTTACAGCAGCCATCATGGGAAGAGAAACAGCTAGTGTCAGCCAAAGAATTTACTGTTATTAGGAAGCATTGCCAAGGTCGTGCTTGACTGAAGACAACATGAAGTGCAATTTTTATTTAAAAAGTTGGCAGAAAGGTTGATATTCATTTAATTATGATTCTCAAACTAGATACCCAAACTTGCAATGTGATATATGTGCAGGTGGAACAAATTAACCCATTTGCATGTGCCATTGTGATTTTGGCCCATTATCTAAGACAGATAACATAGGTGTACTCTCTTTATATGTCCCAGATGCTTAAATGGCCTCTATTACTATAGTATCCAAGTGCCTCAATCTATCATGTGTTTATCCTCACCACACCCCTGTGAGGTAGGGCAGTGCTATTGCTGTCATATTACAGGTGGGGAAACAGGGCACAGAGAGATTAAATGTCATGTCCAAGGTCTCAGACAGAGCAGAGAATCAAAGTCCCAGGCTAACACTGTGACTATGTAGACTTGGGAGATCTGGGTTCAACTCCCTACTCCACTGCAATAGTAATTAAAATGTGTATTTTAGATAAGGGTGATCACTGAAACAGACATTTTAAATTAATCAGTCACAGAGGTTTAGTGTGTTCCTAACAATGTTCATTGCTTTCAGAAAAAGGAAACACTAATTTACTGTGTGTGAGCTCCATAACAATACACGCTTATGAAATTTCATCAACTTAAAAAAATATGTTTCCAAAGATTTTAGGCATAACAAAGGATTTTATATCTTACTAAGGTACTGATTTTGCTTAAACTAGTTCATCAGATAGTCAGAAGTAAAGAAAGGGAAACTTTGTCCAGCTATCTGGAAGAAAAGGGCTGTTGCTTCCTTCATTGGGGGTGGGGGAAGAAATGGATGGACAGAAAGGACAGGAAGACTTTGGAAGTAAGTTTTTTTACTACAGTAATTAAAATGTATATTTTAGAAAAGGGTGGTCTTTTGAAGAATTTATTTTAAAAACCATATGTCTGAAGATCCAAGCATTTAAGGCTAAAGATGATTGTGCATCTAAAAACCTATTTTAACCTAGAGGTTTTTTAGAGATGTGATTTTATAATCTTCACCAACTCACTAATGAAATATTTTTAAAGCAAATTTTACACTAAGGTCCTGTAGACTGACATGTGCTGAGTAAATATCACGATGTGTGAGAGCAGAGACAAGTCTCAGAGCCAAGGCACAGTGAAGCCATCTTTAAAAAATCTGGGATCATAGCACTTCCTTTCCTCAGAGGGACATTGTGAGAATAACTACATTAGACTTTGAAGTGCTTTGAGCTCTACTCATGAAAACCACTGTGTAAGAGCTAGGTATTCTTTAATTTCCTAAATGAGCCAAGAAGGTGCTGACAGGAAAGATAGTGTCGTTAATACCAAAGAACAGTCAATTAGTTTCTTTAATTGATTTTTAAATGGTGTTATTGTGACTACTTTATTATTATTTTATGAAGTTATTTTGCTGAATCTTTCTCCTGCATGTATTACGTTGAATAGATAATATTCAGAAAGAATGGCTGGCCACACAAAAGTAAGTGTTATTGGACTGTAATGGTATTCCACATTTATTGCAGAGAGGCCCCTGTAACTGAGCTCCTGCCCCAGGGAGGCTAGCCCCCGGCCCCTCCCCAGCTGTTCCCCTTCCCCTGTCGGTGCAATGCTCTGGGTGGCGGGGCTGCAAGCTCTTGCTGGGCAGCACAGCTGCAGAGCTGCGGCCTGACCTGGTGCTGTGTGCTGCACGATGGTGTGGCTGGCTCCAGCCTGGCGGCGTGGCTGCCTGTCCTGGTGCTCTGGGCAGTGCAGCTGTAGTGCTGCCAGGCAGTGCAGTAAGAGGGCAGGGAGCAGGGGGGTTGGATAGAGGGCAGGGTAATAGGGGTTGGGGCGGTGAATAGGGGTTGGGGCGGTCAGAGGGCAGGGAACTGGGAGATTGAATGGGGGCAGGGGTCCCAGGGAACAGTCAGGAATGAGAGGAAGGGCTGGATGGGGCAGCAGGGGGGAGTCAGGGCGGGGGGCCCGGAGCTGGTCAGGGGACAAGTAACATGGGGTTTGGATGGGGCAGGAGCCCCGGGGGGCTGTCATGGAGCAAGAAGCGGGGGCAGGGTGAATAGGGGGCAGGGGCTGGGCCATGCCTGGCTGTTTGGGGAGGCACAGCCTCCCCTAACCGGCCCTCTATATAATTTTGAAAACCCAATGTGGACCTCAGGCCAAAAAGTTTGCCCACCTCGTCCTAGTGCTTGTAACTGAAGTGCAATGGTTGCTAACTAAGAAAAGGATTAGAAATTGAAAGAGGCGGAGATTGAAATGGAAGCCACAAGGCTGAAGTATATTTAGGCCATGGGACATTGTCATAAAAATCTGAGGTGTAAAAATGGATTAAAAAAAGGTGCTATCATACCTAGCAAGGAGTTAAAATATCAGCAATAGTGTGAACAATAGATGTACCATGCTTTGTAAAATACCAACACCTAAAACTGTTAGGACAACCAGATTCCCTCTTTTTATAAGTGCAAAAAAAAAAATGGGTGAAATCCTGGTCTTGGTGAGGTGTATGGGAGATTTAACATTGACTTAGATGAGGCCAGGGTTTCACTTATGAGTGTTTAAGTGTTAGTTTTCCCCAGTGATGATCACCATATGATGGACTGCTGTACACATGCACAGATCCACTGAAGCCAGTGGGATTCTGGAACAGCACGTTTATCCACCTGAAGCTCACTGGAGAATGGAGACCTTATTCAATATTTAAATTTATGGGATAAAGCTCTTATATTGTACAAATGCTGACTTCTTCACTGCCTTTTCCTTTACATCATCATGCATTGAACACATTAAATAAGTGTAAAAATGTGACCGTTTCTCAGAGAAGGAGGTTCAGCAGTACAACAGATACATTTCCAACAACAGAGCTAATATGGTCACACACAGACGGCATATCAAACTAGCCCATAAGTCTTTCTTCCTAACCAGAAAGTGCTAAATTTTCTTTATCTTCAGACACTAATATGAAACATGATAGGTGCCATCAAGAACATTGTAATACTTCTCCACCTCTTTCCCAAAGCAAGATATTTTAACTGTGTTTCAACAGATAAATAAGTTGCAGCTCCAACAGCTGAAGCATGAGATGCTCACAATGGGAAACTGAACAGGTCTAGTATGCTAGAAATAAAGCATGCAGTCTATGTTGATTATAGCCTATTAAGTCCCTTCTGGCTTCCTTGTACATTAGCAGAGAGGATACAAAATTCAAGTTTGCATCTTTAGAAGTACAGGTGATCTAAACACTTGATCCTAGGATCGCTCCTTCTCACCTCCGCCGCTAGTACAACCTTCGTGGACAAAGTCTATAATTTTTTTCTGTTTAAGAGGAACCATAAGATAGTAAATTGAAATATTTTAACATAAATGACTTTTTGCAGTATGTGGTCAGAAGTCTAAACCCCCCACACCACAAAACCCTATTTCTTCTCATACCATACCTGAAGGCCAAATTCTGCCTTTCTACTTCATGCAAATTAGAGTTTGATCAGTGTGTATTAGGTGTAGTTCTGTTCTTCAGCCTACTCTCAAGCAGTTGCTTGACTCCTTATTTAAAATTAAGTTCCATCGGCATCACCTGGATTTGAACACATTTAACTTTAAGCACATGCTTTGAAGTCAAAGCAACATGGCCACCATGATGCTGAATTGGGATCTATGCTACTCTACTTGCACACTGACGGCGGAATCTGCCTCTAAATTATTTGGAAGGAAGTAGCTTGATTTGAAAAGGGGAAAAGAAAATAATGAGAATTGTCACTGTAAGGCTACGTCTAAAGTGCACACCTCCCAAGACAGCGGTGTGTAGGGTACATGTAGCTACGTGCCTCAGTGACAAGCAAACTGCCTCCACGCTATGGTGTTTAGCTATGCATATCAGTGAAAGGTTCTGGCAGAGGGGGGAAGGCAGTGGCACCCAGCACTGTAGATGAGAAAGGCACTGTTTGGGCATGTAGAGAGCCATATAGGGAACATACCATAAGGGTTCAGGTATGTCTTTACTCTAGTTGCCTAAGGAGTTCCTCATCATCTACACTGTTATTTACACCCAGGCTAGGGTTCCATGCCACATATGTACTCTGCACGCGGACATAAGGAGCGTTGAGTGTAGACATACCTTAAGAGTCACAAACAGAGAGTAAATTTGGGAACGTATAGCACACTCCAGACTCCTATATGCAATCAATCACCAATGAAAAACCAAAGCCACCGTTGATTTTGCTCAGCCCCAGTTGGTCTCTCCCAAGAAGTTCAAAACTGTCATTTTTAATACAAGATAGAGCAGCTTAAATATATTAAAACAATTTACTCAGTCCCTTACCCCACAGTGGAACAGTGCCTGGAATGTTCAATTACACTGGAAGAGAAAATATTCTGCCTATTGAGCACTATGATTCAGAAGAGTGTCTTCAAGTAAAAGGGTTAATTTAGTATTTAAGGCCATGAAATATTGTAGGAAACTGCCAAAATGCCTCTGTAGATCATGTTACAGCATCTGCCCTTAGCTGATAAGAATATGAGCTTAAAATTGAACACAATCCTGCTGTTTTCAATCTTACTCTTTTTGATTTTCTCTTGGGTCTTGACAGGTGATGGAAACAAAATCATTCTCGGATGTGATCCAAAGCCCACTGAAGTCTATAACAGGAGCCTTTCATCAACTTCAATGGGGTTTGGATAGACCTGTTTTCCACACGTTCACCTTGAGACATTACTTTTGAAGATAAAATAATTAGATTAGGTTTCATTTTGAAGCCTACTATAGACCTTCACGAAAAAAAAATTGTCCACTTTATACCATTTGGTTTTAAGTAATTCAGAAACCTTGGCTTTTTTATATAAATATTACCCTGTAAAATAGCTCGTTTTATATTAGGACTGCAGAAAATCTGTCACGGAGGACTACTTTTACTGCAGGCATATCTCTGCACTCCATAAACTTGGTTAACCAGACAACTCCCCCGCCTCCTACACCCCCACCAACACACACAGAAAAATGGCAACAGAAGAAACCCAATTTTACTTAAGAGATTGCAAGCTTCCATACAGAATGATTTGGAATCACTTTAGAGTTACCCAGGGTATGTAATCACACACATTTCTCTTGTTAAAATTATGTCAACAGGCAGCTATCTGGTAAATAAGGATCACCATTACATTCAATTTTCTGAGATTTATTGAAAGAAGTAATGAATTAAATAAGGAAGAGAGAAGTGAAGGTTTTCTGACAAAAAGAAATGAGTATTAAAACTGCAGGCACTTCAAAAGCTTCCTAAATGTAACCCTACAGCCTATGGTTGCCAATTTTCTAAATTGCACAAAACTGAACACCCCTGCCCTGTCTGCTGCAACATCCTTCCCCTGAGGGCCCCACCCCTACTCACTCTATCCCCTATCCCGCTATTGCTCGCTTTCCTCAATCCTCCCTCACTTTCATTGGGCTGGGGCAAGGGTTTGGGGTGGGGCCAAAAATGAAGGTTACAAGGAGCAGGAGGTGGCGGGGAATGGCTTCATCTGGGTATTAAGGGCTCTGGTTGGGAATGTGGGCTCAGGGATGAGAGGTTTGGGGTGTAAGAGGGAGCTCTGGACTAGGGCCCAGGGGTCTGGAGTGTGGGAGCAGGCTCAGACAGGCAGTTGGGGTGCAGGAAAGGATGTGGTCTCTGGGAGGAGGTTTGGGGCTTGGACAGGGGGTTGGGGTGCGGGCTCTGGGAAGGAGTTAGGTGTAGGAGGGGGTTACAACCTGGGGCAGGGTGTTGGGGTGCAGGTGGGGGTTTGAGCTCCAGCTGGGCAGCGCTTACCTCAGGCAGATCCAGGTCAGCAGCACAGCAGGGCTAAGGCAAGCTCTCTGCCTGTCCTAGTTCCACACGGCTCCTGGAAGAGGCTAGCATGTCCGGTTCCTAGGCTGAGGGGTGGTCAGGCAGCTCTGCAGGGTGCACTCTGCCCGCCCCCACCGCTGTCGCCCCCACAGCTTCCATTGGCCACGATTCCCGGCCAATGGGAGTTGTGGAGCCAGCACTCAGGGTGGAGGCAGCACACTGAGCTTCCCTGATCGCACCTCCCCGCCTAGGCAGAGATATGCCAGCCGCTTCTGGGAGCTGTGCGGAGCCAGGGAGATTTCCTAAATCCTACTGCACCGCGGACTGGACTTTAATGGCCCAGTCAGCGGTGCTGACCAGAGTCACCAGGGTCCCTTTTCGATCTGGTGTTCTGGTAAAATAAAAGACACACACCTGGCAACCCTACTACAGAGCCCAAAGCACTAAATGAAACAGAGCTTTGCAAGTATATGACTAGGGTTGCCAACTTTTTATTCACACAAAACCAAACACCCTTTTCCTGCCCCGTCCCGCCCCTCCTTTGAAGCCCCGCCCACTGCACAGCCCCAAACACACACTGTCACTCCCTATCCCCACACTCACTCATTTGCTCAGTTTCACCAGGGGGTTGGGGTGTGTGTGTATTTGGGGGGAGGGCTCCAGGGTGTGAGGGGGGAAGGCTCCAGAGTGGAGCCAGGGATGAGGGGTTTGGGGTGCAGGAGGGGACTCCGGGCTGGAGGTGGAGTCAAGGGGTTCGGATTACTGTAGGGGGCTCCGGGCAGAGGCATGGGTGTGGGAGGTGGCTCTTGGCTAGTGGTGTGGGTTCCAGGGTGGGGCCAGAAATAAGGGTTTCAGGGTGAGGGAGGGAGCTCTGGGCTGGAGCGAGGGCTCTGGTATGGGACCAAGGATGTGGGATTTGGGGAGCAGGAGGGGGCTCTGGCTGGAAGTGCAGACTCTGGGGTGGGGTGGGGATAATCAGTTTGGCATGTAGGAAGGTGCTCCGGGCTGGGGCCAAGGGGTTCAGAGGGCCCTCCCCAAATCACTTTAGATCAGTCTTAGCAACATCTTTTCCAGTCAAATTCTGAGTTATCCTCATCTGGAAACTGCTTAGCTCAGATCTAGTATAAATGCATCAGTCTGTTTGACTTTTATTTCCCACAGAAAGATTCCGAACAATATGCAGCCTCAAACTATTCTTCATCTTTTGTACCTTAAGTTCCTCAGGGAATTAGACTTTTATATCCAGTGTGAGTGGCACTCTAGGTTTTCCCTGAGCGCCCGCCCCACATACCTGCTTTTAAGCAAACCTACTGTGCCTATAAGTCTCAAAGTTTGTTGGTACTAACAAAAACCACTTTGCACACCGCAGTTCACTGGCTTTGTAACAGCTCCTTGCAGTAAGCAATCCTTCCAATAGCCATTCAGACCAAATTGTCCTCAGGGAAAGTTCTCTTACCAGAATACAGAGCATCATTTAAACCAAAAATAGGTGTAATGTACTGAGTTAGTTTCCTTTGAAGGTAGAGAGAATATCCTATAAAGCAAGCTTGGTGAAAGAAAGGTTTTCCCTGTACTTAGTTAAAATTTACCCAAGCACAGAAGATTGGTGCGGAGCCCTTTGCAAGACTTACGCCCTCTTCTGCCTCTGAACTGCAGCTGATGTTAAGCTACAGACTCTGTAAGGGTTAACTAGCTTAGCAGAGCTAGCATGCTCAGTAGATCAGGAGCTTTCGCAGGTCATTAAGACAGGGCACAGGCCTTTGAGAGCGTTACTGGCTTGGCACCTCGAGCTGAGTTTACCCAAAGGCCTCTGTGAGGCTACTGAAGCAACTGCTATTTGCTAGGAGACTGCCAAAGCACAGGCCTTTGTGGAAGTCCTGGCTCAGCATTGCTACAGTGCTGGGCTGATACAAAAGGGCAGATTACTGTGGAATTACAAGCTCATTACCATTGGTAAAAATATATCAAAGCGGAAACGTAGCCCACCAGTGTTGGTGGTTGTAGGAAAAAGGAAAAAAGTGTTCCCCAGAAACATAATGGTAGCAATAAAAACAAATGCCTATTTCTTGATACAGGAGGACGTGTGTTTTAGGGAAAGAAACCCACAGTCCTAGAAATGTAGACTTTTTTCCTTACATGCGCTGGAGATAGCTTGAGCTGGTTCTCTCTCTCTCTGATTAGAAAGTGAACTCAAATTTTTATTGACAACTCTATACAGAGTTCTCATAGCAGTGTTGGTCTCTGGATATTGGAAAGACAAGGTGGGTGAGACAACAACTTTTATTGGATCAACTTCTGTTGGACCTGGGGAAGAGCTCTGTGTAGCTTGAAAGCGTGTCTCTCTCACCAACAGAAAGTGGCCCAATAAAAGATATTACCTCACCCACTTTGTCAAATCCATATGGAGACATATTGTATTTTCACCTCAGATTAATCTCTCCATGTGAATCCCACCATGCTCGTATGCTGTTAAGTATTTAACAAGGCCCTCTCGAATAATGACTGTGTAAACTTCCCTTTCATAACTGAGCTCCAATTCAGGTAAATGAATGAAATATATTATAGTGAAACTTCAGCACTTTAAAACTGGAACAGCTACATTATTTTTTCCCTAAGTTTACACCTCCTTTTGGATAGCCTATTGTCTAGGACTCGTCCATTCTTTATTGGCAAAAATATTTGCCTCTCTTTATGACAAAAGCCCAACACTCACTGATTAGGTATAATGAAAACTGGTCCAAATTTTGCCCGCCAAACAGTTTTATGACAGAAAATACTGTTTTGCCAAAACCAAAGCTTCCCATGGGAACCTACTGATTGAGAAAATTATATTTCAGAAAAAAAAAAAGAAGAACAGCATTTTGGTAAGGTCAAACCATTCCTTTTTGACTTTTTCCACAATGGAAGAATCTTCTTTTCAAAATGACTTTTTTTTTAAATGAAACTTCAACATTAAAAATGTTTGGATTTACCCAAAACAATGGATTTTGTTTTGTAATTTTGTTGGGTGAAATTTATTAATTTTCTTTTCAATCTGATTTGGAGTGCAACAAATTTTGAAGTTGCAGAATTTCCCATGAAATGGAAATTTCAGTTCTCACACAGCTCTACTAGTTATATCCAACAACATAAGGTGGCTAATGTAAAGTAAGATGGTAAGTTATTAACTGCACAGTCACCTCTTAACATTAACATGCTGCTAAGATGGCTGGCTAATGGACTGATATGACAAGCACCAGGCATCTTTCCACCATCCAGTGAGGAAAGTCTAGTGTGCTTAGTATCAAAAGAGAATAACATTCAGTTTTTTGTGTACTGCACCTTTAAATGTTGAGGAATTGCCTGCCTGCTTCAATTTTGTGTTTCAGTTCAGATGCAGCATGTTACTGAGTGAGTCATATTCACTCCAATGGTGACTACCTACCTGTGTCAAATTCTGCCATCCTCACTCATTGACTTCAGCGAGAGGAAGATACTGAAGGAGGGTAGAAGAATGTTGTCTGTTTCATTTGCAGTAAAGGAAAATAAACACTACACATTTTCCTGTCTATGGGGATAAAAATCTCAACATTGTTCTCGTTATTAGTGAAGGGGGAACCTCAGAAGGGCCAAAGTTTGGGTCAGTGTGTGTAAACCACAAAATAAAAAAATGAAATTTATCTGGATGATTTCAATTCAATGTTTCTTTTTATTTTAAGCTCTCAATTCTGCAAAATTCAGATACAAGTTTCACGAGATTTCTACGTTTGCACTCCCCCCTCTCCACCACCTTTTCCCAAACAGGCTGGAACTGACAGGAAAACAGAATCATCTTTTGGAATGTGCTGAGGCAGAAGGAAGTGAAAAACAAACTAAAAGCTACCTTTAAAATCTTTGCTTTTGAGTGTCTTGGAGTTTATCACATGAAATCTGATGTGAGGGAAAGCGCTCTAAGAGGCTGAGCTCAGACTTTCCTCATCTATGAATAGGGCTCAGCTTTTGTGCCTCAGATTTTAAATCAGCTTCAGTGTCAAAACAGAGGAGTCTATAAGGCCTAACACATTCATGCACATAAACACCATCTTGACTGTGTATAGAAGAGGTGTCTTCTTTTAAAAGTTTCTGTTTATTCCCAAATAAAAGTCTTTGCTAAATTGAGATGCCTAGACTGCCCATCCCAGTGCTGCAAATCCAAAAAGAAGTGGCCCTGATCCAGCAAAGCACTTAAACACACGATTATCTTTAAACAGGTACCCAGTGAACGCAATAGGACTACTCATGCTGAAAGGCTCTGCTGGACTGAGGCCTAAGTACTTACGTTATTCAGCAATTCATTTGTATTCAGCCCCTCAGTTTTAATTCTGAACCTATAGTTTGCACCACAACAGAATTTCACCTCCTTCGGAGATTCCATATATGTCAATTCTTGCTAAATACATCAGATTTATGAAAATCAGGAGTAGGAATTACACCATAGCCCAGGTTTACAGGACAATTTGTAGAGTTGGTTGGAAATTGTCCAACAGAACATTTTTCTGTTGGAAAATGCCAATTTGTCAAAAGCCAACAGGTTTCACAGAAGTGTGTCAATTTCAACATTTTTTTTTGTTTAGAAAGTTTTGATAAGCTCAAAACATTCCATTTTGATATTTTTGAAACATTGATATTTTTCATTTCAAAAGAACGGTTTAGAAATTAATTTCATGATGATTTTAAGTGTCAAAATCAAATAAAAAATCATAATTCCATTTTGAGAGAAATGGTTCATTCCATTTTGGAATGTAAATTCCCTTTTAAATAATGGAGTTTTCCACAAAATGTGAAAATCCAGTTCCCACCTAGCTCTAGGATTTTTGCGTGCAAAAAAAAATGAGCACTTTTTCTACACCTAATGTTCTCATAGAATTCCTGTACTTGCTTGTTATTTAAAGAGGCACTTTTAAAAAAGGGACATTGTCTTTTTTTGTTTGGGGCGATGGCAATCCTTTTCCACATCGAAATGTCATTTCAATTAGAAATTGACTGAAAAAAATCAGTTTTGAAAAGTTTTAACTAGTTTTCGTTCCTAACTGTATTACATGCGTATATGGAAACTCCTAGTGCCCAGGCAACTTAATCGAATCCTATTATCCTGAAGGTTTGCAACAAATATTTCAAACTCCAGGATAATTCCTTTAACTCACTACTCTGTTGAACACATTTGGTGCCCAATATATCCCATACCCCCTACATTTGTTTTATTGCCATTGTGTGTCTAGTTTTGATACACATCACCATGAGACAGACAAACCTGCCTGAAAATCCTCAAATTCATATCCAGATCCAGGCATCTTTAGTAGCCATTCACAAATAGAGGAGAGTCAAATATAGTTCTCTTCTTTCTCTTGTACACACCATTTTTATTCTCTGCAGTTGTATAAGCACCAAAATTCCTGTTTAGCCCCAAATTCATCTCAGATAAATCAGTATTATTCATCCATCAGTACCTGTCTCTTGGGTCAAAACATCTGTGTGTTCACTTCAAACAAAGTGAATATCTTTCCTATTATCTAGCAGTTACTTGGTGAACTGAGGAAATGTAGGGCCAAATGTTAAGTCTTATTTATATGGGTTTAGGCAATGTCTATGATTGGACAAGAGGGAAAACAGATTTTAACCCTGGGAAAGTTAAACCTCCATTCATTCAGAGTACCCTCCAGTTCTTTTTACCCCTTTCTTGTCCTCTGCCATGGACTCCACACTGCTTCTCCACAGTCTATGTATGGGCAGAGCAGCAATCCCAGATACCCAGTAACAAATGGAAGTGCCGATCTATAGACATGGGATCGTGCAGGTGGGGAGCTGCTGCCTGCTCGCCTTACTGTGGCTGTTTTTCCTTGGGCCAGCTACTGCTCTTCCAAGAGTGGATGCTATGGTGGCTTTAAAGTGGAAATGCCACTCCACTTGGGTTTGGAGCTGGGTTTGGGCCTATCAGCGGGGGTCTACATAACCAAACTGCCCCTGTCCTCGTCAGCTCCTGAGCTAACCTGCCCTTCACAGAGGCTACAGATGGCAATGACAGTCCTCCGAGACCTATACCAGTGATGACTGAGTCCTTCTCCCCAACTCTGTCCCCCTTCTTGCTTTTATCTCCCCCTCCCCCCACTCCATCTTCCACTTGCTTATACTCCAATCTCTTTCACTCAGTCTGACCAAACTGTTTCCGAAGTAGCTATGGCACTGCCTGAAGGGCCATTTGTTCAGTCACACAGTGAATTTTTGTCCAAGGTCCTATCACGGATCTACTCACCACTAGTGGCACCTCCTGTGGATTAGCTCTTTCCAGATGTCGTGCCTTCCTCTGGCAGTTTCTCCACCTGTCACTTTCTCTGCCCTCGTGTCCCCACTTGCTCCAGGAGCTGCAGCTTCCTCTTTGTGACTTGGCCCTCTGGCCTTCACTATGGTCACTCCTTCCGAGGTCGTGCAGAGAGTGACTGCAGGCTATTTCTCTGCAGCCCTTTTCTGCTCACACAGCTGAACCTCATAGCTCTTTACACAGCTGAGCCTCATCTAATCAATCTCTGCTCGCTTGCTTCTCCACTAGGTTCAGCCTGGGCAGTTAATTGGCCCACCTAGTGACCTTAACCCCTTCAGGCCTTGTATGGGGTGGGCACCCCATCACAGCTCCCCAAACTAAATTTCCCACAAACATTCACTCACAGCAACATTTGGAGCAAAAAGAGAAAATGTGAAAATGGCTCAACTGAAATGCCAGTTAGAATTTGCAGTTAGTTCGCCAAAATTGTGTTCCCCTCATTATCCCAAGTGTAGCTGGATGTCTGCCTTAGATCTATGGAAAGTGTGCTTGTGTTGGTAAGTCAATATGAAGTTTCCATTGCCACTTACTGTATTTCTCCTTTCTATCCATCAAAGTCTTTGTTTTCTAGAACTGCCTACTTGGCACCTTTCACAAGCATGGTAATTCATGTGCAACGGGCTGCCTTTGTCATACGTTCCAGGGCATGGATCTCAAAAGCAGTTCTGGCATAGGGGAGCCAGTATTGCTTAGTGGACAGAATACTGAACAGGGACTCAGGAGACACTTTTACCTCTCCAAGCCCCCGACTCCTGTTCCGTAAAGTGAGGATTAGGATACTGGTCTCCTTTGTCATATGTTTTGAGATCTACCACTGGAAAGTGCCATTGAAGAGCTAGCTATTATTACAGTTTAATTCAGTAGTTACAAGTGCTGAATGCAATTTTTCATTAAGATCTTTATTTAATATCTGAAAGCCATAACTTCAGCCTTGATCTTGAGCAGAGGTCCCACCGATGTCATTGAAAAATACATCATAGACCACGGACAGCATTCTACCCTTTGAGTGGTTCACAGCTTACATCAAATGGAATATCCAGTAGTTAATGCTGGATGAGTCATTTGACTGAGAATCATTTTCCTACAAACTTCTAGCACTGTGCATTATGACTCAGAAAAGAGTAATGTTTCGTGCCTAAAAGTCCTATCCGCACAATTGCCTTTCAGTAAAGTACATGAAATTATATATATATATATTTAGTTGAAGTGATGGGACACTGGGTTCTGTTCCTGACTCTGTCATTGACCTGCTCTGGGACCTTGAGCCTATTTTCCCCTGGATAGGCCTCTCAATTTCTCTTTCCTGTAATAGGAGCATAGCTTCTCATTTTCTGTTGTTAATTGTATTAGGCCATGGTACTACAATCAAATCAGTTTATTGCCAGGGCAGTACAAAGCAAACTGTGATGTACATTTCAAACACTTGCAAAATTGTTTCTCTTTCATCCATCAATACCTAATCTACTTTTGTTTCTTTAATTGATACCAAGTACATTTAAGAACTTGCATAAAAATGGATTTTAAACTAGAATAAGGGACAAACACCTCTTTTGGTGCTTCTGTGTAACCCGAGAGGCAAAATGGAAAAGAAAAGAAAATGAAGTGTGATTAACACACACTTATTGTAGTGTACTATGTAGGCAGACTGGACTCACCCCATGCAGCGCCTCCTGCTGGTTGTCCTTGGGAATTAGCTCAATCCAGCCCAGAGCACCCTCTGCAGGTCAGTGATCCGCCTTACTACTACTGGCCCCCTCCCAGGACCCCGGAGCCCCTTTAATTGGGTCTCCCCCTCCCAGGGGAACCCCCACCCCACTATCTCCACTTTGCCTCAGTATTGGCTACTGCCCAGTCTCCATCTAGCCCCCATTCACTGGGGCAGACTGCAGTATCAGCCACTCATCATAGGCAAAGGGGTTTGGACCTGCTGCCTTTGCATACCCCTAGGCTGCCCCCTGCAACTCCCAGTACCTCTCGGCCTAATGCTAGGCGGCAGCCTGGGGCTTTCCAGGCAGGAGCTCCCCAGCTCCTCTGCCTTTTCCCAGCCCTGCTTCACTCAAGGTACCTTGTCTAGCTCCCTGCAGCCCTTCTCCCTCTACAGCCAGAGAGAAACTGTCTGGGCTCCTGGCTCACTGCCTTTATAGGGGCCAGCTGGACCTGATTGGGACCTGGCCATAGCTGTGCCTGCTTTCTCCCAATCAGCTCAGGCTTCTTACCCCAGCTACAGCCCTCTCCTGGGCTGTTTTAATCCCTGAAGGGCAGGTGTGGGTAGCCACCCCGCTAAATACTAGCATACTACTGTTGGTTTATTATCCAATGCCTGTACAGCACCGGCCAGATATGAAAGGGAGGCCCTGCCTTGAAGAAGTTGGGACTTGATCTAAAATAGAGGCAGAAGAACTGTCTAGAAGTTTGGTGCTAGCCTGCAGTTTGGGAGACCTGGGGTCAATCCCCTGCTCCGCCACTGACTTCTGATGGGACCTAGGGGAAGCCACTCAAACAGATTTTTCAAGGTATCCAATGGGAGTTCGGTTCCTAAATACCTTTAAAAATCTGGCCTTTAGGCACACTGTATTAGGTGCTTACATGGCCCCACCACCGTGGTATCGGAACACCTCACACTGATGTATTTATCCTCCCACAACCCCAATGTGAGGTGGTCGGGGGGTGGGCAGGGTTGCTTTATTCCCTATTTTACAGATGGGGAAACAACCACAGAAACTAAAGGGACACATTTTTTAAAAGTATTCAGGTGCCTACCTCCCATCTGATACTTTTCAAAATTTGTACTAGTTTGTATGTGCCTCAGTTTCCGCATCTGTAAAATAGGGAACAAAGCAACCCCCTGTAGTCGGTGTTGTGAGAGGATAAATATATCAGTGTGAGGTGCTCAAGTACATGGCCCACATCACTCTAGTAAATGCCTGAGAGAGACAGAAGAGACCATGTACAAACACAGGTAGGGGGTTGAGATACTCTGTTTGTCGGTTTCTGAACTAGAGCAGGTTTGAAAAAAAAATAGGCTTACATTTTCATGAAAATATTGTCCCTTCACCCCAGAAAATGGAATGAAAAAAGTTTCATCGCAATTTTCAATGTCAAAAATGTTGGATCAATTCTAGACCAAGCAGTGAAATTTGTCACTTGCTAATTCCATCATTTCTGGAATATTTGCTTTCAAAGAGATTCTCAGTTTACTCATTAGTTAGCACTTGAAGGGAAAGGACTAGTATGTATAGACATGTAATAGAAATAGGTTAACAGAAAAAAAGAATGGTGTCATTCTGAGGATATAACACTGTCCAGTCTTTGGTTGCTCTCCCAGTGCTTCCCATTGTGACATCTACATTCTCCCTTTCACACCAATCTTAACTCAGGTCCAGCTGTAGCCCTGGTAGATATCAATGTCTATAAATAGTTCAACAGCAGTGACAGCTTAAAAGGAAATAATTAAGACGCTTTCATTGTGATCATTTGAAAAGATACATAACCCTGGAGGCCCTCTGCTACTTTTTAGAGAATCCGTCAACCAGGAAAAATAAATAAATACATAGAACTGGGTCATCCAACTTAAACATAATGAAAACTGGGCTAGCTTTAGGGCCTGATCCAACTTTTATGGTTATTAACAGGAACACTCCCATTGACTTCAGTGGGAATTGGAATACATCCATAATAGCAAGGCTATAAAAATGTGGTGGAAGTCTTGTGTTTCCCCACACCTATAGGGAGTCTTATATTGCAAGCGGTCAGGGATTTGTCCACCTTACCTGTTATGGCATCACTGAATATTTATATAGGGCCATAAGTGTGTGTATCACACAGGAATTGACTTCTTTGGTTGCTTTTTTATAGACTTCAGATGGATGCAAAAAAAAAATGTAGTGACCGCTTTACTGGAACATTAACATACTCCAGATGGTACCTGATAAGAGAAGGTCACAAATACAGTTTCCATGTTTAGGTAATGATGGCTGATGCCCAGATGACCATCTGTTGTTAGCCTCCTGCATAGATTAGTTGGACTCTTAAGCCTGACACTTGTAATGATTAGTTAAATTAACTAAATGCCATTCTGTTGAATGGCCCTCATTCACTGTTAGACAACAAAATGCTTCTTCACATTAACAGCTGTCTACATTTGTTGAGGACATCTATTTGTATGTATGTATGGAAATGTCCCCCCCCACACTTTTTAAGAGGGGGTATTTAAACCTTTATTGCAAGTTCCTAGCCTGCATAATCATTGGTCCATTCCATTGAAATAGCAAAAGTGACAGTTTATTAACAAAAGATAAAGTGATTTCAATTTTATCTTCTGTCTCACAGAGCCAGCAAACAGGTGATAATTCAGGCTCTGTACTGTAAGTAAAGACTAGCAAAACAGCCTTTTCAGAGTGGAGGAAAAACTACTTCAGAGTGCAAAACAATCAAGTTAATTATTATCTGGTTAATTGGAAGGTTCAGGGGGACTATTAATACATATTTTTATCGTATTTCTTCTTAAAGTATTTCTTCCTCAGGCCTTAAGATGGATTTCATCAATCATCTCTATTAAAATAAAAAAAAATCTCAATAAGAATAATAATAATAGGGGATTTCGGTTAGTCCCATATTGACTGGGTACATGTCACCTCAGAAAGGGATGCAGAGATAAAGTTTCTTGACACCTTAAATAACTGCTTCTTGGAGCTGCTTGTCCTGGAACCCACCAGAGAAGAGGCAATTCTTGATTTAGTCCTAAGTGGAGCACAGGATCTGGTCCAAGAGGTAGATATACCTGGACCGCTTGGTAATAGTGACCATAATATAATTAAATTTAATATCCCTGTGGCAGGAAAAACATCACAGTGGCCCAGCACTGTAACATTTAATTTCAGGAAGGAGAAATACATAAAAATGAGGAAGTTAGTTAAACAGAAATTAAAGGGTACAGTGCCAAATCTCTGCAAGCTGCGTGGAAACTTTTTAAAGACACCATAATAGAGGCTCAACTTAAATGTATACCCAAAATAAAAAAAAAACATAGTAAGAGAACCCCCAAAAGAGAGCCACCGTGACTAAACAAAGTAAAAAGAAGCAGGGAGAGGCAAAAAGAAATCCTTTAAAAAGTGGATGTTAAATCCTAGTGAGGAAAATAGAAAGAAGTGTAAACACTGGCAAATGAAGAGTAAAAATAGAATTAAGAAGGCCAAAAAAGAATTTGAGGAATAGTTAGCCAAAGACTCAAAAAAAAATAGCAACATTTTTTTTTAGTACAACAGAAGCAAGAAATCTCCTAAACAACCAGTAGGGGCACTGGAAGATCAAGGTGCTAAAGGAGTGCTCAAGGATAAGGCCATTGCAGAGAAACTAAATGAATTCTTTGCATCAGTCTTCATGGCTGAGGATGTGAGGGAGATTCCCAAACCTGAGCCATTCCTTTTAGGTGACAGATCTGAAGAACTATCCAAGATTGAGGTATCATTAGAGAAGGTTTTGGAACAAATTGATACACTAAACATGAATAAGTAACCAAGACCAGATGGTATTCACCCAAGAGTTCTGAAGGAACTCAAATGTGAAATTGTAAAACTACTAACTGTAGTCTGTAACCTACCATTTAAATCAGCTTCTATACCAGATGACTGGAGGATAGCTAATGTGACAACAATTTTTAAAAAGGGCTCCAGAGGTGATCCCGGTAATTACAGACCAGTAAGCCTGACTTCAGTACCGGACAAACTGATTGAAACTGTAATAAAGAACAATATCACCAGACATAGAGATGAACATAATTTGTTGAGGAAGAGAGTCAATATCATTTTAGTAAAGGGAAATCATATCTCATCAATCTACTAGAATTCTTTGAGGGGATCAACAAGCATGTGGACCAAGGGTATGCAGTGGATATAGGGTACTTAGATTTTCAGAAAGCCTTTGACAAGGTCCCTCACCAAAGGCTCTTATGCAAAGTAAGCTGCCATGGGATAAGAGGAAAGGTGTTCTCATGGATTGGTAACTGGTTAAAAGATAGGAAACAAAGGGTAGGAATAAATGGTCAGTTTTCAGAATGGAAAGAGGTAAATAGTGGTGTCCCCCAGGGATCTGTATTAGGACCAGTCCTATTCAACATATTCATAAATGATCTGGGAAAAAGGGGTAAACATTGAGGTGGCTAAATTTGAAGATGATACAAAATTACTAAAGATAGTTAAGACCCAGGCAGAGTGCGAAGAGCTACAAAAGGATCTCTCAAAACTGGGTGATTGGGCAACAAAACGGAAGATGAAATTTAATGTTGATAAATGCAAAGTAATGCATATTGGAAAGCATAATCTGCCTTCCTGGCCATGACATCTTTCAGGATCATGATGAAGGAGGTCCAGATTCTATTGAGAGAGTGGAGGTGGCAGCCATGATGATGATGAAGCTTGCTCAAGCAGCCAATTTTTCCTCCCAAAGTCTTGTTTGTTTTTTTAAAAGGACCTCAGAAGGGAGTGATGTGTGGAATAACCTCATTGTTTTGTCTACCAGTTTGTTGTCAGATGTGAAGCCTTTTGGTTCATTAATTTCCAGTCTCACATTTTTCTTGTGTATGAGGCATGATCGTAACACTATCCTTGAGTCATGTCAGAGGGCCTTTTTTCTGGACTAATTCATTCTGTCTCTTTTTTTGCACACACACCCCCCATCAACATTTGGTATTATAGGTTATAACATCTTATGATCTTACACCCATTTTGCAATTGAGCTCACAGCTTAGGGTCTACAAATTTACTTTATCCCCACGACAGGACTTTAACCATTAGACTATCCTGTGGTAGTTCAGCATCTTAATACCTAGCTCCTATACAGCATTTTTCCATACTTTCCATTCTTAAAATGGTGGCATATAAAATGCCTGAAACATGGTAGATCAATATTATTCAAACATTTGTGTGGGTAGCGGGAAGGGAGAGGAGAAATTTAAAAGCAATTGAGAGGATCTAGGTGCTCAGTCTTCTCATAAGGGGCAGACATGATTTAACCCTTAGAGTGTCTCAGTTTCTCCACTTGGACCCTAGCACCTTCTGGCTTGATGCAAAGCTGTCAGTGGTAGTGACTCATGTTGACTTGGGGCTGTGAACAGGAAATAATTCACCTCACAAGAAATATGTGGACCATGTAAGAACTCTAGGATATGGCTCATTGTGTCTTGTTGAAGTCCCTGATTCTGCAGCTGCTTACTTTCCATTTTCTTTCTTAACATTGAGCACAAGTGCTATGCTGAGGCAAGATGCTTTCCAGAAACAGGACCTAACTTGGAGAATCCTTTTCTAGTTTAGTTGTTTTTAGAATTATGTCTCTGCCTGGCTCCATTCCCTCCTTCCCCTCTCCTCCAGCTTGGCCTTTTTATGTGAAATATTTAAAGTTCAGATAACAGGTTTTTGCTTTACAAAAAATGAAGAATCAAAGATTGCACTGAAGGAAGAGAGTTAGAAAATTTAATAAAAAGCACACACACACACACACCAATTTTAACAGAAATTGAAACCATTACCTTTGAAATGTGATGCAGAGAATTTTCTCCAGGTGGCTACACACTTCGGTTCTGATCTATAGAAGTGTTCAGATATTAAATTAACTACAGTACAGCTCCCTTATTCTTGTCTGACTTCATTAAAAATCACATTGTGTATTAAGGAATAAAACATGAAAGATTAATATTAAAGCTACCTTAATACATAAGGTCTAATTGTATAAAAATTAAGAACTTGATCTAATTTAGTATATTTTGTATCAAGAGAAGATATGTATAAGATCTTGTTGAATGCATTCTATTTTATGAACACTAAAGGCTACTGATGGCTAAATTCTACCTTTATTACCCTATCCACCCTTATCTCTAATATCCTGGGTCCAACTTGGCTACCCCACCATTGTAAATTCTACATGAACATACTTGCACATTTATCCCATTGATTCCAGGGGGGATTTTGAGTTTGTATCACCTGACAGCATCTGCCCTTACATTTTGAAAGTGTGCCTTTCCATCTGGCATTAAGTCCTTTGTTTTCTAATGAGTTCAATTGGGCTATCAGTTCTGTTCCTGAAGTTTTGGAGGTGTCAGTAATTGCAAGCACATTTTAAAAAAAAATTGCACGTGGGGTGGGATTCTCAGATGTGCTCTTCATTATGGTAACTTTGCTCCCAATGAAGTCAATGGGAATTTTAATCACCGATGTAAAAAGGGAGGACAGTTAGACCAACACAGAGCCCTTTTCAAAATCCTACCATAAATTTCTACCTCATTTGAAGGCACAATAGTACTATAATCCATATCATATTTGTACTTGTAAAACTGAAGGAACAAAGATTGCAGGACATTTTTCCAAAGTCAGTTACTAAGTAGCTTAGATTTCTGGAGGTGTGTACAGGCAAGGTGTGTTACTTTTATCCATTCACTGGGCATTTTGTTTTCATCCCCTTTCAATTTATGTCAGTTATTATTAGATTAATAAAGCGAACTGAAGAGGCAGCATCCACTAAGCAAAGCTTGTTTCTTCTTTCATACGAAGATTTGTGCAGGCAAAAATTGAATGCACATCAAAGCTAATTTAGTGTCTCCTTAAAGCTCACTTACACAGGTGCAATTCACTAAGAGTCATGAAGTGCATCTATGCCAGTGAGGGCAAAATTGAGCATTGGGTGTTTAACTTTTTCAATGAGAAAAAAAGAAAAAGAGCAATTACCGCATTTTCCTACATTTCAGAGATGACGGCCGAATTCTCATTTGCTGCAAAAGGTAACAGATACCGATGCTACACCGTTACGTTTGGTGGTTTAATTATTCTATTCCTACCTTGGTTTGAGATTGTCAGTAGAGTTAATATATTCTTTTGAAATCACTGGTATGTACAAGATCATTGCCTTCCCAATGTACAGATTTGTGGTTTATGTCATGTCATTTTCTGGAGGATTGAGCCTCTTATCTGTAAGATTCATCTCTCAGTTATAGAGAAGGATCTATTCCACATCTAAACTCTTATATGAGAGACACAGACAGGCAAAATGACTCCTGTAGCTTTTACTTAAAGCCCTTGAATTGCTAAGCCTATGCATCTTAATTAGAAAGGGTCTAACTCAAAGTTCTCCCCCAGCTGTGGATCCAAAACATTCTCAAAATTGGGGATTAAGTTAAGTTAAGATCAGCCCTCATTGCTAATTCCATTCTGGCTCATATTTGTATTTTTACGTCAAGGCCTTTTTTCCATTAAGCAGTGAAATGGAAGATGTCCTTGAGTCAACTCTGCTTATGAATAAAGGCAAGTCAATTTTTGGGTGTGAACATTTTCACCAAAAATTAACCCTCTTTATGTTGAAGTTTGAAACAAGCAAAATTTCAAATTTTAACACTGAATCATCTCTACTTTTACTCCTGTATCACTAAAAATGAGCGAGAACAGTGATAGCAGCCAAGGTAGAAGTGGGAGTGTGCATGGTGGACAGACCCCACCACGTGGAGAAGGTAAGGATACCAAGTTTGGCATGAACATGTGGGAGGCTATTAAGATCACTCTGGATCTGTCTTGCCTGATCTTGTGAAACATGTGGGCTAAGAGGGGGTGGGAGGGAAGATGTATAGGAGGGGAACATGCCACCTGATGAGGAAGGCATCGCTCAGAGAGTGTGGACCGAATCCTGGCCTGAAGCAAAACAGAGGGCATTTGGTGTTTTTGTGCAGTTGCAAAAAGATCTATTGTTGGAAATACCAATGTCCAAAAAATGTCTAGGAGTACTCATGTATTCAACTCTCACTTGTGATCCTGATAGAAGTTCCTGCTCTGGATATCCACTGTGGTATTCTGACAACCATGTAGGTCTGATGCTGTAATATGGACATTGTACTCAATGCAACATTGCTAGAATTGTATGGATTCCACACAGAGTGAGGGTGATCAGGCCCCCCTTTTTTGTTAATAAAACACATACAAGCCACATTATCGGTGAGGTTCGGCATCATCTTGTCTCTGATTATCAGTAAGAAGTGAGAACAAGTGTTCTGAACCGTTTGCAGTTCTAGCAGGTTTATATGAAAATGGGACTCCATTGTGGACCATCGGCATTGTATAGACTAAGGTTTCAGATGTGCTTTCCAACCTAGAAGGGATGCATCTGTAGTGATGGAGAGCAATGGGGGATTCTGTAGGAAGGGCACCTCCCTGCCGATGTTGTCTGGATTGATCCACCATAAAAGGGAGTCTTTGATTGTATCCTGCATGGTGAGGCGCTTGTTTATACTATGCCTGTGTGGGACATAAATTTGTCTGGAGCCAAGCTCATAGACACCACATATGTAGTCTTGCATGTCGGATGACAAAGGTTGGGAATAAAGGGAAACAGGAAGACTTTTTATCAATACATTAGAAGCAAGAGGAAGACTAAGGACAGGGTAGGCCCACTGCTCAATGAGGAGGGGGAAACAGTAACGGGAGACTTGGAAATGGCAGAGATGCTTAATGACTTTTTTGTTTCAGTCTTCACTGAGAAGTCTGAAGGAATGTCTAGTATAGTGAATGCTTACGGGAAGAGGGTAGGTTTAGAAGAGAAAATAAGGAAAGAGCAAGTAAAACATCACTTAGAAAAGTTAGATGCCTGCAAGTCACCAGGGCCTGATGAAATGCATCCTAGAATACTCAAGGAGTTAATGGAAGAGGTATCTGAGCCTCTAGCTATTGTCTTTGGGAAATCATGGGAGACGGGGGAGATTCCAGAAGACTGGAAGGGGGCAAATATAGTGCCCATCTATAAAAAGGGAAATAAAAACAACCCAGGAAACTACAGACCAGTTAGTTTAACTTCTGTGCCAGGGAAGATAATGGAGCAGGTAATCAAAGAAATCATCTGCAAACACTTGGAAGGTGGTAAGGTGATAGGGAATAGCCAGCATGGATTTGTAAAGAACAAATTGTGTCAAACTAATCTCATAGCGTTCTTTGATAGGATAATGAGCCTTGTGGATAAGGGAGAAGCGGTGGATGTGATATACCTAGACTTTAGTAAGGCATTTGATATGGTCTCTCATGATATTCTTATAGATAAGCTAGGAAAGTACAATTTAGATGGAGCTACTATAAGGTGGGTGCATAACTGGCTGGATAACCGTACTCAAAGAGTAGTTGTTAATGGCTCCCAATCCTGCTGGAAAGGTATAACAAGTGGGGTTCCGCAGGGTTCTGTTTTGGGACCGGTTCTGTTCAATATCTTCATCAACGATTTAGATGTTGGCATAGAAAGTACGCTTATTAAGTTTGCGCACGATACCAAACTGGGAGGGATTGCAACTGCTTTGGAGGACAGGGTCAAAATTCAAAATGATCTGGACAAGTTGGAGAAATGGTCTGAGGTAAACAGGATGAAGTTCAATAAAGATAAATGCAAAGTGCTCCACTTAGGAAGGAACAATCAGTTTCACACATACAGAATGGGAAGAGACTGTCTAGGAAGGAGTATGGCAGAAAGAGATCTAGGGGTCGTAGTGGACCACAAGCTTAATATGAGTCAACAGTGTGATACTGTTGCAAAAAAAGCAAACATGATTCTGGGATGCATTAACAGGTGTGTTGTAAACAAGACACGAGAAGTCATTCTTCCGCTTTACTCTGCGCTGGTTAGGCCTCAACTGGAGTATTGTGTCCAGTTCTGGGCACCGCATTTCAAGAAAGATGTGGAGAAATTGGAGAGGGTCCAGAGAAGAGCAACAAGAATGATTAAAGGTCTTGAGAACATGACCTATGAAGGAAGGCTGAAGGAATTGGGTTTGTTTAGTTTGGAAAAGAGAAGAGTGAGAGGGGACATGATAGCAGTTTTCAGGTATCTAAAAGGGTGTCATCAGGAGGAGGGAGAAAACTTCTTCACCTTAGCCTCCAATGATAGAACAAGAAACAATGGGCTTAAACTGCAGCAAGGGAGATTTAGGTTGGACATTAGGAAAAAGTTCCTAACTGTCAGGGTAGTTAAACACTGGAATAGATTGCCTAGGGAAGTTGTGGAATCTCCATCTCTGGAGATATTTAAGAGTAGGTTAGATAAATGTCTGTCAGGGATGGTCTAGACAGTATTTGGTCCTGCCATGAGGGCAGGGGACTGCACTCGATGACCTCTCGAGGTCCCTTCCAGTCCTAGAGTCTATGAGTCTATGAGTTGTGGTGGCTATGTGGCCTACAATTTGTAGATAAATTCTGGTAGACATTTACAGGCTGTTTTGCGCCGTGGAGATCAAGTTGGTTAAAGTCAAAAATCATTTTGTTGGCAGGGAGGCAGTTACCTCAAGAGAGTTGAGGTCTACCTCAATAAATTGGGGATGTTGAACTGGTCTCAGAGTAGATTTGTGTATGTTTATCTGAATGTCTAACTTTGTAAATAGAGTTATTGGTTGTTCGGTGAACTCTATGGCTGTCTGCAGCATTGGTGCTTTCAACAGACAGTCATCCAAGTAAGGAAATATCATGATTCCCTCTCTGCATAGATAGGCAGTTCCTTCGGCTAGTACCCAAGGTGCAGTGGAAAGGCTGAAGAATAGAACTTTGTATTGGAAATGGTCCCGTCCTATTGCAAATCATAGGAATTTTCACTGTGAGGGATGGATAGATATATGAAAATACACATCCTGGAGGTCAAGGACTGAGAACCAGTCCTTTCTTTCTCACACTGGGATTATGGTGCCTAGTGTGACCATTCTGAATTGCTGTGTTTTCACAAATTTGTTGAGTCACTGTAGACTGCGGATAGGTCTCCAGCCTCCTGTTTTTTTTCTGAGAGAGAAGAGAGTGGGAACAGAACCCCTTCCCTCTGTACTAGGACAGCATGGGTTCTGTAGCTCCTAGAAGTATGAGGAGGGTTACCATTTCTCGCAGTACTTGCTCATGAAAGGGGTCCCCGAAGAGGGATGGGGAAGAAGGTGGAGGAGTAACCACTTTTGATAATTTCTAAATACCCGTCTGTTGTAATACTCCAACTGATTCCATTTTACCCGATCTGGAAATCTCCAAAGTTCTTGCAAGTGGTAGATGGTTCCAGCATTGAAAGAGATGGGGTTCTCTGGCTGTTGACCAAGACTTCAAATTTGTTGTCTGGAAGTCGATGGCTGAGAAGTAGTATTCGAGGGAGCAGATTGTCATCTCCTTGAGGTTTTCTGTTTCCACTCCGATGGTCATAGTCTCTATGGTGTGCATATGGAGAGGGTTGGAATCTTTAAGGAGCTTGATAACATCCTTATCTTCTTTTGATCTTAGGTGCGTGAATGCCCAGAGATCGCCATGTTGCCCTCGACTCCTTTAGAGTGTGTAACAACTCATCTGTTTTGTCTGCAAAGAGTTTGGATCCCTCGAATGGCAAGTCTTTTTCAGTTGACTTATCTGGGAATCCAGATACATAAAGCCAGGAAGCCCTTCTCAACCATCATGATCGCTATGGATCTCACTGCTGAATCAAGAGTAGCCTGTAATGCTGTTCTGGTTATGACCTTCTGTGATGATAGACTTGTAGTGTTCTTTTTTATTATCTGGAATAAACTCAGTAAATTCAGAAAGACTTGCGTAATTATTGTGGTCATACTTTGCCAGTAAGGCTTCATAGTTAGCTATTTTTAAACTATGAGATTGCAACAGCGTATGCTTTCAAGCCAAAAAGGTAGAACCATTTCCAGTCTGTCATATGCGGTGTTTCTGGAGTATCATTGTCTACCTTGTTCATTGACTGCATCAATCACCTACGAGTTCAGTGTTGGATGCAAAAAGAGAAATTCAGTGCACTTTGCAGGCACATAATACTTTTTAAAATCAGACCTCTTACAGGTAGGTGGAATCATTGCAGGGGATTGCCAGAGCAACTTCACAGGGTCCATTTTTGCATCATTCATCAGAAAGGTCATTTTAGAAAAGGTCAATGTGTGCAGTATATCTACTAATTTATGTAGCAACTCCTGGACTTTTTCCCCTAAAAAATGTCCAGTGAGGTAGCAACTCTCTTGTAGAGGTCCTGGAATCATTTGAAATCATCACATGTGTTGGGAGGTGGGGGAATAATCATGTCGTCAGATGAGGATGAAGAGAAATGGACTTCAGGTGGATTAGCCTGGTCAGAGAATTCCTCCTCCTCTTCATCCCCCTGTTCTGAGGTGTTAGGTGGTCCCTATGGTGTTAATAAAAGGTGATTGTCAGTCTTCCCAGAGCTGTCACACATCAGATACACATTGTTGTTTGGCTATGCTGCCCATGGGTTCCAAAATGACCACTATTGCACAAAAGTCATAGTGGGCATCCTGGGTTGCCCATACCAGGGTTGGTTTGGAGGGTTTGTTAGGTAACCCTTGCATGGAGGAGCATGTGTAATGACAGCAGTCACAGGGGAGGAACATTATGGAGAGTGCCCAGCATCCTCATCTGCATCTTCATCCTCACTCGAGAATTGTGGAGCAAAAAGAGGTGGAGAGCTGGGTTGACTAGGTACCGTCGATGCAGAGGATGGGAGACTCTGGTACTGAAGAGACGGGGAAGTCTTTTTAGTGCAGGAATTGCTGCGAAGTGCATGGCATCAGCACCGTCGGTACCATGTGCTGAAAACTGCCTGGAGTGCACGATGACCATATAAGGTCACATCATTAGCAGTGGGAGTGCCAGCATGCTCGGTACTAAGTGTTTACTTGTGTCTGGTGGTACCACTGCATTAAGTTTCATCTTCCCCTTGGTGCCTGTATCTGAGCTCAGCTGCTTGGGAGCTTTCATTTTCTTGGTACTGACAGTGCTGGAGGGTCCTGCTGTTTCAGCTGTTGACATGGCCAGTGCAGTCAGTACTGGGAGTATTTGCCCATTAGTGGAGTGCCTTTTCTTGGCCAGCTCCAAGACTGGGGACATTGTACCCCATATTTTGCCACCTACCTGGCTGGTTGATCAAGGGCCTAGGAAGAAGAGTCCTTATCAGAGGTTATGGTCAGCGATTTCTGGCCAGGTGGGGTGCATACTTCAGGCTCAGATGCCAGATGAGAGACTTCTCCCTGAGGAAAAGTTTAAGTTGGAGATCACTTGCCTTTCTTGTGCAGGCTTTCAGACTGTGGCAGTGCGAGCACTTTTATGTGTGTACCACTGAGACACCAACACACTGAGAGGTATAGAAAGCCTGCAGGTAACACAGTGTTTGGACCCTGGAAAACCAGGCATGCCCCTCAGGGAGCATGCTCTCCCCATAATGCGGAATGGAGAGGGGTATGAATACCTTGCTGCTGCGATAGGCCAAGGATAAAGTATTAACGCTATCTCTTCTAACTGAAAGCTAAAACGAAGGGAAACTATGCTACTCAGAAGCTGCAAGGAGCTGCTAGTTGCTCTGACTCAAGCCAGAGACGGTAGAGAAAGTAAACGGGGTGGAGGGGAGGGTTGATCGCACCATGCCAGTTAATTGCCTGAATACGCAACCCAACCAGGCACTGCTACTATAGATCTGATTACTAGTGCAGGGGTAGGTGGTGTAAAAGTAAAGAAAAAATTAGGAGAAATTTAAAGGAAATTTTAATGCAAACAGTTGTTTTTCGTAAGCAAAAGTTAGGCTAGCTGTAACCCTAATAACACGAAATTTGTAAAAGCAAAAATTGTATAAGGCAAGTAAAAAAAACTGTAAAAAGTGTTGCAACCTTGTGTTAAATAAGTATAAAATGTAAACTATAGTCTAAATAAAGGTAAAAAAATTAAAATAACATATGTATAAACAAAATGCAGCTGTTGCTCATTATTGTATGTATTTAACAAAGGTATAAATGCTTGCTGTAATTGTTTGCCTGTAGAGAGACCTATTTAGCTCTCTTCCTCCATGCAATTGCTAAAGATAATAAAGTATCTGACCTGCTGCACCCAACCTGAAAGTAAAAACTCTGTTTTTCTCCAACAATGGACACCTAAAGTGGAGGACTCACAGGGACATCGCTCAAAGAACTTTCACTTACACTCTTCATTTTGTTTGGTTGTGATGACTATACGGTGCAATGACTTGGTCTCTGAGCACATTCCCTTTTCTGTTGCTATACACTAGCTTTCTCCACCCACCCCACCCCCAGTTGCTTTGAGGCAGCACAGAAAAGCTGTAGTTTTCTTATAAGTTACACAAAAGTCCCCCGGGGCCTGAAACAGTTTTCCTCCCATGCCCGGCATCAACACTGGGGACACAGAACCATGTATAAAATGCTTTTACTTGCTTAACAGATGTTAACAGTGTTTTCTTTTTAATGTTCTGCAGTGGGGTAAAAACACTCTTTAGGAATCATATAGTAGTTCTAGGAAGCTATGGTCAGAGAATTAAGAATAGCCTGGTAGGAGTGGCGAAGAAGAAAAAAAAGTTTCAGCTCCCATACCACCAATTGTTCTGCTTATTAAAAGGTGTTAGTGTTATTGAACATTTTTAAACTTAGGAAATATTAAGCAACCTCAATCAGTGATAGTTTTAAAAAATCAAGATATGATCTCGTTCAACCTGGAATTAATTCAAGTAAATCCAATGTCTTGGGTTATACAGTAGGTCAGACAACATGGTCACAATGTTCCCTTCTAGTTTTATAATCTATGAGTCTATGGACCTGGAATAACTTTATCTTCATTTTTTTCCCCTTCATGAGTAAATTTTTCTTCACTAGATAAATGATCTTGAAGATACAGATGCATTTCTCTGGAGCAGTGTAACAAGCACTTCCTTTGCTTTCTCTTTCGCCAGAAAAAAAAAAAAAGATCAATTACAATATGATCACTTTGAAAGAGACAAACTTCTAGTTTACACCATTGGCTTTATTCTGAATAAACCAGTCCATTGTGTAATGGCCTTGTAGTTGTATATTTGTCTATGTATGATACTTCAGAAATGCATAAAAGAAAATCTTTGCCTTCACCTATTTGAGAAAGAAATGTATATAATAAAGTGGAAATATTATTTGCCTCCAGACCACCTATTTCCAAGGTGATTCTGCAGTCACCAAGTAATGTAGGCGTAATTTGCACTGATGCACTAAAGGCTCGTCATGAACTCAAGTGGTAGCGAATGCCCCCAAAACAATTTCACCCCAGGCTCTGTCAGATACAGTGTCTCTGTCAATGGCTGCTATCATAACTGGTAAGAGACAATAGCTGAAATGTAATTCTATGAACACTTTAAATGGCACAGAATAGACATGGAAACAGGCTATGTTGCAACAGTGATAATTCTCAAATGAAGATCCTTAGTACGGCATGAGGAACAGATTGAAACTAAAATAAATAAAAAAGATCATTACAGGAAACCTTCCCTTTTCCCCAGAAAAATTCAAAATGAAACCATCACTTATAAAAATGTTTTGAATTCAAGATTTTTATTTTGGTTTTCCTCTTCCCCTCCCTCTCCCCTCCACCTTTTCTAGGGGGAAAGCAGGGAAGGAGGAGTGTAAAAAAAAAAAGAAAGAAAAAAAAGCAGAGGGACTAATTTCTTTTCTTCAAAATTAAGATGTTTGATTTTAAGTTTTCTGGTTAAAAAGTCATTTCACATTTTCCATAAGTTTGGTGTTTTATTTTTGGTGAAAAACCACACTGAAGTTAAAAAAAAAAAAACCACCTGCATGCACTCTTCATGGTACAGCTCCTATGGGACATATGCCAAGCAGATATTTCAACAACGTGCTAGATATGTAGAACTTGACTCTCACATTAAGTATCTCTTTGGTAAATAGATGTAAATGAAATGTTAGTAAGAAAGAGTATTAGGCCGATATGACATATCCAGACAATTCACTTGCATATCCAAAAATTGAGCCATTAAAAAAAACAAACAGTTTTGCTGATAATTTTGGCCATTTTAAAACAAAACATGGATAAAAAGTACAGTTATGCAGAAACATAAAACCAGTCTGAAATTGTGTTGCACTTTACATAACTGTCTAATCAAACTGCCTGTTTCAAACCTCATTGCTAATGGTGTAATCAGTAACAGAATGGTTGAAAGAGAGCTCCAGGAATCATACTATTCCTTGTAATACATTCTCTTTCAACACATCATAAGCTCTGAAATAAGTCCCCAAGTTTCCTCACTCTTGGAAACATCTGCATCCAAATGTAGTTCAGCAAAGACCTCAAACAATAGGTGCTACATGTCATTTCCAGTAGGCAATCACTACCGAAATTTCTCTGAAACAGCCATGTTACAAGTTCATATCTTGATGAAATTATGATCCTTTTTAGTCTCCTGTATAGATGCGGCCAAACATCACAAGAAGAGCTGGCTCTACGATCTGATATCCATCGAACAATCATATTTGACAGCAGATTATCTGAGGTCTACAAAACATGCATTACTAATTTCAAATCACCTTAAATTTCAACCAGGAGTTTACTGAATGTCCATGTCCAAAAAAATTACTATTTTGCCTCTGCTCAAAGAAGAGCAAAATGTAGCTATATAATGAAAAATACTTTTGGGAAAACAAGTCTCACATCCAGTGGTAGCTAGAAAATATATGTTATCAATGTTTTAATGTTTTCTTCAGAGCAACAGATAAAGAGATTCCTGCCATTAATTATTAGCAGCAATAAGGTACAACCCCAGGCATACTGTGCTGGCAAAGACAGTTACTACAGCACAATCCCCTATCTAGAGAGCTTGCAATATATACACACATAATATAAAATATTCAATTCCTATTAGAGTGGAACAAAATTAATCAAATAATTTGATGGTAATACACCATGTCTCTAAGAAACAAGACTCAAAATTTGTGATAACTATCAGACCCTAAATACTTTTGAACAACATTTTTAAAAATCATATAAATTGCTTTCAAAATCAATTGCTTTCATTCTTGTCCACCAAAAAACCCTGCAACTTTAACACAGATAGGTGGAATTAAACATTAACAAGTTATTGTGAAAATTTTGGATCAATTTGATTTATATTGAAGATGCACAGGAAAAGATTCTGAAACCTTTACTCACACTGGAGAATAACCATAGTGGATTTACATGAGGGAACACAGAGAATCAGTGGTAAAGCTAAGAAGAGAACCCAGATAGCTTGATTTCTGAGAACTTTCTCTCAGCACTGGACAATACTTGCTGCACAGGAGTATGAACCCACTAATGTGGGCAGATGTATTTTCACCAGATCAGGATATAATTACTACTACTGAATCCACTTTCTTATGTCTTAGTCATGGCACAAATCTGCCAACCATACCAGATTACGGGCAACTGCCCACAGCCTTAACGTCAATGAGACTGCTTGGGTGAATAGGGCAGAGTAAAGGAGCTATATAGTCAGGGCACTTGGAGCTAGAGTAAGGGTTCCAATGGGTAGGGCGCCACTCCCTAGGGTTAGGATTCCTATGGATAGGACACTTGGAGCTAGGGTTAGGGTTCTTATGGGTAGGGAGCCAGGCCCTAGAATCAGAGTTCCTAAGAAAAGGGCACCTGGAGCTAGAGTTAGGGTGCATATAGGTAGGGCGCCCCACTTTAGGGTAAGGGTTCCGATGGGTAGGGCGCCCCTACCTAGGGTTAGGGTTCCAATGGGAAGGGCACTAGGAGCTAGGTTTAGGATTCCTATGGGTAGGGCTTCCTGCCCCAGTGTCAGGGTTCTTAAGAGTAGGGCACTTGGATCTAGGATTAGGGTTCCTATGCATAGGATGACCTGCCCTAGAGTTATGGTTCCTAAAGATAGGGCACTTGGAGCTAGAGTTAAGGTTCCTATGGGTAGGGCTCTTGGAGCTATGGTTAGCATTCCTATGGGTAAGGAATCCCACCCTAGGATTAGGATTCTTATTGGTAGAGATTCCAGCCCTAGAGTAAGGATTTCTATGGGTAAGGATCTTGGAGCTAGGGTTAGGGTTCCCATGGGTAGGGCAGCTGGACTAGGGTTATGAATACTATGGGTAAGTATTTGCACCCTAGGGTTAGGGTTCCTATGGGTAGGGATTCCGGCCTAGGGTTAGGGTTCCTATGCGTAGGGAACTTGGAGCTAGGGTTAGGGTTCCTATGGGTAGGGATTCCTGCGCTAGGGTTAGGGTTCCTATGTTTAGGGCTGTCATAAACAGATAGCTAAGGGTTAATGTCTCTTTCACCTGAAGCACCTGACCAGAGGACCAATCAGGAAACCGGATTTTTTCAACTCTGGGTGGAGGGAGTTTGTGTCTGAGTCTTTGTTTTCTGGCTGCCTGCTTTCTCTGAGCTTTGGAGAAGTAGTTTCTACTTTCTAGTCTTCTGTTTCTAAGTGTAAGGACAAAGAGATCAGACAGTAAGTTCTATGGTTTCTTTTCTTTGGTATTTGCATGAATATAAGTGCTGGAGTGCTTTTATTTCTATTCTTTTTGAATAAGGCTGTTTATTCAATATTCTTTTAAGCAATTGACCCTGTATTGTATCATCTTAATACAGAGAGCCCATTTGTATGTATTTTTCTTTCTTTTTATATAAAGCTTTCTTTTAAGACCTGTTGGAGTTTTTCTTTACTTCAGGGAAATTGAGTCTGTACTCACCAGGGAATTGGTGGGAGGAAGAAATCGGGGAGATCTGTGTGTTGGATTGCTAGCCTGATTTTGCATTCCCTCTGGGGGAATAGGAAAGTACTTTTTGTTTCCAGGACTGGGAACAGAGAGGGGGGGAAGGGAAAAAGGATTATTTCCCTTTGTTGTGAGACTCAAGGGATTTGGGTCTTGGGGTCCCCAGGGAAGGTTTTTCAAGGGGACCAGAGTGCCCCAAAACACTCTAATTTTTTGGGTGGTGGCAGCAGGTACCAGGTCCAAGCTGGTAACTAAGCTTGGAGGTTTTCATGCTAACCCCCATATTTTGGACGCTAAGGTCCAAATCTGGGACTAAGGTTATGATAAGGGCACTCGAGATAGGGTTAGGTTTCCTATGTGTAAGGCACTGGGAGCTAGGGTTAGGGTTGCTATGGGTAGGTCACTTTTTGCTAGGGTTAGGGATCCTACAGATAGGGAACTTGGAGCTAGGGTTAGGGTTCCTATGGGTAGGGATTCCTTACCTAGGGTTAGCGTTCCTATGCGTAGCGCACTTGGAGTTAGGGTTAGGGTTCCTATGGGTAGGGAATAGCGCCCTAGGGTTACGGTTCCTATGGGTAGGGCACTTGGACCTAGGGTTATGTTTCCTATGGGTAGGGCACTTGGACATAGGGTTAGCATTACTATGGGTAGGACACTTGGAGCCAGGGTTAGGGTTCCTATGAGTAGGGCACTAGGGATTCCCATCCTAGGGTTAGGGTTCCTATGGGTAGGGATTCCAGACTTAGGTTTAGCATTCCTAAGGGTAGGGAATCCCACCCAAGGGTTAGAGTTCCTATGGGTAGGGATTCAGGCCTAGGGTTAGGGTTCCTATGGGTAGGGCACTTTTTGCTAAGGTTAGAGATCCTATGGGTAGGGAACTTGGAGCTAGGGTTAGGGTTCCTATGGGTAGGGATTCCCATGATAGGGTTAGGGTTCTTATGGGTAAGGATTCCCACTCTAGAGTTAGAGTTTCTATGGGTAGGGCACTTGGAGCTATGGTGAGGGTACCTATTGGTTGGAATTCGCACCCTAGGGTTATGGTTCCTATGGGTAGGAATTACCGCCCTAGGGTTAAGGTTCCTATGGGTAGGGCACTTTTTGCTAAGGTTAGAGATCCTATGGGTAGGGAACTTGGAGCTAGGGTGAGGGTTCCTATAGATAGGGATTCCAGCGCTAGAGTGAGGGTTCCTATGGGTAGGGCACCTGGAGCTAGGGTTAGGGCTCCTATGGGTAGGGCACTTGGAGCTAGGGTTAGGGTTCCTATGAGTAGGGAACCTGGAGCTAGGGTTAGGGCTCCTATGGGTAGGGCACTTGGACATAGGTTTAGAGTGACTATGGTTAGGGCACTTGTAGATAGGATTAGTGTTACTATGAGCAGGGAATTCCACCCTAGGGTTAGCCTTACTATGGGTAGGGCACTTGGAGCTAAGGTTAGCGTTCCTATGGGTAGGGAATCACACCCTAGGGTTAGGGTTCCCATTGGTAGGGATTCCAGCCCTAGGGTAAGGTATTCTGTGGGTAGGGGAATTGGAGTTAGGGTTTCTATGGGTAGGGCTCTTGGAGCTAGGTTTAGGGTTCCTATGGGTAGGGCACTTGGAGCTAGGGTGAGGGTTCCTATGAGTGGGGAACTTGGATCTAGGGTTAGGGTTTCTATGCCTAGGACACTCATATCTAGGGTTAGGGTTCTTATGGGTAGGGATTCCCAGCCTTGGGGTTGGGTTCCCATGGGTAGGGCACTCGGAGCTAAGGTTATGGATACTATGGGTAATGATTCCCACCTAGGGTTAGGTTTCCTGTGGGTAAGTATTCCCACCCTAGGGTTAGATTTCCTATGGGTAGGGCACTTGGAGCTAGGGTTAGGGTTCCTATGGATGGGGTACTTGGAGCTAAGGTTAGCATTCCTATGGTTAGGGCACTTGGAACTAGGGTTAGGATTCTAATGGGTAGGGATTCCCACCCTAGGGTTAGCGTTCCTATGAGTAGGTCACTTGGAGCTAGAGTTAGGGTTCCCATGGGTAGGGCACTTGGAGCTAGGGTTACGGTTCCCATTGGTAGGGCACTTGGAGCTAGGGTTAGAGTTCCCAAGGGTAGGTATTCCCGCACTAGGGTTAGGGTTCCTATGGTTAGGACACTCGGATCTAGTGTTAGGGTTTCTATGAGTAGGGATTCCCACCCTAAGGTTAGGGTTCCTATGGGTAGGGATTCCTGCCCTAGGGTTAGGGTTCCTATGGGTAGGGGACTTGGAGATAGGGTTAGGGTTCCTATGGTTAGGGATTCCCACCTTAAGGGTAGAGATCCTATGGGTAGGTCACTTGGAGCTAGGGTTAGGGTTCCTATGGTTAGGGCACTGGGAGCTAGCGTTAGGGTTTCAATGGGTAGGGCACTGGGAGCTAGGGTTAGGGTTCCTATGAATAATGCACTTGGAGCTAGGGTTACTGTTCCTGTGGGTTGCGATTCCTGTCCTACTGTTAGAGTTCCTACTGGTAGGGATTCCCGCCCTAGGGTTACGGTTCCTATGGATAGGGCACTTGGAGCTAGGGTTAGGGTTCCTATGGGTAGGGAACTTGTAGCTAGGGTTAAAGTTCCTATGGGTAGAGCTCTTGGAGCTAGGGTTAGGGTTCCTATGGGTAGGGATTCTCGCCCTAGGGTTAGGGTTCCTATGGGTGGGGACTTGGAACTAGAGTTACGGTTCCTATGAATAGGGCACTCGAAGCTAGAATGAAGGTTTCTATAGATAGAGCACTTGGAGGTAGGGTTACTCTTCCTATGGCTGGGGATTCCCGCTCTAGGGTTAGGTTTCCTATGGGTGAGGTTTCCTGTCGTAGGTCTAAGATTCCTGTGGGTATGGCACTTGGAGCTAGGGTTAGGCTTCCTGTGTTTAGGGCACTTGGAGCTAGGGTTAGGATTCCTATGGGTAGGAATTCGCAGCCTAGTGTTAGGGTTATTATGGGTACGGCATTTGGAGGTAGTCTTATGGTTCCTATGGGTAGGGCAGTTGTAGTTAGGGTTAGGGTTTCAATGGCTAGGGATTCCCACCCTAGGGTTAGGGTTCCTATAAGTACAGAACTTGGAGCTAGGTTTAGCATTCCCATGAGTAGGGCAGTCAAAGCTAGGGTTAGAGTTCCGATGGGTAGGTCCCTTGGAGCTATGTTTAGCCTTCCTATGGGCAGCGATTCCAGCCCTAGGGTAAAGTTTCTTATGGGTAAGGATTGCTGCCCAAGGGTTAGAATTCCTGTTGGAAGGGCTCTTGGAGCAAGGGTTACGGTTCCTATTGGTAGCGATTCCCTCTCTAGGGTTAGGGTTCCTATTGGTAGGACACTTGAAGCTAGGGTTAAGGTTCCTATGGGTAGGGCACTTGGAGCTAGGGTTAGTGATCCTGTGGGTTGGGCACTTGGAGATGGGTTAGGGTTTCTATGGGTAGGGATTCCTGTCCTAGGGTAAGGGTTCCTATGGATAGGGCACTTGGAGCTAGGGTTAGTGTTCATATGGACATGGATTCCAGCCCTAGGGTTAGGGTTCCTATTGGTATAGCCCTTGGAGCTAGCGTTAGGGTTCCTATGGGTAGGTATTCCAGCCCTAGGGTTAGGGTTCCCATGGATAGGGCACTTGGATCTAGGATTAGGGTTCCTATGGCAGAGATTCTGACGCCAGGGTTAGGGTTACTATGGGTAGAGACTCCAGCCCTAGGGCTAGGGTTCCTACGGGTAGGGCACTTGGAGCTAGGGTTAGGGTTCCTATGGGTAGGGTACTTGGTGCTAGGATTAGGGATCCTATGAGTAGGGATTCCCACCCTAGAGTTAGGGTTCCATTGGTAGGGTACTTGAAGATAGTGTTAGGGTTCATATGGGTAGGAATTCCCACCTTAAGATTAGGGATCCTATGGATATGTCACTTGGATCTAGGGTTAGGGTTCCTATTCTTAGGGCACTTGGAGCTAGAGTTAGGGTTCCAATGGGTAGGGCACGTGGAGATAGGGTTAGAGTTCCTGTGGGTTGGGATTCCCATCTTACTGTTAGGGTTCCTATCGGTAGGGATTTCCGTCCCAGGGTTAAGGTTCCTTTGGGTAGGGCACTTGGAGCTAGTGTTAGGGTTCCTATGGGTAGGGCAGTTGTAGCTAGGATTAGGGTTCCTATGGGTAGGGATTCCCGACCTAGGGTTAGGGTTCCTATGGATAGTGGATTTGGAACTAGGATTAGGGTTCCTATGAGTAGGGCACTCGAAGCTAGGGTTAAGGTTCCTATGGCTAGAGCTCTGGGAGCTAGGGTTACTGTTCCTATGGCTAGGGATTCCCGCCCTAGGGTTAGGATTCCTATGAGTACGGAACTTGGAGCTGAGTTTAGCGTTCCTATGAGTAGGGCATTCGAAGCTAGGGTTAGGGTTCCTATGGGTAGGGCCCTTGGAGCTAGGATTAGGGTTCCTATGGGTAGGGATTCCAGCCGTAGGGTAAGGGTTCGTATGCATAGGGCACTTGGAGCTAGGGTGAGGTTTCCCATGGGTAGGGCACTTGGAGCTAGGATTAGGGTTCCCATGGGTAGGGTACTTGGTTCTACGATTAGGGATCCTATGGGTTGGGCACTTGGTGCTAGGATTAGGGATCCTATGAGTATGGATTCCTGCCCTAGTATTAGGGTTCTTCTGGGTAGGGATTCCCACCCTAGGGTTAGAGTTTATATGGGTAGGGCACTTGGAGCTAGGGTTAGGGTTCCTATAGGTAGGGATTCTGGCCCTAAGGTTCGGGTTTCTATGGGTAGGGCACTTAGAGATAGGTTTAGGGTTCCTATGAGCAGGTCAGTTGTACCTAGGTTTAGGATTCCTATGAGTTGGGATTCAAACCCTAGGATTAGCGTTCCTGTGGGTAGGGCTCTTGGAGCTAGTGTTTGGGTTCCTATATTTAGGTATTACCGTCCTAGGGTTAGGGTTTCAATGGGTATTGCACATGGAGTTAGGGTTAGGGTTCCTATGGGTATGGATTCCTGCCCTAATGTTTGGGTTTCTTTTGGTAGGGCACTTGTAGCTCGGGTTAGGATTATTATGTGTAGGGATTCCCGCCGTGGGTTAGAGTTCCTATGGGTAGGGATTCCCAACCTAGGGTTAGAGTTCTTATGGGTAGGGTACTATGATCTAGGGTTAGGGCATTTGTAGCTAGGGTTACTGTTCCTATGGGTTGGGATTCCTGTCCTAGGATCAGGGTTCCTATGGATAGGGATTCCCACACTAATGGTAGGGTTCCTATAGGTAGGGCACTTGGAGCTAGTGTTAGGGTTACTATGAGTAGGGCACTCAAAGCTAGACTTCGGGTTACTTTGGATAGAGCAATTGGAGCTAGGGTTAGGGTTCCTATTGATAGGGCACATGGAGCAAGGGTTAGGGTTCCTACTGGTAGGGATTCCCTCCCTAGGGTTAAGGTTCCTATGGGTAGTGCTCTTGGATTTAGAGTTAGGGTTCCTATGGATAGGGATTCCTGCCTTAGGGTTAGGGTTCCTATGTGTAGGGCACTTGGAGCTAGGGTTAGAGTTCCTAAGGGTAGGGACTCCCGCCCTAGGATTAGGGTTAGTATGGGCATGGATATTCGCCCTAGTGTTAGGGTTCCTATTGGTAGGGCACTTGGAGCTATGGTTAGGGTTCCTTTTGGTAGGGATTCCCTCCTCAGGATTAGGGTTCTTATTGGTAGGCTACTTGGAGCTAGGGTTAGGGTTCCTATGGGTAGGGTATTTGGAGCTAGGGTTAGGGTTCCTATGAGTAGGGCACTTGGAGCTAGGATTAGGGATCCTATGTGTAGGGCACTTGGAGCTAGGATTAGGGTACCTATTGGTAGGGACTCCTGCCCTAGGGTCAGGTTTCTTATGGGTAGGGCACTTAGAGCTAGGATTAGTGTTCCTATGGATAGGGATTTGCACCCTAGGGTTTGGTTTCCTATGGGTAGGGATTACCACCTTAGAGTTAGGGATCCTCTGGGAAGCATACTTTGAGCTAGGATTAGGGTTCCTATGGGAGGGATTCCCACCCTAGGGTTAGGGTTTCTATGGGTAGGGCACTTGGAGCTAGGGTTAGGGTTCTTATAGGTAGGCATTCCCACCCTAGAGTTAGGATTCCTTTGGGTAGGGCATTAGGATCTATGTTTAAGGTTCCTATGGGTAGGGATTCCCTCCCTAGGGTAAGGGTTTCTCTAAGTAGGGCACTTGGAGCTAGATTTAGGGTTCCTATGGGTAGGACACTGATAGCTAAGATTAGGATTCCTATAGGCAGGGATTTCCGCCCTATGGTTAGGCTTCCTATGGGTCAGGCACTTGGAGCTAGAGTTAGGGTTCCTATGAGTAGGGTACTAGGAGCTAGGTTTAGGATTCGTATGGTTAGGACTTCCGTCCATAGGGTTATGGTTACTAAGGATGGGGCACTTAAAGCTAGAGTTAGGGTTCCTATGGGTAGGGGTTCCCGTCCTAGGGTTAGGGTTCCTAAGAGTAGGGCACTTGGAGCTAGTGTTAAGGTTCCTATGGGTAAGACCTCCCTCCCTAGGTTTAGGGTTCCTATGGGTAGAGCACCTGGAGCTAGGGTTAGGGTTCCTATAGGCAGGGCTTCCCACCCTAGGGTTCGGTTTCCTATGTTTAGTAGATAGAGATATGTGGCTATGCAGTTTAGTTTCCAGGCACAATTTTTCATCCCACCAGCTCTCCTCAAAATGATCTTTCACATGACATAAGAAACTCTCAAACAAATGAGTGCAGGGCTGTTACAGCAGTATCTCAGTATTGTGCGGGAGATTTAAAGCTAAATTAAGTTTTCGAGTTAGAAAGCACTCTTAGAAAGTCACATCAAAAGAGCTACACACAGATTTTTTTTTTCACTCACCAGGTTCCAGGTTTGCAGCTAGCAGCATCAGTATAAACAGCTTCCTCCAATTTACCGCCTTTTTAATGGAGGCTTTTTTATTATTGTTGTTGTTGCATGGTCAGTGCAAGGGAATACAGAGGCAAATATCTCATCTGTTTAAGCCCCTCACACTTTATTTATTTATTTATTTTTACAAACAAAGCTGAGCACCTTAGGACTGCTATACATCTTTATCTCCTCTCACACTGCACTGTTTGTTCTTTCTAGGTTAGGTCTTGTGTTCACTGAAGTTAACAGGTGTTGTGCTGATAAGCAAGATTACCCAGCTTGTTGAAATCAATTAATTGACATTCATAGAACTATGCTTATTTTCAGCAGCTGAGAATCTGTCCCACTGACTTCAGTGGACACAGAACAAACTGATCTGTGCTTTAACTTCTTCATTTTGGGCCAGGTTCTGTTCTAAGCTGTACCTACGTAAATAAATTAAGACTACCTTCCGAGAAGTCAATGGAGCACAGCTTCCAAAGTAGATTCCATTTCAAAAGACTGTAGGTCTTCCAAACAGCTGAACTTGAATTAATATGCAAACTAGATACTATTAACTTGGGCTTGAATAGAGACTGGGAGTGGCTGGGTCATTACACAAATTGAATCTATTTCCCCACGTTAAGTATCCTCACACCTCTTGACAACTGTCTGAAATGGGCCATCTTGATTATCACTACAAAAGTTTTTTTCTAGTGCTGATAATAGCTCATCTTAATTAATTAGCCTCTTAGAGTTGGTAGGGCAACTTCCACCTTTTCATGTTCTCTGTATGTGTATATATCTTCTTACTATATGTTCCATTCTATGCATCCAATGAAGCGGGCTGTAGCCCATGAAAGCTTAGGTTCAAATAAAGTTGTTAGTCTTTAAGGTGCCACAAGTACGCCTTTCTTTTTGCGGATACAGACTAACACGGCTGCTACTCTGAAACAAAGACATGATGTTAACCAGGTTACATATTCAAAAGTTAACTAAATATTATTCATCTTTTTAAAAAACGAGCTTTGCAGTTCCCCAGAATGCGAACACTTTGACTTTGTAAAGACCTGTTCAGCAGAAACTGAGCTAAGATAGCAATCCATAGGTCATAAAAGTTAGCAATACATTTGATTACCATCAATATGGGCTGAAATTGAACCATTGACTTCAATGAAAGGCTCCATATTCCATTACCAACATTGTCAGGCATCCAGTCTCCCAAACAAGATTTTAAAAAAGTTGTCATGTCACAAAGGCTAATTTTGAAAACTGAAGAATTTAGTGAATCTGAGGTTAAGCTCTAAATGCAAAAACAGTGCTCAATATTTGAAGCTTAAGCCTTTGTAATGTCCTTTACCTCAATTATTTTTATTACATCTATTTTTAGGTAGAAAAAGGTTTTACAGAAAGCCTTTATGACTCACTTTTTTGTGCCTGTCCTTTAGCTGTCATGAAGTGTCACATCAATGCAACACCTGTTTTCTATTCCCTATTGCAGCAGTTATACCACAGAAAAATATTCTGATGATAGATGCCAAAAACTTTCTAAGAGTCATACTTCTGCTAAATTCTGTAGATAAAACTGCAGTAATTGAAGCACTTGGGGCCTTTGTTGGTACCCCGAGGCCTTGTTTACATTACCAGTTAAGTTGACATAAGTTATGTCACTCAGGGCTATAAAGAACACTGCCCCCCAAGTGACATAATTTACGTCGATTTAATGTGGTGTCTACACTGTGCTATGTTAGCAGGAGACACTCTCCTCAGACTAGAATAGTACTCTAATGATAGGGCCACCTGTGCCCCCACATCACTCTAATTTTATGTTGCTGTATTACTACTTTCAGTGAAGCTACACACGTATACAGCTGAACTATCACAGGTGTGAATCAGGCCTATGTGCACTTCAAGAACTGTTCATGGAGGATAAACTTCTTTTTAACACTGTCTAATGGATATTATTTGGTCATACTATCTAATATAGTTTGCTTCAATCCAACTGTTAGTATATCTTATTCCTAACTACAGCACATATGTAGCATTTCCATTCTGCAGGAAATTCCACTCTTGCAAAATTTATTTTCATTCTGAATTGGAACGAAAAGCTGAAATCTTAGAATGTCATGGAATGACATTTCTGAAAAAAATTGATTCAGAACCATTGAACTGTTGTTGGTTTTTTAAAAATGTTGAAATGTGTTCTTTCAGTAAGCTTAAACATTCCTTTCAAGTTTATCATTTTGATCAATTTCATTTTAATTTGTTCAATATATTAAATTATGTAAAATATTAAATGTATTAAAATATTTTAATGCAACAAACATTGAAATGAAATTAATCAAAATGATAGTTGAAATGAAACATTTCAGTATTATCAGAGTTAAATGTTTCGATATTATCAAATAAACCCAATACAGTTGAAACAATTCTTTGCAACTTTTCCCCATCAAATATTTAGCTGAAATCTACATGTTCCCGTGAAACCTTTTGATTTCAACAAAATGTGGAAAAATCTTCTGTCAAAATGGTTTTCCAACAAGCACTGTTCCTAACCTGTATTTGTCAGGCAGTTCTACTGCAATCCAGATGAGCTAATTAATCTGCCTGGAGGCTGACTAGCTAGTCTTCAGATGAAGGAGCGAACTCCTGAGAGGGATGACAAATGGCTACTCCCTACCAAATTTCAAATCTTTATTCCAAAGCACTACAAAAGAACTAGGTATATTAGTTATAATGGATGTGATGATACTTACTTGTCTCAAAAGGTTCTTGATTAGTGACCTTTGACTAGAGATTTCTTTTTAATAGGTAGACCATTTCTCTTTTCATTCTTGTAATATTCACTGGATTGGTTGAGCTACTATATGTTGTGATAATTTTTTCTTTTTTTTAAAAAAAATTACAAAATGTATTAATTAAGATCAGCTAAATAATGGTAACCAGGTACCAAATCCCTTCTTCTGGGGAATGGGAATTTGGCAAGTTTCTCGACAGATCTATCTGTAATATTCAACACAGAAGTAGTTGGAAGAGTCTTTCCCAGGAGGGCAAGAAATGCTAAGAGCACTATCACGGTGCTTTCTCTCTGCATCATTTGGAGAAGAAAGCACTTTTTCAGCAGCAGAAAAAACAGTTAAGCAGTTCTGTTGTGTTGACAAAATCAGGGTATTAAAGAATTTTCTACGGGAAGGGAAATGCCAGTTGAGCAGCTGTTCTTAAAACAATTATACTTTTTTATATATTTATTTTTTTATCTGGAAAACTGTTCTTCAATATAGGGGGATCCAGACCTCATTCTTTAATGGTGAACCCCTTAATCACATTGGCATTTACATGTATGACTAGAACTACTGACCGGGGGGGGGGGGGCTTACCAAACAGTGATAGTCACCTGTGTCCAGAGGACCAGCACAAGTTCTGTGTACCACTTAAACCCTATTTTGGAGATGGCTTTTTGCACTTATTGGCCAATCCCACTTCCTCATAGGGACGCAGTACTGCTGCCATTTAAACATGGAGTAATCTAGTTACCGTGAATGTTCTTCAGAAGGGGGTGGGGCAGTGGTTTGAGCACAGGACTGGGAATTAGGGCCACGTTTCTTCTAATACCATTCCTAACAGATACACTCTGTGGCCTTGAGATAGTCACTTAACCTCTGTAATGATAGAAACACTTACCTTCCTCACAAAGGCACTGCGAGGCTGAATTCGATAATGCTTTGAAGGTACCTTTTAGGATAAATATGCTGCTCCATTGAGAATTATTAGTAGATCCCTTATTTCTTTTTATAAATTAGTGAGCATTAAAATAGTCTCTTATGCCATCTTGTGCCAGCAATGCCCCTCTGCCATGTACATTGGCCAAACCAGACAGCCTCTACGCAAAAGAATAAATGGACACAAATCTGATGTCAAGAATTATAACATTCAAAAACCGGTAGGAGAACACTTCAATCTCCCTGGACACTCAATAACAGACTTAAAAGTGGCAACTCTTCAACAAAAAAATTTCAAAAACAGACTCCAAAGAGAAACTACAGAGATGGAATTAATTTGCAAACTGTACACCATCAAATTAGGCCTGAATAAAGACTGAGTGACTACAAAAACTAATTTCCCCCCTGCTGATACTCACACCTTCTTGTTAACTGTTTGAAATGGGCCATCTTGATTACATTGAACTCATTAGCATTACAAAAGTGATTTCCAACCCTTCTTGTCAACTGTTGAGAATAGCCTACTTCCACCTGAATTGAATTGGCTTGTTAGCACTGACACCTCACTTGGTAAGGCAACTTCCATCTTTTAATATGCTGTGTATTTATACCTCTCTACTGTATTTTCCACTCCACGCATCTGATGAAGTGGGTTTTAGCCCACGAAAGCTTATGCCCAAATAGATTTGTTAGTCTCTAAGGTGCCACAAGGACTCCTCGTTGTTCTTCAATTAGAACTATCTAGGTTGGGATTTTGAAAACTCTCTGGTGAACACAGCATTAAGTAACATAGGACGACATCATCGGGCCTGTTGTATGGGCAGAGGGAGTGTAAATGCATCATTGCCTTGCTCCCATGTTATGTATGTTGGCGCCACACCAGCCTGACACACACTTTAAGGATGATTAGATCCAGTGCCAGTGGAGATAGAAGAGGCTTCATAACTGTGCCTTGGGAGCAAGGTGCAGTAACCCCCAATGAGCAGCCATTGGTTAGATGGGGGTTGCGGTCTTCCTCCTCCCCTCCCATGTATATGCAGATCCCTGCAAGCACTATTTTGCAGCTGTTAGTGCGAGGGTAGTGTAAAAGCACTGGAAGGAAGTGCAAAAGGGGGAGGTTGGCAGAGCTCAAAGGAAGTAAGAGCTCGTCCTGGAGAAAGGGCTAAGGCACAGAGAAAGCTGCAGACAGCTGTTGCACAGGAGTGTGGCGGTGGTTTGGTGAAGGTTATATATATATATATATAAAACTCAGAGGTACTAACAAACAGAGGGCATCCAAGGCTGTTTGGGGGGATCTCAGAACAAGAATGGAGTTTGCCCTGTTAGATTTGTCTATAATCCTAAAACTGCTGGACTTCAAATGTGCAGGCTATCCTGTGGTACTGCCATAGCAAACCCTCAAAATAAAGAGAGTAATTCCATATTGCATACTGTGTGCAGAGGCAGGTTAAGCCGGCCAGGGTCAAGGAAACCTGAAGACTAGAAACTGGATGACATTTTTCATTACTTTTCCCATCCCCAAATTACCTTTTTGCAAAAATGACTTTTTTGGATTAAAAATTGTTGATGTTTTTCATTTTTAACAATGTTTATTTTTTCCATTTTTCTAAATTGAAAACTTTAACTAAATGATTATTGAAATTTCCATGAAGACAATCATTTTAGCCAGCTTTCTTTTATCTAGATTACATTTTGTTCACATAGCTCCATTTGATTCACTACAAATACAATTAAAAAGACATTTATCAAACTGTATTTTATCATTATGAATCAAATATTTTAATTTACTGTCTGATCGGTTTTATGTAAAGTAAGAGGGAAAAAAATCAATATGAAACTTCAGATTTTAGCCTGGATTTTTGGTTGGATTTCAGTTGCTAGAGTAAACCATCAATTATGGAAGTGCAGCAGTAATTATGTTATAAACAAGATTTTAGAATGCTTTCAGCCAAATTCTTCAACTTCCCTTTCCACCAACTCAGTGATTGCCTGAAACCTGCTATGTCTGGTCACTAGTCACAGGCAACTTTTTATTTATTTTTAAATTTCAGGTTAATTGGATATGGATTTTGTCAAGTGCAGGAGTCTGAAAAAATAAGCAGCTCATCGTTTATTTAAAATCTCCTCAAAATATTTATGGAAGGTCAGAACCTGAGACATGGCTTGATGTAGAAATTCCATATTTTTTATTATTTATATTCCTCAATACTTGCTATAAATATTTGACCAGAGAATGGCACAGTTTCAGACATATCATTTATAAACTCTATATGTTCCAAGCAAAATCCAGACCTAAAACCACCTGCTCATCTAAACTTTGGAATGAGTTCCATACCATAGCCCCTGCCAGAAAGTCATGGTCTCCTGCTAGAGATAGTGGGATCTTAATGGGCATAAAATGTGTAAATGAGAAGAAGACTGAAAGAGGAGGTCTTCAGTACAAACAGCTTCATCCCAGGATGCCATTCTCCATCACCTTCTTGTCAAGTTTTCAAACAAGCGCCTTTATTCTTACTCCCATGCAGCATCTCATGATTGGGAGGAGTTCCACATAAACATCTTCCTTCAAACTCTCCATGACATCTACAACTTGACATGGATTAGATGGCTAGTGTCTTGTTTCCATGTACTCCTTTGTTGGGCTGTCTGCATCCATCTGTTGTATTGTGTGTTATACTTAATCCCTGCCCCAGAGAGCTTACAATCTGTCTTTTTGTTCTGTGTTTGTTCTGCACCTCACACAGTGGGGTCCTGGTCTATAACTCCTACTCCTGCCTAAAAAAATCAGTGCCAAATATGCAAGTGCTCATGACTGCTCAGAATGTGCTTGTGTGTTTTTCAAGAAGGCTAGAGGCAGAGGATTAAACCCAAAGGAAAGACAATGTCGGGGCAGTTAGTGTATGTGTTTATCATAATTATCATCCACTGGGAGCTGAGGAGCTTAGAGTAAAATATTTGCATTATGTTGATATAGAAGGACTATTGAACAATACATTACATTATTCTGGGGAAATATTTGCTTAAAACGACTGATGTAAGACACAGTGGAGTAGACATTGCCATATTGGCACAGCCCATGATTAGGGGTGGTTGGCTACACACTGCAGAAATGATTAAAGTGGAGCAGAACCCCCTAGTAACTGGAGGTTGCACTTCCTGTGTGAACGGGGGTAGATCTTTCTACATCCTGCCTTCATCCCTCTTTCTGGGATGGACTAGAATTCTGCCTGGCACTTACGCAAGCCACACAAAAGGAAAGGGAATCTTCAAACCCTCCCCGCATCACTATGCCCCCATGAAAAGCCCAAGTAGAATCCAGTCCATTATAAATACTCATTTCTTTACAGGCAAGATAATGTATCTCGGTTGTCATTTGCAACCATGGGGCCTTCAATTTGGCTTAGATTCTTAGCTTTTAAGGCCAGAAGAGACCATTGAATCATCCAGTCTGACCTCCTGTATATCACAGGCAATAGCATGTCAGCCCCAGTTACTCCTGCACTGAGCTCCCAAACTTGTGTTTGACTAAGTCATGCCTATCCTTACTTAAAAGGCCTGATTTTCAAAGGAACAGAGCACTCAGCATCTCCCACAGAAACCAGTGGCCATTGACGGGTGCGCATCACTTTTAAAAACAGGTCACTTATTCAGGCATCTAATTATGGATTTAGGAACCTAATTTAAAGCCTTGTTTTTATAAATCTTGGTCCTACAGTGTACACTTGAAACTATTAAGACGAGCTATTTGGTTTCTTTTTGCACTGATCTTCACGGTCACCCGCCAAGTAAGTTTTAAGCTTTATTAGTTTCCATGGTAACTGAAATTGACAACATATAGCTTTTCCCCACCACAGACGCCACACACATGCATGTGAGACAGGCAATGCTTCTGGCAGCTGACTCCACTTTAATAACACCTAGCTCTAAGTCTCTGGAAAGGATGAAAACATTAGGAAATCATCAGCTCAGACTGGCACTAGGCTTACATCTATATTCCAAATCAACATCAGTGTGACTTTATGATTGCACATAATATAGTTCAGCCACCGGCTTCAGCAATTTACAACATGCAGACAGACTGTTGTAAGCACACAGAGTCCTGTTGACTTCAGTAAAGCTCTGTGCAGGTATAACTGTGCATGCCTCCATTTTAAATGGCACGCTTGAATCCTAATACCAACGAGGCCAATCAGTACTCCAACAGTCCCCATGGCAATGACATTGGCAAAATAAATATATAGCCCAAGATGTAGATGAGTGATTGAACACCCTGTCTCTGAAAAACAAAGCCCTTTAAGGTCTCAAGTTAAGCACCTAATAACTGACACTCAAAATCATGAGCAACTTTTGAAAATCTTTTTTTCTTTCAAAAGATCTCAGCCCCCAAGAACTCCAATTTAGGCACCTAAAGGCAGCACCCAGTAGCTCCCATTGAGAGAAAGGGGAGTGGCTTGTTGTGGTGCATTTTTGAAAATCTGTCCACTTCGTTTAGAGGGAACTAACCTCTTGAAAATATGTGCCCTCATTCCCTTTTTTTTAAGGTACCTAAATGAGTGGTCTAATTTTCAGAAGTGCTGAGTACACAGCAGCTTGAAGTCAAGGGGATTTATGGGTCTTTGGAACCTCTCAAAAGCCAGCTGCTTTCATTTAGATACCTATATTTGGTATCTAAGTCAGAATGGAGGTAGAAGCCTAAATCTAGCCACTCATGTTTGAAAATTCTGCACAAAACTGACACAGTGAAATAGACTAATGACCACCCTGATCGTGAGTTATACCTTCCATTATCCTGGCCAATCCTGGTTCAGAATAGTGTTTAACCCACCCTATATAACCAGGCTAAATTGATAACAGTAGATGATGGAGTGTAGGAGTATTTTTTCCTGACCCCATCTGTTGGTTCCTGAAATCTCATATAATTTTTCAACAAAGATTAATTCTCCTCATGGAAATCTTCCTAAGAACTGTCGGGTTGAGGATGACCTTCTCCAATGTTCCTACTCCACAGTATGAGTCATACTAACTATTATGCATCACATATGGAGTGTGGATTTCTAGATACATGTCTTATTAGAGACAGGAACTCTTCTCTGGGATGATATTTACTTACCTCAAGTTAGTAATAGGGAAAGATATTCCCTATGTACAAGTCTGACTGTTCTAATACCACTCTAAGATAGTCTGCATGGTTTTCCCCACAGGCCATGCTACTAAAAAAGCTAGCATACACTCTCTCTTTTTAAAAATTAATTAAAAAAGCAGCCCCCGCAACCTGCTATTGATTTATTTGGGTTTAGGCAGCAATTATAGATGAAATAAAAACACACAGAGCAAAACCAAATGGCAATTAAAATATCTATTGCAATCCCACCTGAAGAGTCTTTATTAGGTTTTGTACTACAGCTGTGAGCTTAGAAAGTGTTGGATGTTGGTGTTAACTTTGCTTTTAATTGCATGATGGTACTCTAAACTCGTCAGCTGACTGGAAATGTTAATGAAATTCAAAGGGAGGAGAAAAAACTATTAAACAGACACTTTAACATTTTAGTCTTACAAACTCTTACTCTCCAATTTGCTGCTAAAATATGGAACCCCTTTTGCAAGCAAAAAACCCATCGGCTAACAAGCGAAATATCCAAAAGTTACACAGAAAAAAAAGAGGAACCCAATGGCATGAATTTTCAGAAGTACTCAGCATTGATAACTGGATTCAGATTTTTTGAAAGCGCTCACATTCTACTTATGCACCAAAATAATATTGTTTGAAAATAGAATTTTCCTTCTGTGGTACATTTTGATATTTTGAAATTACTTCCTGTTGCAAATTGGAGAAATACAGAAAGATTCAAGTTGGACTTTTGATATTTTCTCATTTTGAAATGACACTGCAAAATGAAAAATGTAGCTTCAAAACGTTGTTTTAAAATAAAAAAGTTTTGTTTAGAGCAGTGGTTCCCAAACTTTTTCTGCTGCTTGTGCAGGGAAAGCCCCCGGCAGGCCAGGCCAGTTTGTTTACCTGCTGCCAGGGCCGGCTCCAGGCACCAGCTGAGCAAGCTTGTGCTTGGTGTGGCAGATTCTACAGGGTGGCTTCCACCCAAACCTAGGGCGTCATGGCCGCTTTTTTTTGTTGTTGTTCGCTGCTCTGGCCACCCTGTAGGGGGCAGTGGCGCGGAGGAGGGGAGCGCCCTGCAGCAAACTCGGCAGGGCAGCCCGCTTCCTTCCCTCCCCGCCGATGGGAGTGGAGCCCTCCCGGCAGGCGGCGCGGTGGTCGGAGCTGCGTGGCAGGCGGCCCGCTGAAGCCCTGGCCACCCCCCTATTCTCTCTCTCCCCCCCCACTCCCTCCCCTTCCCCCCATTAGACCGGGTGAGCACTGCAACACAGGGAATCCCCTGGCTCTGGCAGCGGGGTGAGTTGTTTTGTTTTTCCCCTGCTTTGCTGGCCGCGCCATTTTTGTGTTATCCTCCCTCGCTTTGCCGCTCCAGCCGCACCGTGTCCCTCCCCCAACCTCTGCTTTGCTGCTCCAGCCATGCCGTTGTTAGGGACTGTAACCCCCAGACGGCAAAGTTCGTTGTCTGACCGCGAGAGAGACAGGCAACACCAGCAAGGTCCGATCAAAAGCTTTTTATTGACAAGTGCACACATCAACAGAGAGCAGCTCGTCTCCAGAGAGAACCAGCCTGCTCTTTACATCTTAGTATAAGCCTATATAGACAGTTCCATCGCGTCATATATTATTCACTGGAGCAACCCACCCCCTTCTTTTAACAACTAGAAACTAGACATTTTTAGTATACATGTTTTACAGCATTAGGTGATTAACAATATCTTAGCAAGCACCAGAAGTTAGGAATGTAGTGGAGTTAAAACAGACAGAGAACTGAACCAAGGAGTGAAAACAGGGAGGCTGGGATTTCTTATCAGTTCTTCAAAGGAACTGTTCCTAACACAGTACAGTTGATACTATACCAGGAATGCAGCCTCTCCCTCATCTCACTTTTTCCCAGCACTTGTGAGATATGCTGCTGCTTCTTAGTGTTTTCCACTCAGGAATTACCCAAAAACCTCTGTTAGCCTGACTTTGGTCAGGCTGGCATACCCAGTTTTGTCTGCAATATCTTTATTCAGGCCTAACACTGTTTTTTCCCCCCTCTGCTTTGCTGCTCCAATGGCCCCCCTCTGTTTTTTTTGCTTGGGGCGGCAAAAAAGCCAGAGCCGGCCCTGCCTGCTGCGTGCACAGGTTTCGCTGATCGTGGCTCCCGCTGGCCGCGGTTCGCAGTTCCAGGCCAATGGGAGCTGCTGGAAGCGGCGGCCAGTATGTCCCTCTGCCCATGCTGCTTCCAGCAGCTTCCATTGGCCTGGAGCAGTTATCTGTGGTCAGCGGGAGCCGTGATCAGCCAGACCTGTGGATGGGGCAGGTAAACAAACGAGCCCGGCCTGCCAGGGGCTTTCCCTGCACAAGCGGCGGAACAAGTTTGGGAACCACTGATTTAGACATTTCTGATTTGAAACTGTTCAGAATTTTTCATTTTTTGAAAAAGTTCAATATTTTGACTTTTCATTCCAATTTGGAATGGAAGGTAATTTCCAGATGTCTTAATCTACTGTATTTTTCCCATTGCTGAACACAACATTGTGTTAGGAAATTAGCTCCTTTGAAAATCTACCATTTTAAGTCACTGTTTTGGAAATTTAAAGAGTCATTTTCACTTTGACATATCAATTTGAAATGACATTTGTCATTTCAATGTCACAACGAGAAAACAAAAAAAAGATCATTCTCACAGAAAATTTGATTTAAATGAGGTTACATTTTGTGACTGGAATTTTTTTCATGCAGAGAATTGCAATGAGCACACATTAAAACAAGTGGGCAGATTTTCAAAAGGAATTTTGATGTTATAGTGCAGGGTTTCTCAAATAGGTGTCACCGCTTCAGTAGGGAAATCCCCTGGCGGCCGGGCCAGTGTGCCTGCCTGCCCCATCTGCAGGTCTGGGCGATCGCGGCTCCCACTGACTGCGGATCGGTGCTCCAGGCCAATGGGAGTTGCTGAAAGTGGCGGCCAGTATGTCCCTCGGCCTGTGCCGCTTCCAGCAGCTCCCATTGGCCTGGAGCAGCGATCCACAGTCAGTGGGAGCCGCGATCGGCCGGAACTGCGGAGGGGGCAGGTAAACACACCAACTCAGCCCACCGGGGGCTTTCCATACAGAAGCGGCGACCCCTGTTTAAAAAACCCTGTTATAGTGGAAGCTTATAGAGAGGACTTCAAAATAACTTGGCCATTTTATTTAGATGCCTAAATGGGAGCAGAGACCTTTGGAAAATGTGGCCTCAACTATACGTGCTAAGCACTTGAAAATCTGCCCCCCATGAATGTTATGCTCTAAAAAGTTAATATATAACCAGTGTGCAGTAAAGTAAGATCATGTAAGGTGAAAGGAAGGGAGAAATCACTGTTATAAAAGCTGTTGCATTCATGGCTTGAAGCAGCAATGGAACAAAAATAAGAAGACCCATCATGCCATGGAGGCCAGTAGAAGAAGAGGTGAAAGAAGAAGAGATGATGGTGCTATTTTGCAGCAAAGAGTTCAAGGTATCCTCCAGATTCCACTGGGACCTCACCACAAGTCTGGAGAAGTCCATGCTTCAGCGGAAGCAAGGTATGCCAGAGGAAGGGGAACATCCCTGGAAGTGGTAACATGGCCAAATGCTGCATTATCTTTAACAAAGAGCCTTCCCCACCTGGGTTTCTCAAGGGGAGTGCCTGGTAGAGTGGTTCCAATGAGGTCACGTTTATGCCACTGGGGGCATATAATTCGCTTAAGAATTATTCTAGCAAATAGCTGCCACTGACAGCCAGTTGTTACTGATAGACAAATTTATTTATCCCCTTCTTTGTAAATCTGATCAAAGCAGCTTGCCTCTTTCCCCCCTAATTTTGCAGAGCAGACTTCTCTGAATATGTCTTTACCACAAACAAGAATTGCTTCTGGCACCTCTATAATTGTCTTTCTCTGTTGCCAAAGGATAAGAAACTCTTGGAATAATCTCATTGAATTAAGTGGCAGAGGAAGTATATATGCCACGATTCAATGAATGACAATTTGTGCCTCTGGCAGACAGAAGCTGGAACTGGATGACAGGGGATGGATCACTCAATAATTGCCCTGTTCTGTTCGCCTCCTCTGAAGCATCTAGCATGGGCCACTGTCAGAAGACAGGATACTGGAGTATCTGTGTCATTGGCCATCCTGGGTAAAACCATTCTTACTTGATGTTCAGCCTAATTTCAAAGATGCTTGTTCCATTTAAGAATAAACAGAACAATTCCCCATTGTAAGAACAGTTCTCTGAGGTTCTGTTCACTGACTGGGCTTTTGAATGGCATTTTGTTCTGATTTTAAGAATTGTTGTCCCTGGTTATAATAACTGCTTAAAAAATGGAAAAATATCCATCTCTCCAGCTGCCAAAAGGATCATACTGGTACAGGAAATTAAAAACAAAAACAAAAGTAGCATTGTTTTGCAGGTTTTATTGCATCCCTCAAAAGGCATCACGAGAAGCTTTATAGCTATAGACTAGCACAATATTACATAACATAAAGTGATTAATGTAATTTCTGCCCTAATATGATCTGCACTCCAGAAGTCCTTTTTTTTATTTTTCTTCTTGAGTACAATAAATACATGGTACTGGTTAGGTGGGCATCAGCTATTGCAATCCCATGGTTTTTGGGGACCATTGTATTAAACTTATGAATGATTGCATTCTACTCCATGGGGTGGGATACCACAGCTCTTAGAGGAACTCAAAACAGTAGGGGATGATTACTCCAGAGATTGTAAACAACTCCAGAGAAATCCCACCCCCTGGGGTGGCCTGTATATACTGGTTCAGGTTGAGTTTTCCGGAGACTGGGAAACAAAGATAGTGCTTTTGGTTTAAAAGGATGAGCTTGAACTAATTTGTGGGTCTTCCTTTTGATTCAGCAAAATGGACAGGATTGTTCCCCAACCATTGCTGAAAGATTGGAAGGGAGACTGGCTTATTGGACTCCGCTTATGGAAGATGGGTGATTTCTGGTATGTTTATTAGTAAGCATATAGGAATGTGTATTATTTTGTATGTGTTTTCTTCATAATACTTTTGCCCTAAGAGTAAATGTGCTTGCTTTGGAAGAAATATGTGGTCACTCACTGCTAAAAACAGCCATTGTCCTCTGCAAGAAAGCAAAGCTCAGGCCTGGCTGTTGGGCAGACTGGCTTGTTAGGAATATCAGAATGTGTAACAGGGGCTGTGCAGCCTTTTAACCCAGGTCAGAAAAGAATGGGATAAGAGTCTCTGCCCAGAGCCCAGTGATGGGTGGAGGCCTGAGACTTGCCCAGGCACTCCTGGAGTGGGCCGTGGAAGAGAAATACAGGTGTAGTTACTCTGAAATGGAGACAATGTATTTAACAGATACGTTGTCCACGGTTAGAAGCAGTTTTAAAGACAGTGATGTGTTTGATATAATGTGTATGACTGCGGTGTATCTGGGCATCTTTGAGACGATTTATTAGTTGGGAAACTTGTATAAAGTTATTTCTGGTCCTCGAAAGGATTGATACAATCCTGTTATACAAGTCTGAGGCCTAGGGTTGCCAGCAATCCCTTGTTACAAGGGACATCTGTCAGTTTGCAAGAATTTTTGAGATTGACCAATCTGGAGGAAGAAAAAACACTTCCTGTCCAGCTCTATTCTTAACTTCCAAATAACTGCAGTCAATTAGCTGAGCTGCTGTAATATAGTGTCACCAGTACAAGCATTGGGAAGAACAATTCATTTTCTGCCTTTTTTTACACTTCATATCCTTTCTCATATGTATCCTCTGAGCACCCTGTTGCCTTCAGAGGAAACCATTATTGCACTGCTGAATGCTGTCTTTGTATTATAGGAGGATTGGCATGCTTCATGATCTCCCTGTGAAACGACACCTTATGCGGAGTATAAGTTGTATATGAATAGTGCCCTGAATGTAAAATATTTAACAGAAACATTTTGTCAGATAGTTTGTTGCTTGTTACATGCAATAGATTATTAATAATATAAAAATACCTAGCTCTTATCAGTAGATTTCAGAGCACTTTCCAAAGAAGGTAAGCATTGTTCTCCATTTTACAGATGGGGGAACAGGCACTGTTAATTAAGAAAACTCTGGTTCCCCCATTGACACATTAAAGTATTTCGCACTTAATATGTTAGCTAAAAAGACATTCTGTTTATATAATTACTTCTCTTGCTGCAGCATGTCAGTCTGAGACCCAACAAGTTGTGTAGATAAAACTGGGGTAAAAAGACAATAGTTTACCTACCTTTAAGCTCTGATTTAGCAAGGTACTGCGTTCCCCTAATTTTAAGCACGAGACTTCCCTTAGAAGTAAAGTACTCGTGTCATGTTCTTGAAGGTGTGGAAGCAGAATTAAAAGCCGGGTAAATGTTTAGTCAATTTAAGGATAGAGTGAAAGGTAGCTCTAACCCTAAACCTAACAATGGCAAGAGTTGTAAAACATGCTGTTTTCTCTCCTCGCTTCTCTCCCGGCTTTTAGTTGATAAGGTTGGAATGCTGATTTAAGCAGAAACCTTGAGATAAGGTAGTGTCTGAAGGAAGTTTGTATAAACAAACAATAACCATTAGCTGTTGATGTATGTAACACGAAGGTATAAATACTTGTCTTACATTGCTTGTCGGGGGAAGATCTGCCTAAGGTCGGGGGGCCTCCTGTCCGACTGCAGTCTTCCCTTGCAATTGTTCATAATAAATTGTCTCTGACTTGTTGCTAACAAACGCAGAATGAAGACTTGTTTTCCTCCACAAAAGTAATCACATGCTTAAGTGTTCCCCAGAGTGTTTGTCTTATCTAGTTTAGCTGACAATCACCATAGCACCTGAGTGCCTGCTGTAAAATCGATAGCAATAGCAAAGTCCCTAGTCGAATTCATGGAGACCTTTGACTGTACAGCTTTAACTACTTCCCATTCCTCTTTCTCCTCTCCTACCCTTGGCTTTTCCCTTCAGATAGATCTATCCCCATCCTGCACTCTCCTCCTTCTGGAATTCCTGTTCCAATTCCAAGCAACTTCCCTTGACGCATAGAGAGGTATCATTTGTGTTAAGTACTACCAAATCAGGGTCAGGGCTTCACTGAGCTGGGTCTTGTGCCAATTTAAAACCAGCCACTTTGGGTGGTCACTGGGGATTGAAAAATCAGTGAGAAATAGGGGTCTAATGTCCGTTTGTGCCTTTAAAAATGTCCCCCATCACATTTAAGTCTCTTTTAAATGCAGAGAGTACATGGGTCTTGCAGATGAGCTCAATAGCGTATTCCTCTAACTAATGTATCCACAGTATTAAATGAGCTCTAATGGTGAATAAGGGCTTTCCAGCCATAGTCGTTATTGAACATCCAAATTTACAGCAAGCATTCTACTACAGCTCTAACCAAAGACTGGAGTGGAAGATATTAATGAGTCTGTGTTCACATCACAACTCAGACCTAAGGTGTAATCCTTCACTACAGAAAGATTTGTATTGTTCCCATATGAAGAAACTCAAGTCTACAGAAGACTTGCTTAATTTACCTTTTTATATTGGTGAAAAGTGCTGACAGCTAAGGGTGATGGGAGGAAAGCAGCTTGAAGAAAAGAAATCCCAGCTGGTTCTTTGCATAGATTTTCTCTTTTTCTTTGAGACAATTAAGATGATCATTTTGCCTTGTTTATCTGCAGGGGCCAATTGATTAAATCTGGAGTGAGCAAAGAAGGATAATTTAAATGCACAGGTTACATCTGATACAAAGACTGAAATGAAAGTCATAAATCACCCACATCTTTCATATGTGCAGCACTGATTTTCCTCATTAGCCTCTTTAAGTATTAACAATAATTATACTCCAAAAAACAAAACAGAAAACACAAAACCAAAAACTTGTAGAGCTTTATTCACTGTATGATTTAATGAGATAATTTGATGGAGACTATGTACTGACATTGAAAAAGAGTGGAGTACCAGCCATTCCAAGTCATCTAGCACTGGTGGAGTGGAAATGACATTGCACAGTCACCCTTTGCATTCACTTTAGAAGTTGCTGAGTGTTACTCTTTTCAATGATTCAGATCACACAGTAACGAGATAACAGCTACATGAAAAAGGATTTAACCTCCATGGATGTGCTGCTGCTCTAAATAACTTATTGCAATTACAAAGATGTTTGTTTTTCTAACTAATAGTCGGTCTTCATTTTTTCTCATTTTTGTTTGTTACACTAAGAAGTCCGGATCCTCAGTCTCTTCAATCATAAAAATTTCAGTCGCAACATGTCCTATACCAGCGTCAACTGGCAGCAGGGTCGGTCGCCTAGGGCACTAACATTTGGGGGGCGGTGACCGCGGCGGCTGGATGTTTGGCCGCTGTGGTTGTTGTTGGTATTTCGGGGGCGGGACCTTCCGCCACCTCCATTGGGAGTGGGATCTTCCGCTGCCTAGGGCACCAAAAAGGCTGCCAGCGCTCCTAATTGGCAGTCCCTTTCAGTACATACAAAGTGTGAAGAAGCGACATTATGTGAAAGGTAAATGAATTTCATATTTAATTGCTACTCTTATTACCTATTTGACTTGAAAATAAAACACCACTTTACCATAAGTACCATAAGCTGAATTAATTCTTTGGCCTTCAAGGTGTTAACATTAACCAGGATGAACTCTTGGTGCTTTACTGTGGGAATACAGTGGAATACATGTTAAATGAGAGTCAAGCTGTCTATGCTGCTAAAGCCCAGGGCCTGTTTGTATTCCTAGTTGTCTTCAGGAATTTACATTGCTCAGCTAAAAATTTTAATTAGTCATGGGAGAGATTTAAAAAGATACACTGTAGAAAAAATAATCAGTTGGGTTTCTGTGCCCTTATTTGCTACCAGTTCAAAAACAAAGACGTGACTGACTGGTAAGAGGCTGGTAGGGAGTGTAACAAGGAAGCATTGGCTCTGCATCATTCTGGAGATACATCACAGTTTGGTAGGATTTACAGTGACACATAGGACTGCAGTGCTCTTCTGCTGATTCACCTATGAACAGAATTATCTTTTGCTAACTCATTGTGGTAGTTTTGGTTTGTTAATTCCACCACGATATCTGAGAGGTGGGTGTCGCCCTCCAGGCAAGAAGGTACTAGGGGCAGAGACAAAGAGGTTCTGCAGGGAAACCTTCATGCTTACAAAGAAACTTTACAAAGTTCAAGGTCTCTTATTACTGAGATACCACTAAAAAACAAATCCCAGAATGAGAGTAAGACTGACCTCATAGAGTGAGTGTAGACTTTATCTGGCTAAGGATGGAAATGTCACCTCCTCACTTGATCAAATGTCAATCCACTGGCATCCATGAACTGACATCAGGGATGAAGTTGGCCTGAGAGATTTACTGGTAAATAGAACTTAAAAAATGGACTACAATAATATAATAGTCTAAAATAGAACATCTTATGTTAGTTCTGAGCTAAATCTAGTGGTGCTAATTCCTTCTTTTGAAGACAACTGTGGGAATTACTCCTGTAGAATTTGGCTTATGGTGTCAGTGATTATTGTAGAATCCTCTCTAAGTACATATAAATATGCACATATATATCTCTCACATACACACAGGCTCATTAAACTCGGAAGCTTTGTGATGGGAGCAAGTTCTAGAGGTCCTGGTCCTCCTCTAAGAAGGCCATTCAATGTTTAAACCCAGGAGTCCAGAGGTTGTGGTACATGTGTCATGGGGAGAGATGTAAGATGTAAGTACTGAAAGGTTAATTTTGGTTGTTAGGAAGAAGGCATTAGGTCAGGGCCTTTAGGATCCCTATCTCTGAAGTGGGTCCAGTTCAATATGCAGGGCCAAATTAGACAGGGGGAACATCTGAGTTCCAATGCATAGCTGAAAAGAGGAAAAGTGCAAATGTATTAGTCACTGGGGAACTTATGTGGGATGGGAGAGTCTATAGAGAAGACATGGTTTCCAGTTTCACTAAAGTAGTTCCAAACAGCTGGTCTGGAAAATTGACAATGGTTTGAGAGAGAATTTTTTAAATCTGCGAACAGGGGAAAAGCTGATAAATATGAACTAATATTTTGTTCAGACAAAGATATCTGCTAGGAATGTCAATAATAAAAAGGCAACTGTATGTTCTAGTATGGGATGGGCAGAAAATACAGCTGCTGTGGGGGTGGGGGTCAGAGGGGAGGAAGCCAAGACTGAGATCAGAGAAGTACATTGCAGAAATATAACAGGATATCATGAATAAAAACACACAAGTCATGGTGAAGTTTACTGTACACGTTTAAAAGGTGCAATTGTAACTCAAATGAATCAGTACAATCTACTGCAGTGATACTCGGACTGAGACTCGGGAGCCGCAAGTAGCACTTTAACGAGTCTCCTGCAGTTCTTTGCAGCATAATATTAAAACACTGTGTGATTTAATTAACAACCATCAGGATGCTTTTACTATGTTATTAACCAGTTGTAATTGATAAAATACTTGTTCAGAATAATCAGGAAAAATATTTTATTATATTAAATGAAACAACGGAACAATGAATTCACAGTATTGTGGCTTTTGAGGGGTAGTGTTGATCGCTAATTTGGCTCCTGAACCACTGAGGTCTGAGTATCATTGGTCTAATGGATACTGGGAATCAGGAGATCCATGAGTCACAAGACTTAGGCTCTGTTCTTGGCTCTTCCGCTGAATTGCTATGTGATACTGGGCAAATGACTTCACTCCCTCCGCTGCTTTTCTTACTCCTTCCACCCTTTGTGTGCCTTGTCTCTTCAAACTACTTCAGAGTAAGGATAGTCTTACTATGGCTATGTAGAACACCTATCACAAAGGAGGCCTTGATGGGGCCTGTAGCTGCTACTGTCATACACATTTTGTTCAGAAAAAAATTCTTTGGAAAAACGTGTTGGCCAGAAAAATGCTCCTCGTCGAATTTTCACACTCATTTGACATACTCCAAAGGTTACAACTGAAGTGACACTTCTCCTTTGTTAGATAAAGTAGACAATCAGGCAGCTGAGAAAACACATTCCTGATGCACTATATAAACCAGAATATCAGCTTTCACTAGATGTTATTAAAATATACTTTGAAATATTGGGGTAAAATCTTCAGCAGCACTTAAGTGACAAACCCAAGGCCAATTGACTTTCAGAGGCACTTAGGTGCTTCAGGGCAGTGAAAGTCAATAGAAATTGAACTTCTAAATCATTTAGGTGCTCTTAAAAGTTTCACCCAGGCACCACAAATTTAATATCCAATACTTTCCAAAAAATGATAATGGGACACTTGAAAATCTATTCCAATAGCACAAAGTAAGACACAGTATAAGGCAATTGTTCGGGATAAAACAATAAAGGCAACAGAGCATTGATCCAAGTCTGGCTTGATTTACCCTATCTGGAAATTTATATCTTTGAGTTGTAGTGGGTATTACACATACATGTTCCAGCTCAAATCTTTTATATAAAACTTTTGTATCATGAAGACAAGCAAGACTGATTGCATTTTAAGAGCTTTTGGCAATGTCAGTATCAAAAGTTATCTGTAAAATGTACTCTGAAGTGCTGAACCACCCAGGAGAGTATGTCACAGGAAAGGTCAATTGCAGGAAAAGTGGAATCATGCACAGATTTGCCATTTCCCTTGAAAATATATGGCCTTTTGCAGTTTGTGTCCTTCCTCCTTTTTTTTTTTTTTTTTGTAAATGGCATCATGAAAAGCGAGACAACTCCATATCATTGCTACTCCCTTGGAGGGGTGCTCATGGCTTTCTTCATTTTGTAAATATTGTGATGCATGCCAGTATATTGTTCATAAACTAATGGAACTCAACATGTATGTCTGTTCAGAAAGAAGGCTAAGCTTTGATTTTATAAGTGCTTGTATACAAATAGTAGAAGTCAAAATACTAGGATGAATGAACTTGAGTGCCTGGTATTAAATGGAGGATATTGATATTAGAGATCACAGAAACTTGGTGGAATGATGATAATGAATGGGACATGGTAATACCAGGGTATATAATATATAAGAATGACAGAGAAGGTCATGGTGGAGGAGTAACACTATATGCTAAAGAAAGCAGTAGATATAGCGTACTTGGACTTTCAGAAAGCCTTTGGCAAGGTCCCTCACCAAAGGCTCTTAAGCAAGTAAGCCATCCTGGGATAAGAGGGAAGGTTCTATCATGGATCAGTAACTGGTTAAAACAGGAAACAAAGGGCAGGAATAAAGGTTCAGTTTTCAGAACGGAGAGGAGTAAATAGAGGGGTCCTCCAGGGATCTGTACTGGGACCAGCGTTGTTCAACATATTCATAAATGATCTGGAAAAAAGTGTGGCAAAGTTTGCACATGATACAGAATTACTCAAGATAGTTAAGTACAAAGCAGATGGTGAAGAGCTACAAAGGGTTCTCACAAAAGTGGGTGATTTGGCAACAGAATGGCAGGTGAAATTCATTGTTGATAAATGAAAATTTATGCACAGTGGAAAATATAATCCCAACTACACATACAAAATGATAGAGTCTCAACTAGCTGCTACACTCAAGAAAAAGATATTGGAGTCATTGGGGATCGTTGTCTGAAAACATCTGCACAATGTGCAGCACCAGCCAAAACAGCTAACAGAACCATTAGGAATAGGGTGACCAGACAGCAAGTGTGAAAAATCAGGACAGGAGTGGGGGGGGGGGGGTAATAGGAGCCTATTTAAGAAAAAAAACCCAAATATCAGGACTGTCCCTATAAAATCAGGACATCTGGTCACCCTAATTAGGAAAAGGATAGGTACTAAGACAGAAGATAGAATAATGCTACTCTATAAATTCATGGTATACCACACAGGGACTACTGTGTGCAGTTCTGGTCACCCCACCACAAAAAAAGACACATTAATATTGGAAAAGGTATAGAGAGGGGGAACAAAAATGTTTAGGAGTATGGAACAGCTTCCACATGAGAAGAGACTAAAGAGACTAGGATTGGTCAGCTTGGAAAAGAGATGACTAAGGGGTGATATAATAGACGGTTATAAAATCATAAATGGTTTGGATAAAAATATGTTATTTACTCCTTCACATAACACAAGAACTAGGGGTCACCCAATGAATTTAATAGGATGTAGATCTAAAACAAGCCTAAGGAAGTACTTCACACAATGCACAGTCAACCTGTGGAACTCATTGCCAGGGCATGTTGTGAAGGCCAAAACTATAACTGCATTCAAAAAAAAATTTGATAAGTTCACAGAGGATAGGTCCATCAGTGGCTATTAGCCAAGATGGTCAGGGATGCAACCCCATGCTCTGGGTGTCCTAAGCCGGTTACTGCCAGAAGCTGGGAGTGAATGACAAAGAAGAGATCACTCAATAAGTGCATTGTTCTGCTCATTCCCTCTGAAGCACCTGGCATCAGCCACTGTTAGAAGAGAGGATACTAGGCTAGATGGACCATTGTTCTGATCCTGTCCCAGTTTGGCCATTCTTATGATTCTTGTAGCCACAATAATGATCAGGACCTCAGTTTCACATGTCAGTTAAAATATAACACAACAGACAAATGTATCATCTGTTGTAATGCTTGAAAATGAAAGCGTGCTAGTACCCCACCTTAGAAAATAAATGCAATTCCCCTCCCCCGAAAAAAAATCACAAAACTTTTCATTATCTCTTCAAATATAGCATATCGAAAGTAAAGTCAAAGTTGCTGTGCTCCAAGCACTATCAGTATAATCCAAATGATAGTATCTTTCCATTGTAAATGTTTTCTACTATTTAACTACTGTGGATTACAGAACGAACCATCATATACTTCTGGAATGTCTTCAGATTTGTTACCCTTTTCTGTGTATGAGATGAATAACTGACCCTCTTTGTGACAACAGTTTTGAATGAGTCAGCTACAATACCACGTCACTGAAATCTTTATGCATTTTCATCTTTGGCAGAAGTCTGAAGTTCTGTCTCCACTAAACAATTTTCTATCATCAATTTTGTTTCTTCTTCCATTCACTGTTTTATTTTCCCTTGCTGAGAATCTCATCGCTGGCTCATCTGGTACTAATTTAACAACTTCAGCAAATGAAATTTGTTTTATAGTGTCAATCACTTCTATTTCTCAGGCTCACATATTTTCTAAGCAGTCCTATGCAGGATTAAGGTGCCTTTGGAGAATGTTTAACGTTACCTATCACAATAAACCATGCTATACTTTGAACAGTACAGATCAAGAGCCAGATTTTCAAAAGGAGGTGCACACATTTCCTGCATGTAACTCATAGCTCATGTCAAGTCAAATTCAGGGTTTCCTGTACTAATCTTCAAAATATCAATGGGATGAGATTGCCTGGAGCTCTAGGATGATGACTGTAGTCAACAACTCCACTCCTCAGGTGCAATGCCAGTGTCCAGGGCATGGATGAAATTTGTCAGGGCAGGACATAGAACTCTGGGTCTGCAGAATGAGCTCTTACAGCAGGGGTGGGCAAACCTTTTGGTCCAAGGGCCACATTTGGTTATGGAAATTGTATGGCGGGCCTTGAATGCTCACAAAATTGGGGTTGGGGTGCAGGAGCGAGTGAGGGATCTGGCAGGGGGTGCAGGCTCTGGGGTCAGAAATGAGGAGTTCAGGGTGCAGGAGGGGGCTCCGGGCTGGGGAAGGGGGCTGGGTTGCGGGGGGTGAGGGCTCTGGCTGGAGGTGCGGGCTCTGAGGTGGGAGTGAGGATGAGGGATTTGGGGTGTAGGAAGGTGCTCCAAGCTGGGACCAAGGGGTTCGGAGGGCAGGAGGGGAATGAAGGCTGGGGCAGGAGGTTGGGGGCTCTGGCTGGGGGTGCAGGCTTGGGGGTGGAGCTGGGGATGACAGGTTTGGGGTGTGGGAGGGTGTTCTGGGACGGGATCAAGGGGTTCAGAAGGCAGGAGGGGTATCAGGGCTGGGGCAGGAGCACAGGAGGGACTCAGGCTCCCAGCGGTGCTTACCTTAAACAGCTCTCGGAAGTCGCAGCATGTTCCTCCCCCAGCTCCTATGTTTAGGGGCAGCCAGGGGGTCCGTGCACTGCCCCATCCCAAGCCTTGGCCCCGCAGCTCCCTGCAGACAGGGCAGCATGCAGAGCTGCCTGCCTATGCCTCTGCGTAGGAGCCAGAGGAGGGACATGACACTGTTTCCAGGAGCTGCGCCAAGCCACGGCATGCACGCACAGAGTGGTCCCCAAAACTGCTCCCCAGCTGGTGCACAGGAGCAGGGTGAGCCCCAGATCCCATTCCCCAGAAGGAGCTTGAGGGCCAGATTAAATCAGCTGGCAGACTGGATTTGGCCTGCAGGCCATAGTTTGCCCATCCCTGTCCTACAGGAACAAAGAACCTCGGACATCACTCTCCATTCCAAGTGCAAGGCACATTATTTTGACCTTGCCTTCAATGACACATTTAGCACAGCAGACTGGAATGTAATTAAAAAATAAAAGACAAAAAGCCTCACATAATTTTCCACTTTGTGGGAAATTGGGAGTGGGGAGGGAGACACACACACACACCATCCGTGACAGGTATTAGTCATGTCACAATATTCTTCTGGAAGGTACTTATCTATGTGGTGATGAGGACAACAAGAGACCCTGATGTCTGTGAACAGAGTTAGTTATTTGAAGATACGTGGAAAATATCAGCCTGGAACATGAATGACTGAAAATGACTTTATCATGAAATAACTATGTATTCTTAATTCTAGCTGTCACTATCTCATCTGGTATAATGATCTCACATTATGCAATGCATAGTATGAAAGAAAAAACAGCTTTGTGACATATTCCTTCATATTTTCCACATCAGAGTCTCCCATTCATTCTTTTCTCAGTTCATTTACTATACTAGCTTGGTACGCTTTCATTGCTTTGTGTTTTCCTTCTGTTTGCTTGGGTTATTTCTGGAGATGATACAGTAGGAGTGGCTCCTACTAAGAGAAGAAGACAGAAACCTCTGTGGGGTGAGAAAGTGAGGATGTTAAGAACTCCCATGGCAGGGATTCCCTCGATGTCTGTTTGTTTAGCACCTAATGCAATGATGCCTCCAACCTGACTGAGACCTTAGGTTCTAGTGTTATATATAATTACTGGTAATACTGTATTAGAGCCCCAATAATTAAAGACTATATATGCAGATTTATGGCAGCAATATTTTATCACAATGTATTGGAGACACAGAGGAAAGCGCGTCCTAATATTTTTGGGAGGTGATTTATTTTTAGAAGTTGTGTTTTAAAATAGAATAAGAAGGCACTTTAAAAAAATACTCATGTATGAAACTTGCCTGGCAGCAAGTCATTGGGAGAAAAGGCAAACCTATCTGCTGTAATTACCTACCAGGAGTTTATTTATCACAAGATGCTAGTTTACACCAGCTTGGGATATTTTTAGTAATGGACATCAGCAGATGCCTGACCACAAGCATGCCATGGTAACTAAGTGATGCATATGCTAATAAACTTGAGATAAAAGGATTAATAACCTACGGAAGAAGAGCACCCAAACATTGGTAGGGTGAGGAACTACAAATAAGAAAAAGAGGCTGAAACCCCTCCTGAATATGTATTAGATATAGTGACACCAGATTAAAAAAAAATTATCCTAGAACATGTGTTTGGAGAGCAGAAGATATAGCCCTTTGGAGATGGCAGGATGATGATCACTAGGGATGGTGATGATTTTGAGGGGGAAGATGAGGAAGATAATTAACACTTCAGGTTGTTTTGCAAGGGATGGTGTGAGTATATGGATGGTTGACTCATTTTATATTATTTCCACCTGCCTTGCTAGGTTGGAGTGTTTCCAAATTTGCTAACTGTATTAATAAAATTATTATAATGTGAGTGTTGCAACCATGCACATCAGGGGTCCCAAATAAACAGTAATTCTGATAATACTGGGCCTGATCTTGAGACAAGAACCTACCAAATTTCAGAATGCTAATTGGTGAAACTAAATTAGTAATATAATCAATATACAAATCAATAGATCATGCAATCATACTAAGTTGTACCCAATAGTTTCTATGTCCAGGTCAAGCCCATCGCATGACAACAGGGTGAAGGGAACCCAGTAATAAAGGATTTGCCATACCAGATTAGATCTATGTTCAAACAAGTGCAGTGTCATGTGTCTAGCACAGGCAGTGCATGGTTCTTCGGGAGCAGATAAACGTCCACTCCACATTATGCTAACTGTACTGTCCTGCAAAGGGAACTAGGGAATTCTACCTTCACGCCACAGGCAGGTAATTTATGCCCTTATAGCTGAAATTTTATTACATTTGGCTTACAGATATACCAACAGAATTCATGGCCATAAAATTATCTAATCCTTTGAAAAACCAGCCACAGCATTTCTCTGTTACAATCTGAGACTGGGAATTCCAGAGCCCAGACTACAGTTCCAAAAACACCACAACAGCACTTGGAGAGTTCCCTGGCATTTTATGGAATCTGGAATCTACATTGTAACATGAATCACAGCAGTTAGAGATTGGGAAAACCTATTATATCATCCAATCCATATATCAGTAGCAATAGAACACAGCTCAGCATATAGTGAATGTGTCAGATATTAAATGGATACTATACTCAAGCTCGGCTATGAAAAAGTCTAATCTTTGTCCAGACTTTATTAGATTAAAGCTATTACTGGTGTTGCATTGTTCTTATGATTCCTCTGACACACTCTGTAGATGTATTTCTTATCTTCCTAGCTTCCTTCAGGAAATGGGCAAATTATCCTGTTATACTTAAAAAAAGGTTTAGAAAGATACAAAGTTGATTTCAGTATATGATCAGCACTCCCCTTTTTGGATAAACAGTAAGTGCTGAGAAAGGTGTATTGAATGATGGTGAGAGGTTCAGCTCATGCCTTCCAACATAACCATAGGCTTTAAAGATATATGAAACGAACAGTTAGTTAATGTCTGGAGCTCATATTTATATTAATGTTTAAGGTTAATACTGTATCCATAAGCCGTTAAACTTAATGGAGCATATGTGACACATTATCATCTATCAGAGATTGCAGAGAAGATATGTTATCTGTCACACGCACCTTGGGGCACTGATGTAACTTTCAAAGTCTTAATATCATTGAGAGCATTTTTAACACCATTGGTTTTCAGAGATTTCAGCAGTTTGGTGGAAAACACCATCTGACCCATTGGAGGAAGAATTCAAAATGAAATGGGATGGCTTGGAACTGCTTCAGTAAATTAATTCTAGATAGCAAAATGGTTGTTTTGAAAGTCCAGTATAAAATAAAGAATACACCTAATATTAACCATAAAGCAAAATGTAACCTGTCCTCCATGAAACACATCTTCTGAAGGAATCAGAACCACAAAAGTGTCACAACGTTAAATCTAATAAAGGCAGACCTAATGTTTAAGCAGATCACTTGTTAAAACTTAAATGGAAAGTTAATCTGCAGTTAACGGGACTGACACTGCAGAAAAGATGTTTTCCATCAATCAAGAGCTTTAAGAAATGAACTGCTCCTAGTTTAAGAAAAGGAAGTTAATGAGAATAATTGCATCAATATTAACTCTTTATGCTTGCCACAGAGTCAGATGAGGCTTGATTTGCAATCAAACTATGTTGCCAAGTACAAGCACATGCATGTGGCCTTGTCTATTTTTATGTTCAACTCCTCTAGTTTTATACTCAGCTCCAAAGAGACATTTGTCATTATGTAAAAACAGTTACCAATCTTTCACAAGTGTTGTTCTTTAAGATATGTTGCACATGTCCATTCCACCCTAGGGGCACACACAACCCATGTGCAGTCACCAGAAATGTTTCCCTCAGAGGTACCTGTCAGGTTGGCTTGAGCATCCTCTTAGAGTGACCAGATAGCAAGTGTAAAATATCGGGACAGGGGTGGGGGATAATAGGAGCCTATATAAGAAAAAGCCCCCAAAATCGGACTGTCCCTATAAAATCAGGACATCTGGTCACCCTACACCCTCTGCTGCCATGCACCGGTATAAAGTGCCACCTGTGCTTCCTAATTTCCTTCCTTCTGGAAAATTCTGATGTGGAGAGGTAGGAGCGGGTCATGGAATGGACATGTGCAACACATCCTGAAGAGCAACAATTATGAAAGGTTAGTAACGGTGTTTTTTCCATGAGTGATTGCACATGAGTATTCCATTCTAAGCGACTCCCAAGTAGTTGAATAGGTGGAGGGATTGGAGTTTATGGACACAAACTGTAGTACAGCTTGACCAAATTTGGCATCATCTCTTGAATGCTGAGAGATCACTGCTTTACAAATGTCCTGAATAGGGATCTGCACTAGGAATGCTGCTGAGGATACTAGCAATATTGTGGAATGAACAGTCAGGTTAGTTGGTGGCAAAACACCTACCTGATTGTAAGAACTGTGAATATGTGATATTACTCGGATGAAAATCATCTGAAGAGACAGGGACACCTTTCATCCTGTCCGCTACAACCACAAACAGCAGGGTTGATTGCCGAAATGGTTTAGTTCTTTCCATGCAGAAAGCTAGAGCCTGTTTAACATCCTTATTTAGATAAGAGACCATAGGTAAATTGCCTGATTGCTATGAAATTGCAAAACCACTTTTGGGAGAAAACTGGGGTGACGATGTAAATATACCTTACCTTTCAAGACGACTATATATAGTGGTTACAATATGAGAGCATGGAGTTCAGAGACTCTTCTGGCTGAAGTGACGGCAACTACGAAAACCACCTTCCAGGAGAGATATAATAAGGAGCTTATTGCTAAAGGCTCATACAGTGGTCCCATAAGTTTTGGCAAGACCAGGTTAATGTTCCAAGGAAGAATGGGCTCCCCTACTTGAGGGTATAACCTTTTTAATCCTTTGAGGAAGATGACTGACGTGTTGTTTGAAAAAAACAGACTGGTTATCCACCCAAGGGTGAAAAGTTGATATTGCTGCCTGGTGAACCTTGATAAAGGAAATTGCTAAGCCTTGCTGTTTCAGGTGCACCAAATATTCAAGTATGTTTTGTATGAACACATGGGCTAGGCTCTGCATTGTGATACCTAGACTGAGAACTGCTTCCATTTTGAGCTGTAAGTAGCCCTGGTGGAAGGCTTTCTGCTACTCAGTAGGACTTGACAAACTTGCTCTGAGCAAGCTTGCTTGCTGGAATTTAGCTATGGAGCTTCCAGGCCATTAGATGAAGTGAGCTCATGTTTTGATGGAGCAACCAACCATGGTCTTGGGAGATCAGGTCTGGGTAAACAGAAGTGGAATTGGAGTTGCTACTCAGAAGTCTAGCAGAGTGGATAGCCAGAGTTGGCAGTGGCATGGTGGGGTTATGAGAATAACCCAGACCTAGTCCGGCTTGATGTTTAGCAGCAATCTGTGCACAAGTTGGATAGAGGGGAAATAATAATAAAGGTATCCTCTCCAAGGTAGTAGGAAGGCATCCATGATGGAACCCACACTGTGGCCTAGTAGGGAGAAGAAGTGGTGACATTTTGTTGTATCTATTTGCAAACATGTCTATTCAGGGAGTCCCCTATTGCTGGAAAAATGTCTCTTGCCACAACTGGATGAAGGTACTTCTCATGGTGATTGGAGAAAGACTTGCCAAGGTGATCTGTCAGCTCCTTCAGTGACCCCAGAAGGTATTCACCACTAGCTGAAATGCATCCTCACAAAGGAGGGAAGAGCGAGCTCCTCCTTGCCTGTTGAGATAAAACATAGCTGCAGTGTTGTCTGTGGGAACAAACAAGTTTCTGCCCCTGATGTGGGGTAGAAAGGCCTGAGAGGCAAGGTGAACCACTCTGAGATCCCAGATGTTGATATGAAGGGAAAGTTCTGCCAGAGACAAACCGCCTTGAGTTCTGAGGGGCCACAGGTGAGGTCCCCACCATAGTACTTATGCGTCTGAGACCAGAGTCATTCATGGTTGAGGGCATATGAAGGGAACACCTGCACAAATGGTGACAGGATCCAAACACAAACGTAGAGAGATGAGAACCTGTGGAGGTACCGAAAGTACAGTGTCCAGGTGGAGACAGCTTAGTAAGTACACTGAGGCCAGTCACATCTGGAGGGGTCTGAGGTGCAGTCTTGTGTGTTGTGTTGTACCACATATGTGCATGAGGCCATGTGACCTAACAGCCTCATATAATTTTAGTTCATATTTGGAGGACCTTTGAGGTGGGTTGACAGTGATCAGATTGATTGGAAACATCTCTGGGAGGTAGACCTTGTCCTGGGTAGATTCCAGCACCGCCCCAATGAACTCTATCCTGTGCACCAGAGAAAGGGTAGACTTGTCTGCATTTAGCAGAAGACGTATGGCTTTGAATATCAACTGGACACTACCTGAGTCCTGGCTAGTCAAGGCTGGTCCAATCATTTATATAAGGGTAGATCTGCACACTTAATCTCCCCAGGAAAGCTGCTACTACAGCCAAACATTCTGTGAACACCTGAGGAGCCACAGACAGGCTCAACAGGAATACTGTGGCTCTGTAGGATGAGTGTTTCACTATGAATCTGAGGAACCTTCTGTGTCCTTGGTATGTTGAAACATGAAAATATGTGTCTCTTAAATAGACGGAGGTGTACCATTATCTGAGATCCAGAGAGGGGATAATGGATGCCTGGGTGACCATGCAGAACTTTTAGATAGTTGAGTTGACTCAGGTCTAAAATAGATCAGAAACCTCCCTTGGTTTTGGGGATTAGGAAATAACGGGAGCAGAATTCCTTCCCATCTTAAATTCTACAGAACCTCTTCCATGGCTTCCACCAGAAGAGATTGAACCTCCTGGACCAGAAGTTCTTCAAGGGAGGGGTCCCTGAAGAGGAATGGGGTGGGGGGAGGATGAGAAGGAAGGATAGAAAAACCGGAGGGTGTATCTGATTTCTACAGTGTCCAACGGTCCATGGTAATATGGGACCAAGCGCTGAAGAAGTGGGAAAGACATCACAGAACTGGTATAGTGTCCTTGAGCATCCCATCAAAACACATGCTTGTCTGGGTGGAGCCGGTTGCTCCCCGCTAGTGGCGCTGCCGCCTTTGCAGGGCTGCTGCCCCCCTCTGCTGTGCTGGCTCCTCCATGGCTGGGGCTCGCCACCGCCGCAAGCAGGACGCTCTGGCTCTCTGGTGCCTCTGAAAGGTGGCTCCTCCCTGCCGAGCTGCTGCAGTGGTCTGAGCCCAACAAAGTCAATGAGTGGACTTGAGGCGGGGGCTGCCAGGGTGGGGAGGGCTCGCGGGGGGGCTGTGCGCCCTCCAAGGGAGTTCAGGGGGCAGAGAGGGGGGAACCTGGTCTGGGGAGCAGCCCCTGGTCAAAGCTGGCCACTGGGGTCTATAAAGGCTCGTTGGGATTTGCCCCTCAATGAACCGATGTGGGGGGGGTGCAAGGTGGAAGTTTCACCTAGGGTGCAAAACATGTGCACCGGCCCTGCTCCGGTGTAGTCAGAACTGGATCCTGTCACCATTTGTGCGGGTGTTCCCTTCATATGCCCTCAACCATGAATGACTCTGGTCTTAGATGCATAAGTACTATGGGGGGGACCTCATCTGTGGCCCCTCAGAAATGTGTACCCAGCACACTAGACATTGCTTCCCTAGAAGTCTAAAGCAAGGCTGCACCAGTGAGAAACATCCGATTCTTACAGAAATTTATTATGCCATGTGCGATTCAACAAAATCCAAACAATATATTCATTCAGATATGCAACGTGCAGAAGTCTTTGCCCCTACAACAGCATCTGTCAAGTGTGGACTCACCAGAAAATGGATCTGACTGACAATTGTGGCTTTCCCAGAAACTCTCCCTAGGAAGAGTAGACTTCACAGAACATCAGTTTGATGGTATTATCTTCAAAGAAATCAATTTGCTTGACAATTCTAATGATACATGAGGCAAATGTTATTGAGGGTCTGAGAGACCCCTCCATGACCCTTTTGATACTAACACCACAACAGCTATGCAGACAAAACCAATTTTAACAGGTTATCCTCATCATAGTTTGAGAACACTTAAAGAATGAAGAGGCAGTGGTTTGTCTATCATTATTTACATTTTTTGTACAAGAGACCCTCCCTCCCTGAACGTGCAAGTGTAGTAGTTTCATTTTCCCCTTTGACTAACATTGAGGGTCTAACTGACCCCGTAAGCTTTTTAGTGACATTTTGCTACACAAAACTCACTACAGGTACAACTAAAACTAATGTGGAATGATTGACCTCATCCTAGTTTCAGAATACTTTCTATAGGAAGAGGCACAGATTTGGCATAATTTTTATTTAGATTTGTGTGCGCATTGGGTCAAACCGACCCCAAAACATTAGGAAGTTTAAAGTTCATTCTGGTTCTGTAGATACTGATAGTTGAGTTGAACTGGGAATATTGTTGCAACAGGTAATACACATTAAAATTAGTATGTACTTCTTCTGTGTTCCTACTGTGAGCTGATGGTTACTAGTAAGGTAAGAAACAAATCTACAGCCACACTTCCTGTGTTATCAGATACACTGGTGGGATTTTATGCCTTCCTCTGTAGCAGAAATAATGAGTGCTACACTAGCAAGATTAGGGCTCTGTTGTGCAGTATAAATGTGCACTGCCCTTGTCCAGAACAGAACTCAATCTAAATAGACAAGACAAAGTGTACAAGGAGAAACAAAGGTGCCGTGACTTGCCCAGAGTCACATATCAGGTAAGAGCAGAGGTGGGAATACAATCCAGATCTCTTTTTCCCCACTCCAGTGTGCTATCCACTCAACTATACTGTCTGTCCCCAAAGCATTAGTGGACTCCCTGGAGTACCATTCTGCTACAAGAGCTCAGTTCTACATTCGGCTGAACATCCTCAACTCCCACTGACTTCAGTGGAAGTCAACTGTATACAGCAGCTTGCGGGATCAGGCCCTGTGTTCTTTCCCTCTGATTTTTCAATCATTAGGGAGTTAATGGTTGATGTAATTATGCTACTGTATTAAAGAAATTCCAGCCCATTACCCTCCTTTACCATGTGTAAATGGAAAAATATATTGCTACTATTAAAACAACCACAGCATTCTAAAATAACTACTTCTTAGGATATCCACATTGACCCCACTAGGAACATAGTGAAATATAAGTAGATGCTGTGGTTTGGAAGACAATATTTAGCTAACGTAGCAATAATAATAAAAAGCAATAAAATCAGAAGATAGTATGTGCCCCCTATAGTGCTTCCTCTCTCTACAAACAAAGAGACATTTTCTTTCCTTCTGTGAGGGTACTAGAGCCCTCTTCTCCCATTACTTTAGACACCTATACTCTCTTGAAAACAGATGTATAGGCATATTGCTTAATGCACTACTGGAAGGTGCTCAGATGTTTTGGCAGTGTAATAAACTATGTATAACAGGGTTGTGGAAATCATAGTTTTGCCAATGTCAAGGGGAACTAGATACCCCCAAAGTGGAGGTGACTGTATAAGATGTGGGGAATCTCTGGCTCTATCCTCTTCTTCACTGGAAAGACCAGAGTCAGAGAGAGTGTAGGTGCTGTACCTCTGAAAAGGAGTTTTATGACTTGCTTCTCAATGGATTTCCCCAAGAAGGAGTACTGTGCTTGTAGCGTTCTAAAATGGGCAGATTTTCCAACAGTGTTCATTGATCTGATGATGATTTGAGTCACAAAAGGTTTCATTTAGAGACAGCACCAAGTAGGTTCTCAGGTAAATTGACTAATTTACCTAAATTCTCTAGCTTAAGTTTCTAGTTTTAAAGAAAAAAAGCAGCTCTACTTACTTTTTATGAGTCTACTTAGAAATTACTAAACAAGCAAGACTAAAAAACAAAGATATTGCTCAAACTAAATTACTACAGAATTTAATCTAAGAATTAAACAATGCCATTAGCAAACCAAGTTCACAACTGAAATTGAATAAATAGCTTAGCAAAAGATATTGAATTAAATTAGTAAGATCATCAAATTAATAGAGACAATATCAAATTGTTAGGTTAATACAGCAGATAGTTAATTATTACAAATCCTAATCTACAAATTTAAGGAGGTGGTTGTCCTTTTAGTTCTAAACTCTAATTAAAGGATATTGCCCACAGCAGGGAAAAATCAACCAAAGTGATTGAACATTTTAATATCCAAATTAATTTACCTCTCACCCCACAAAGTCAAGTCAATTGAAATGCCCATCCTGAAATTCCTATACGTATTGCAGCGACCCTTCTCCCTCCTCATATACTCAACACAAACAGAAGAGGAGTTGGCAGCTCTCACTGCCTCTCATAGCTCTCAGATTGGTTTCTCTGACACATATCAGAACTCAGGAAACTCAAATTGTTTTTACAAGGCAAGACTTCCTTGATGTTTTTAGGTTTATGGAATTATGCCCGCCACCTCCCCAATCTGAACTTTTCCTGATGCTCATACACACTGCTGCTCTCTAGCATTTATATATGCACATTGACATTCACACTCACACCCTGAAATAATTCAAGACAAATTGGGAAAGCTTTCTCAATCAAAATGAGAGGCAAAAAAATAGAGAAAAAGGCAAAAAGAGAGACAAAGGTCTGAACTCTGCAGGTTTAATGGTCTTCAGACTCATGAGTAAGAGACAGGTCTCTAGTCAAGGATACCAAGTAATGGCGTATTAGGCACTACGTCTCACTGGAAGGATCTTTTGGACTCTTGGCTGGTCAGACTGGCACGGTTTGTGGTTCTTGGTCTCCTCTTTCCATAGAACCAGCCTCAGAAATCAGGTGGCCCCAAAGAACATTCTTCCTTAGTCACCTTGACCCTTTATTGTTGTGATTCAACTCCACATCATGGTACCTCTCATCTTCCAAGCAAATCAAATGGACCAGCCACACTGGACCCCATAACATGGTCCAATCCTCATCAAAGTTAGTAAACTTGACCTGTGGTCAGTTTGGAAAGTCCCCCTTAAACTGGCAGTCTTTGCAATCTCTGTCATTGCAACCACATGCAGTGTTGGTTCCAAAATATTAAAGTGTGGGACAAACAGGAGACAATTTTGATTAAATGACTTCAGCCTCTACCTTTTGGGTAATGGCTGGAGGGTACCAGGCGGCACTAGCCTCTAGTGAAAGACCTTGACATGTGCATGAGTATAACTAATTGCCTAAAAAATGATCTTTGGCATTCACCCACACTCATACATCATCTCAGTATTTCTTAAACTAAATTTAGGTGCCTCCTGACAGCTGTCATATCACCCTTTCACCAGACACAAAATGGCCAGCTATTGTGGCTTAACTGTGTTAAGAGACAGGTCTTACTCCTGGAACATTCAACCTAGAAGCAGAAGTAATTTACATTTTGTCAGTATCAATTGCATTTGAGAAAAAGACAATTAAAGTTTATACCAAGTCTGTATCCTCATATAGGCTATTTCTCTCACAATGGGTGCATCACATTTCGAGCATCCATCTTGAGATTTTTCAGAGGTGCTGAGCACCCATAGCTCCCATTTACAACAGCTGGAGATGGGTGTGCTCAATACTTCAGAAAAATAGTCTCAGTGTCTGTAATTGGATACCAAAATTAGTGAACCCCGTGGCGGGGGGGAGTGTGAATGAACATAAGTGCCTCCAGTACTGCTCTGGTGTTCCCCATCATCCTCTTATGCAAGGATAATTCTTCAAAGGCTTCCTTCTTTCCAAACTTTTGATGAGGTTTGCTGCACTTTAGGTAATATTCCCGATGAGTTTTACATAGTATATCCCCAAATGCTGCAATATATACCTTTTTATAATCTGGCCAGCATTCTAACATTGTATCAACTGTGACCCTTAGTGGGTCCTGCACTTATTGGCGGATTTTGCTAGCCTCAGAGATCTTCCTGCGTTTGGTCAGGAGTTGGGAGGTTTTGGGGGGAACCCGGGCCAGCCCTCTACTCCGGTTTCCAGTCCAGGGCCCTGTGGATTGCAGCTGTCTATAGTGCCTCCTGTAACAGCTACATGACAGCTACAACTCCCTGGGCTACTTCCCCATGGTCTCCTCCAAACACCTTCTTTGTCCTCACCACAGGACCTTCCTCCTGGTGTCTGATAACGCTTGTACTCCTCAGTCCTCCAGCAGCACACCCTCTCACTCTCAGCTCCCTGCGCCTCTTGCTCCCAGCTCCTCATACAAGCACCACAAACTGAAGTGAGCTCCTTTTTAAACCCAGGTGCCCTGATTAGTTTGTCTTAATTGATTCTAGCAGCTTCTTGATTGGCTGCAGGTGTTCTAATCAGCCTGTCTGCCTTAATTGTTTCCAGAAAGTTCCTGATTGTTCTGGAACCTTCTCTGTTACCTTACCCAGGGAAAGGGGACTTACTTAACTTGGGGCTAATATATCTGCCTTCGATCACTCTCCTGTAGCCATTTGGTCTGACCTTGTCACACAACCCTGTGATTCACCAACTTGATTTATGCGTTTCCCTGAGACATGAATGCAGAGACCATCTCTTCTGTCATTCCATTAGTCTGTTAGTCCGACTGGGATTCATGGGCCTCAGAACCTTTAAAACAAGTCAACAACAAGAGACACAAATAAAAAATTTCTAATATAAGCAATGATCAGTTCTGAAGAAAAAAACTCTTTCCTGGAGAGGTTTACTGTGATCATGACAAGTCAAAGTGTGGAGCACTGAAATCTATTATTAAGTGTAAAGTAAAATACCAAATAAAAGGACACGCTATAAATGATGCATGAGATATCACTCCCTTTGGTGTAAAAATTAGAGCTGGTCTTTAAAATTTCATAAAGGACAAAAGGAATATGCTTACGTAGCTGAATTCTGGTTGAAACTGGTGGCCATTACAGGGTAATCATTGACTACTTCGGATGGATGGATAGCACTTTGTAAGGAAACAAAAAGGAGTCACTTCTTCATTCTAGTAAATGACCTTGTCATTTGTAGCAAACAGTAGTCAGCTTTTGGCCCTCTCTGCTTTCCTCATATGCATGAGAAGCATACAGAGTGCTCCACGCCAATTATAGCTGTGAACGCCAATTATAGCTGTGAACACTGATATTCGTGCAAGACAACTAATCAGAAAAGAGAACAAGGTCAGAAGTGCACACTTACTTTGCTTCATGTTTTCCTTACAAGCTAGAGGAAGTGAGTCTACCCTTGATGAGGCTTATGATGCTCTCTTCAGTATAACTTCTGAGGACCAGCTATTCAGCTGATATAAATCAACATCCCACTAGTTATTATTTCTATTCATGCCTAGACGTTCCCAAGGATCAGGGTCCCATTGTGCTCAGCAATTTACACACATCTAGTGAAGAGTCAAGAAAAAAAATCTGTTGTTTTAGGAGAACCAGCACAGAGATTTTCAGATTGCACCCCAGGAGCTGAACAGCCAGCAGCCTGTGGAACCTGGGAGCCTTGCAGGGTGGTTCGAGGAAGGGTAGGCAGTTAGGGAACCAGAAAGCCCAGGGAACCAGCCCAGCAGCTGACTTGTATGAAAGTGGGAGGGCAGCCGGACCAACCAGCATGCCTCTATGGTTTCCATTTAAAATTTTGATGGAATCGACACACTCATTTAGAGCATTTCAGTTCTGTCTAATGAACCTTTTCCAATAGAAAACTGATGCATCACAAGATTTTTGATCAGCTCTACTTAGAATCCTGAGTCTACTGCCTTTCAGTGCAATTCAGATACCTAAGCACTCAAGAGTCTGTTGGAAAAAATATAGGACTTGGGTACCTAAGTCATTTTATTTTTAAAAGCAATTGTTACCCTAAATGCATAAACAGACTTAGTTCATAAGGAATCAGGTACTCTGGATAAAGATGGATGTGAAATGAACCATGGATTATCTACTGCTCAGCTGGTGGATATGATGGGAATTCCTCCATCGACTTAGTATGTTCTACTCTCAGGGATGTGGATTTTTCACTTCCCTGAGACATATAGCTATACTAATGTGAGTATTCAGTGTAGACCAGCCCTCAGGTCTACATCTGTAAAAGGAGAATAGCAGCACTTAAGGACCTCATTGAGATTTTGGTGAGGATAATTACCCCAAGGAGTGTGAGATGCGCAGATACTCTGAACGGAGCTGGTGTAAGTACCTATAATAGAAATAATACTACCTGGCTCTTATAAAGCATTTTTCATCAGTCGATCTTGAAGCACTTCACAGTGGAGGGAAGTGCCATTATCCTCATTTTACAGATGTGGTTGATTTGAGTCCTGAAGAATAAGGGAACATCTTTATTATTTTAACCCTGTATAATTTAACTCTGGATGTTCTCCTTTTCCATATAAGTGTCTACTCCATCTTTTAATTTTATTTAACTTTTTGCCTCTTCAGTAACTAGGATGTGAGTGATCATGCCTTGTGGCTTGAGTAGAAGCCAGGAGGGGCAGGACCAGGAGCAAAGCCAAAGGTCAGAGCCAGGAGTCAGAAATCAAAGCTGAAGTCAAAGGGTAAATCAGGGTCACATTTTCTGTAATCAGTTTTCAAATCAAAACCAATTCTGTACTGTATCTTAGAAAATGAATAGCTCTTAGCTGAAAAACTCAGTCAAACTCTGTGGGATGTTTGCAATATGTTATAGCTCATTAAAATTATTCACATGGGCATTTATTTGCCAATGTATTGAACAAATCTTATACATGGTGTTACTTAAAATTAATGGGGTTTCTGATAGGCAAATATGCAAACTGGTTTCAAATTACTTAAGCTAAAACCAGTAAAGTGTATGGCAGCTGGAATGTGTTTTCACATGAAAAATGGTAGTTGTATATTAGATGGGTCCAAACACTAAAGAACTTGGAGATAGGATGGACAAAATATGGACCATTATAGCTAGTTTAATTTGTCATAGAGCCATTGAAGTTAATGATCATCTGCCTCAAGCTTTTATACAGAATCTTCTCAACAGATCAGATGTTGGTGAGAAATTTTCACAGGTGAGAGAATTTAGAATTGCCATTGCTATTCTTATGGGCCAAGATTTTCAAGTGACTAGCAATTTTGAGTGCCTAACCTGAGGTACCTTAAAAGGGCCTGATTTTGATAGGTGCGTGATCTGTACTTTCAGATCAATCAGGCCTCTTTCAGGTGTCTCAAGATGGGCACCTAATAAATGAGGGCATCAAAAAAAAATCACTAGTCACTTTTTAAAACTCATTCACTTATAGTTCTTCAATAGCTCTCTTTTGGGTCACTTGAGAAATACATCATTGCCTCACAGAATAAAATGGTTTCTCACAGCTAATGAAAAGAACCAACTGAAATTCCTACATGAAACCGTGGAAACTGTCCTTTGAATGTTGTAGTTCTATCATCTGAACTGCAAGAGTGAGGTTTCTAATTTAAAATTAAGGCAAATTTTCCACTGATTCTCTTTGAAAATAGCAAGCTCTTTGCAGAAATCAGATATGCAGACATAAGAGCACTGATGGAAAAAAGAAACAATCATTTTAATTATGTCACTTCAATAGGTTTCAGCCACTGATAACTAGGAGCTTAATCCTGCAGATGTTACTCGTGCAAGTAGTCCTGGCTCACATCAGCTCCATTCATTCAGTGGAATTACTTGCATGAGTATTTCTTACCCATGCAATTAAAAGCTTGCAGGATCAGGCTCTGTATAGCAATAAAAAACACAAAGCAGGAGAAAAATAATTTCCCAAATGCATTAAAGCTTTAATAGTGAAAGGATTTAAAGAATGCTCTGTTCTTGGCCAAACTTGTTATCATAGTAATTTAAATTAATGAATTAAGGTTATTCAGTATGTTATTCTGTACTTAAATTCTACTTTGTTTCCTTACAAGATTTTTGTCAAGTGATTCTTGGCAGTTGAGCTCAGACTAGTTTTAACCGAATTGCATAGCATTTTATTTTATATACTTGATTTCAATTAACAATTACAGTTGCAGATGGTTTGATAGCATTTGTGTAGAAGACTCTTTAAAGCCATAATAGATGTGCAGTATGACTTTTATAGACGTCCTGTCTCCCAATTCCTTTACACTTTAGCACCCACTGCTCCTATGAATCGGTATAGCAGTGTATTTCAGCCCTGACTTCTTATGTCAGTGCTCTGGGTCCTAGCATCTAGGCTATAGCCCTGCACAGCATCAGAATTCCTTCTGGAGTGCATTTACTTGTCTGCCAACCTCCTGAGCTGCATTCTCCTCTCCATTCCATCTCCTTTGCAGTGCTCTGGCAGCACAAAAGGCTGAAATACGGTTGTAACTAGTCAGATAAGAATTTTACTACTTGGAAGGACCTCTCAGCTGGCAGATCCCGCTCCTGAACAACTGGCTTCCCACCTTTTCACAAGTTGTGTCAAGGATGTGATGGAGCACAGCTCCGCCCTGTCAGTTCTCAGCTGGAAGCTATGCCAATGAAGCACCTTGGAACAGATCCAGGCTGCCCTAGTTTATCCCTGGGTGAAAGCAGCCTCAAGCTCCAGACTCAGAACAGGCTCCCTGGCGCCCTTCTCCCACCTTCCCCTCTTCTTGTGCCAGCCAGAACTCTGTACAGAAGAGCATCCAGCTCACTGCTTTTGAGGCAATACCATTGAAGAGACAACTTGAAGCAAAATAATGAACAGATCGCCTTCAGCGTGTGATTATATTTGTCCAATAGCAAGTATATTTGGCAACACCATGATCAAGCCTTCATACTGTGGTGGATGGAATGAAGTTGAGATGATATTGATACTTTACCATGGTCACTCTGAAGCTCTGTGCAATAGGTTGTTTATGAAACCTGCAGTAAGCAACGTAAGCAGAAAAATATTTTCCTTGGAGGGATGGCAATTAGATTTCTTAGATTGTAAGCTCCTAGGGACAGGGACTATATTTTTGTAATATGTGGTCATACAGTGCCTAATACAATGGGGATCCAATACTTATTGGAGTTTCTTGATGCTATTGTAATGTAAATATAAAATACCACCACCACATAAGCAAATACTCCTCCTGCCAAAATTTTGCAGGAATCTTATGGCTGTCTCAAGACTATCTCGACATATGTTTTTAGGTCAATATTCTCAAAGCAAGACCCCACAGAAGTAGCACATCAAGACAGAGGGACAGTAATTAAAGCCACCACTCGAAAGAATGACAGACAGAGCTAGGAGAGCAATAGCAAAACAGAGTCAATATAGTGATTTTTTTCCCTGGGTTGTATGTCCAATGCAGCGTTTAGACTGAATTTCATGCTGGACTCTTCAGCTCTAGCCTTTACCTCTGCATATATGTGGTTAGAAAATGAAGGTTTATTTATGGAACATTTCGATTATTCTGCAGAAAACAAAAGATGAAATATTTCAGTTGAAAATTTTAATATTTCAATTTGAAAATGCTACCATAGTGCCTCAGGGGAATGTAGTTTGGTTGCCTCGTACTCTGATGATCCTTTTCAGGCTAGGCTCCTTGATCACACTACATCCTTCATCATGCAGCACAGCCTCACCTCATGACGAGGTGAGGTGTTTGCTAGGGACTCCTGAGATGCAAAGAGGCATCATGGAAAATGTAGTTTCTCTGGGCAGCCCAGCCCATAGAGGAGAATGGGGTTGTGCAGAAGCCAAACTACAACTCCCAGGAAGCATGTCAGGACAACCACATAAAGGAAAAAAGTCAGATATTTGTTTTTTTATGGAAAGCAGGAAACTTTGGCCCCCCAAAAAGTAATGTAGTCAAAAGTAAAGTGTGTGACAGAAGATGTAGACAGATGTCACCGCATACCATCAGTGAGAGAAAATGGAAGGAATATTGATTCCCTAGTGGGCCACAGCTAACAACTCGTTGTCTGCCACTACCCCTTTAGGGCTAGATGGTGCCCTACAAAGCACCATCTTGTGCTAGGTGCAGCACGTGGCTACAACACCCATGTTTGGAACTAGGGTAGGCAGTGGGACAGATCCTCTGTTGCAAAGTAGGTGCAAACAGTTACCACTTGGCTCTATGAGCTAAGATGTGAAAAAAAATATCCATTTTATATTTGCTCTGCTGTGGTGTAAGTGACTACCCAGGGAAATGGAGAATCAGGCCCAACACATCTAAGGGCTTGTCTACATTTCCTGCTGGATTGACGGGCAGCAATCAATCCAGCGGGGGTCCATTTATCGCATCTAGTCTAGATGTGATAAATCAATTGCTGAGCACTCTCCCATCGACTCCAGTACTCCACCAAGGCGAGAGGTGCAGGCAGAGTTGATGGGAGAGTGTCAGCCGTCAACTTATAGCAGTCAAGACACCACAGTAAGAAGATCTAAGTACATCGACTTCAGCTACATTATTCACATAGCTGAAGTTGCATAACGTAGATTGATCCCCGCCCCCTAGTGTAGACCAGACCTAAGGGAGAGACAATCCATTCCTAATATATAGGCTGCAGCACCCAGGAGGATGGTGCATCCTGTTTCCCCTCGCAGTTCTCCCAGCCTGCCTCATATACCAGTGAGGAAGGCGGGTAGAACACAGACCTCATTAATTCCCATCAACATCAACACCAGCAGGGAAGCAGTCCCTCTTCTCCCATCGATGCAGGGACTGCAGCTGTGACATATATTGTGTTGGGCATGCAGGTGGCAAAGGAAAGAAGAAGGCTCCAAAGACCCTCACTTAACCCTAAACATCTGTATTTAGGCCCATCTCAGTGTGCTTCTCCCCTATACTTTTTCTGGCGCTAATTTATCACAGTCCGGATTGAGTTACAGTTAAGATCCCAGCTTACTATCCCAGAATGTCAGAAAGATAGCCCCATTCAAGTTCCAGTCTTAATAAAATATTAAGGCTCTCCATTTGGCATGCAGAAGGTGGTTATTTATAAAGGTTATGGGTCCGACCCTTCTCTCTTACACTGGTGTAAGTCCACCAACTTTAATAAAGTTTCCACTGACCTAAAGCCATGTAAAAGAGGGGAACTGTGCACTTATCTTTTAAAAATAGCCTCTTTGATGATTATTAAAATATCAAGGTTTTCAACTTGGCATGCCGAGTCACTCTCTCTCCCTATAGACTGCACAGAGGCTTGAGAAATTTAGCATTTGCATTACCTACCACTACCTAATTTGCATCAGTAAGTATTTATAGGATGGATTAAAATCTATTTCACCAGAGCTAGGATGACATGAGTTGTCAGACTTGTCCTACCGGGATAGCCCGGGGTCATTCAGTAATTGCAGTTTCTTTTAAAGGTGGTATCTGCAATTGAGACACTTCCACATCGAGGGGGGAGATTTTTTCAAAGTTACTTTGGAAGATTTGGGACCAAATTCCTATTAAAATCAATGGGCATCAATTCAATATTCTGATCTTTCAGGGAGCTTTGAAAATCTCAGCCTTACTCTTTTGGATGGCAGCATAATTCCTGGTGTTTGATGTGTTTGCATGGAGGGAGTCCATCTGGATGTGCGACAGGAATAGAAGTGCTCCAATTTGGATGCTCCAGGGAAGTCTCCAAATGAGAGTAGGTGTGCACAATTTCTGCATGTTTGGCCCCTAGATCTGGGCACACAAGCTGCCTATGTGTCTTGTCTGTACCTGTGGATTCAGCCACCATGATTTTCAAAATGTAGAGGTTGCTGCCTACCTTGTTGCTAAAATCAAGTGTCCCTGTGCTACTCTGGGGCTCAACCACTCAGCAGAAAGCCAGGTGCAGTCTGGGGAAAACCCACACAGCTCCAGGAAACACTAATGCTGCTTAAACAGTTACTGCTGGACAAGCAAATGCACAGCACAGAAGAGGCTACTATAGCACACACTTTCCACAAAATGGTACCTTTCATTAACAATGGAAAGCCTCATTAGAGACCATCCATTTCCAACAGCATCTTAGACTGATGAATCCCTCATGTTCCTGCCATCACGGTAGTATGAGCACCTCACAATCTTTAATGTATTTATCCTCACCACCCCCCTGTGAGGTGGGCAGTGCTATTATCCCATTTTATAGATCTGGAACCATGGCAGAGACTCAGTGATTTGTTCAAGGTCACACAGGAACCCTGTGTTGGACCCAGGAATTCAGCCCAGGTCTCCCAAATCTCAGCCCTACACACTGGGCCATCCCTCCTTCATCACAGTAATCTTGCTAGCAGCCTCACATGCAAATGGAGAAGGAAGCAAGACAAGGGAGAATTCTGCACAGATTGTAACCTAAGTCGACTAAAGGCAAGTCTGGGTTTGCAGCAAGTGAAGTAGGGCTAAGCCCCAATACCCCCAAAGGTGAAAACTTTTGCTTGTCCTTGACTACCTTTAGGGGTCATCCACGGTACAGCTACACCAATCAATGGACAAAAACTGCTAGCGAATCAGAGCCATTCCAGTAGGTAGAGAGACCTCCCTTTGTCTACTGCCTATGTATTTTATCATAGAATATCAGAGTTGGAAGGGACCTCAGAAGTTCAGCTAGTCCAACCTCCTACTCAAAGCAGGACAAATCTCCAGACTTTTTTTTTTAAACCTAGTTCCCTAAATGGCCCCTCAAGGAGTGAACTCACAGCCCTGGGTTTAGCAGGCCAATGCTCAAAACCACTGAGCTGAGTGTTAGTTTAAACAATTCAGAGTGGGTTTCCTAAGTGAGTTGGGGGTGCAGAGCAACCCATGGCTGGTGCCTAAATTCCTTAATCTATAATGGTGGCTGAGCTATGCCACTGACATGGCTAAATCAGAGGTGTGTGCTTGAGTGTGTGGGGATCTGAGGGCTTTTGAAAATGCAAGTTGAGCAGTCAGACCCTTCAGCCAAAGCTTGGACCTGCCTTCTCAAAGCAATCAGGGGACTTGAGTGCAACTAACACGCTGTCCTGCAAATCTCCAGAGAAGGCAGGCATATCCCAAGTCCCATTTGAAACATGCAACAGGCCACTCATGCCCATGCAAGCTTTTGAAAATACCAGCATTAATCCAGATACACTCCAGGTGAAGCACTCTGCTTGGTCAGCCTATACCTCCGAGTTCTACATTTTCTGCCAAGTACTGAATCCTTTCATCACTACATGTTCATGTCTTGCAGTTTTGTTCAGTGTTTTATCATATCAGCCTCTGAGCATTTTGTTTGAAACTAACTAGAAATAACATTCCTCTCCTGCCTCCTCTACCCCCAGACAACCGGACCTACAAGTGATTGAGAAACACAAGCACCTGTAGACACCTTTCCCTGTTGTGACAGGCTATGCTAGTATGGTCACCACTTTTACAAAATTATGATAAATCTTGTACAAAGTACACCCTGTGAGATATTCTTGGAAAAGTCAGTCTGCTGAATATTGTTGCCCTGTTAAAATGCCTGTATTAATATTGTACATGGAGTTATCAGATTTTGCTGTGTTTGTTACTGAAACATGTTATGAGTCTGGGGAATACGCACAGACTAGCTCTTTAGAAACAACAAAAGAACTATAAACAAAGGACTGGCATGTCATCCCTGGAGATACCTCAAGCTGCATGTATACAGAAGGTGCAAGCAAGAACTTGCAATCCATATGAAGGACTGAGTGCAGAGCACTGGGGGCGGGCCGGGAGGGAATGGGGCTGCCTGACTCCATGACACAACAAAGACTTTTCCAGAAAAAGGGGTCAAGATATAAAAAAGGGGAACAACGGCCCCTGGTCACTTCTCTTCTCCCCCATCTCTACTGAAACAAGATTGCTTGGAAGACTTGGAACCAGGGAAGTTTGGTCCCAGGCTGGGAAGGGACCCCAGCCTGTGTACTGAGAACTGCCTGCAACATCTAGAGAGGTGAGAAAAGCTGTTTGCTTCAAATTTAGCCTTGGTAAAATTTAGGAAATAGCTTGCAGCTTTTAATCTTTTATTCCTTTTTGTAACCATTTCTGATCTTATACGCTTATATCACTTAGAATCTTTCTGTAGTTAATGCAAATTATTTTAATGTTTTACCACAGCCAGTGTGGTTTTGGCTGAGGGGATTGAGGAATAGACTCAGGTTAGCAAGGGCTGGTGCATATTCATTTTCTTTGATAAAATGATGAATTTATGAGCTTGTACTGTCCAAGGGGGACTTGAGCTGTGCAAAACATATGTCTGGGGTGAAAGGCTGGGATTAGGGATATGCAGGTGTCATCCTACACGTAATTCAAGAGTGGCTGAGCATAGCAGTCTGGTATATGTTTGGAGTCGACTTGCATGCTAGAAGCTGGGTGAGTGGGCAGAATGGCAGCTTATGCAACAAAGCAGAGCCTAGTGTACACTAGCCTGGATACGTAAGGGGGCACATCTGTCCTATGATCTGGACTGTCCCCTGGGTAATGTCACACCTGTCGATTAATCCTCACTGCTATTCCCAGATAAAGCTACATTGAGCTAAGTACACTAACAGTACCTGGATGCAACGTAACTCATCCAGAGCCTAATCAGAGCACAAACCAAACCCCACTGATCCAAACACTCCTGAAATCGGGCGGGGGGGTTTGGATCTGGATCTGAACTTTTCAAGGATGGCCTGTTTCTCTCTCACACACAGCCACAAGCCCAATTGTATTTTAACCTAGTTATTTATTTATGTGCAGACATTTATCTGAGAGCTGAACCCAGCTTCACTCTTCTGGCTGCAAGGGCAGAAGGTAAGGCAAATTATTTCTGTTTCAATCTATGCAGTTTATCACTGCTCGTAGATACACACATACTTCCCAGCTAAGCAAGGACACTGTAGAAATAGAAGGGATTTCAGACAAATATTATTGAGGCATGAAGAAAGAATGAAAAATTAAGGACTGTTTAGTTTAGAGAGGGTTCCTGTATCACTCTGTAGATATAGAATAAGGACCTGATTCTCTCATACACTAAGGGCTTCTTTTCACATTAAAGTTTTATTGCTTAAACTATAAAATTAAAGTCAAAGCAGTACAACCCCCTAAGATGAATGAAGTGATATCAATATGAGTGCTTATACCTGTATAACTATTCCCATAGGGGAAGAAAAGTTAAATATAAGGCACTTCCATACCAGTATAATTGCATGCACATTTAAAAATTATCATCTCCTAAGTTGAATAGTTACACTGGTAAGGCTTTTAAGATGTAGACCAGGACTTAGGATGCTTTTCATTGCCAAAGTAGTTTAAAGAGGCCTTAACTGAAATGAAAATTAGGCCCAAGGTAAAGTTTGTGAGTTCCTATTCACCCTCGCAATATGACGACAAAGGGGAAATCAACGAAACTGAAAGGCAATAACTTTAAACATGACAGAAGTGAATAGCTCATTATTAGCCCCCGGGAGGGCGGGGGGAGAATCGATCTAAGTTAAGCAACTTCAGCTACGTGAATAACATAGCTGAAATTGACATATTTAGATCACAGTGAGTCAACTGCTGCCACTCCCCCGTCCACTCTGCTTGCGCCTCTCGCAGCGCTGGAGTACAGGAGTTGATGGGAGAGGGTCTGGGGGTTGATTTATCGCATCTAGACTAGACACAATAAATGAAACCCTGCTGGATCAATCGCTCCCTGCCGATCCGGCAAGTAGCGTAAACATATCCTAAAACATATAACATAAGAAACCCATGGAAATCATTCACTGATAAGTAGTGTCATTCAGTGGAATTAAATGTGTCCTAATTTGGCCATGCCTTCCATATCCTACAAAGACTAAGCAAACCTACTTAACTCCCAAACAACATTTCTGATACAATACATGTAGATAAAATGAATAGACACCTTTGCTGACAGTCTTAGTAGAGAGGCTAATGACTGAATCAGATAGGGAAAATGAACTATCCCTCCACGTCCTTACAGTGATTCCTTCAAGTATCAGGAAGGAAAATTTAAGACCAGAGGAAATGGGTTAATAGTACTGTAGTTGTGTTGTTCACTGAAATTTTGTTCCTGGACTACGAAGGAGTAAAAACCAGACCTCTCCATTAACGTAATGGACAAGAACATGTGGAGATAGATGTTGTTATGTATTGAACATAGTCCTGGCCTTATTGCAGAACTGCTTGAAAACATTATTTCCCATCGACAATAAGGCAAGTTGTAATTCTTTCAGTGGTCCCTTATCATTTAGGTTTATAGTTGTGCAGTTTTTGTTCAGGAAAGAAGCAAAAAGAAAGGGCAGGGAGAGGTAAGAGATGAAGCAGGATTATGTGTAAAAAGAAAAAAAATCTGAATTATTTTGTGAAGTTAAGAAAAACAAACTTGTAATCACCAACGGTAAGAGCAGGATATATGTAGCTATACGGGAAAAATGAGAGAGACAGTCATGAAGATGAAATCAGTTGTAGTTAGGTGCTTAAGAGCCAGATTTTTAAAGGTATTTAGGCACTTAGATTCAGATAGGTAGTCTTTAAATTCCACTAGGCACCTAAGCACCTAGGAATCCAAGTCTAACTGGGAAAAAAAAGTCAATGAGACAGGCTAAGTGCTTAAGTCACTTTTGAAAATGGGACTTTATTGCTCTTCATTACTTAATTTTTCTGTGATTCTGGTAACTTTATAGCCTGCACTTGTACTCTGTTCTTTTCTGCTCAAGGACAACTTTGAAAACGAGAAATTAATCTCACAGAATTTCTTCTTCCTAGTAAAACATTTCAGTAAATGAATCAAAGTGTCTCAACGTGACTTTTGTCACCTCTGCATACACTATAATTACATTGCTGAGTGAACCTGCATAGTAATTTGAATTAAAACACTCAGAGAGCTGGATTGCAAGATGGAAGAAGGGTCCTTTAGTTCAGTATACAAAGCTTTCTTCTTTAGGAGGGCATTGTTGGTTTTTCTTCTCACTCCCCAACAAGGACTAGCAAGTGCAAAGACATTACACAAATCTTTCTTGTCAGCTATTATAAGAGAATCATTCATTAGCATTGCTCTTTCCTTGACTGCAATAACAGGGTCTTGCAACAGAAGTAGCAAAGGTCATCAAAATCCAGTGTTCCGCTGATCAATATGATGTTTAATAGGCTGAAGTAAGAAGATTAAATTGCAGTCTGCTGTGACTTACGGTGACCAGATGTCCAGATTTTATAGGGACAGTTCTGATATTAAGGACTTAGTCTTTTACAGGTGCCTCTTACCCTCCACCCCGTCCTGATTTTTCACACTTGCTGTCTGGTCACCGTACTCTGACCTGATAAGTTATTCAGTTATTTAAACATCAGTTATTAATTGCCTTGTGATCATGTTGGGATGTTGCACCAAATATATTACTGAAGAGGGTGAACACTTGCAAAACCCTGGGGACAATTCTTTTCAATCCCTCCCTGAATCCGTCTTTGATGTGTGAACCTCCAATCTGGGAAAAAAGGATAGGCTTCTTAGGACCTAGCCATAGGAAAGATTTTTCCGCACCAGTTTAGCTACTTTTGTGAAAATCCCCAGTGTAGATGTGCTGCAACAGCTCTACTTACCCCAGTGATAATCCAATGCAAATCAGCAGTACAACTCCATTACACCTTTTTTGTTCAACATCTCTAATATGGAATATTAATATCCAATATAAACACTGGAAGAGTCTAAGGTTGATGATTGAATTGGAATGTTACTTTTCTTAGACATACTTCAAGGATATAGTCAATGTCCATACTTCCTTACAGGAAAGCTGTGTGTAGTGCAGCAGAATGAAAGTCCTGAATGAATCTGATCAAGTTATTCTTTGCTAATAAGATATCAAAATAATTTAGCCCTTTTTCCGTTAGCAAGTTGTTCCTTGTTTTTCCTTCCCAGCCCTAAAGATGCAAGAAGACTAATAGATTAGTGACAATCTGGCCACAAACACAGTTGGAGATGGGATACTGAATAAGATGCAAAAGAGGTCTGAGGTGGCACCAAACATTCTCTCTCAGGTACTTGGCTGGCTGGTTCTTGCTCACAGGCAGAAGATCTAACTGATCACCAAATGATGGAGTCTAAATTAGTTGTTACCACTACTCAAGAAAGAGATCTTGGAATCATTGTGAATAGTTCTCTGAAAACATCCACTCAATGTGCAGCAACAGTCAAAAAAGCTAAAAGAATGTTGGGAATCATTAAGAAAGGGATAGATAAGTCAGAAAAATCATATTGCCTCTACATAAATCCATGGTATGCCCACATCTTGAATGCTGCACGTAGATGTGGTTGCCCCATCTCAAATATATATATATAAGAATTGGAAAAGATTCAGAAAAAGGCAAAAGAATTATTAGGGATATGGAACAGCTTCCATATGAGGAGAGATTAATAAGTCTGTAAATTTTCACTCTGGAAAAGAGACAACTAAGGGGGGATATTATAGAGGTCTATAAAATCATGATTGGTGTGGGAAAAGTAAATAAGGAAGTGTTATTTACTCCCTCTCATAACACAAGAACTAGGGGTCACCAAATGAAATTAATAGGCAGCAGGTTAAAAACAAACAAAAGGAAATATTTTTTTCACACAGTGCAGTCAGTCTGTGGAACTCTTTGTGGAACTCTTTTCCAGAGGATGCCAGAGGATGCTTCGCTAGAGGATGCTGTAAAGGTCTAGACTATAACAGGGTTCAAAAAGAACTAGATAAGTTCATTGAAGATAGGTCCATCAATGGCTATTAGTATCTGCCTTAGTCTTGTCTCCTTGGGCTGTAATACTTTGGTCTTATTTCAGTTATTGGGTTTTGTGAGTAGGTAGTGTTGGTGGCCTGTAATATATAGGATGTTAGACTAGATGAACTAGTCAATACCTCTGACGTCAAACTCTGACTATGACCTCAAAATGTGGCCCATATTGAAGTTATGCTGCAAAATAAATTGGTGGATTTCCACTGTATTCATCCAATTTACCAAATGGATGACATCCAAAAAACACTAATCTACAGCCATTTCTGCATAAAAAAATGCAAATAGTTTTCCAGCCATTGTCATGTGCTCTGCTTTTCCATGCAGATTTTATGCTTTTAGACCCCAATCTAACAAAGCACTTATAACAAATACTTCATTTTAAATATGGGGTTAATCCTATTCAATCAAACTAGTTACACATAAGTTCATATGCTTAGCTTGGTGATGTGTTCTTGAAAGAAGAGTGCCTAAAATATAAAAATAGAAAAAACTATTGGAAAAACTTGTGTCAAATTAAATCTACGCAACCACAGGCACACTACACAGCTGACGTATCAAGTACTGTACACCTCAGCATTCCATTAACTTCAGTGCTGTGGGAACAACATTGTGGCAGCAGAGAATGTGCACTGGGGGACTGATAGCAAGGAGTCTTTAGACTTAGTTACAAAGTTGTCTTCAGGGCGTTTGGGGCAGATTTTCAAAGCAGTGTTAGAGACTGAATTCCCACCTTAGTAGCAGTCATAGATCAAATCCCAGCATAATGTTTTGAAATTGTGAAAATTATCATGTAACTATTGCTATAGATCTGGTTGAATTAATTCTAAATTGGATACATTTAGCCTTTTAACTTTTCACAATTGTTGGATGTGCTTGAAAACTAACTTCACTTTATGAAATGCTTGCTTTGACTATTCACTATTTGTAGCATGGGCATAGTTACTTAAGTCAGGCAATATTGTTTCTGCATCCTGATGGGAAGGTTGACACTTCTGAGTCATGAAAATAACAAATAATCTTTGAGGCCTAGCCAATAATGAATAAAAAAATCATTCATTTTGTTATTCATTATTTGTACATAGATGCCCTTGTTAATATAGCTATTTGTATGAAGAGCCTCTTCCCCATTTCATTTGTATGAAAGAGCCCCTATCCATTCACAAATGTTTGTGTGATGAACAGAACAGGCCACACATAGTTAAATCAAAAAGACACTTGGAATTTGAATGAAGAAACACTGTTTTGCAGCAGTCAGCTAGCTCTATTATTTGATGATTATGAATGACATGAATATTTATTTTATACTAGCCGGTGTGACATGGCTAATATCTGTGCAAGGCACTTGAACATTTGTTAGATTGTCTGTCATAAGTGATCTAATATTCTTTATACCTCACAGTAGCAAAAGAACTTTTGATACTGTCTCTCTTGACCTTCTTATAAACAAACTAGATAAATACAACCTAGATGGAGCTACTATAAGGTGGGTGCATAACTGGTTGGTAAATTGTTCCCAGAGAGTAGTTATCAGTGGTTCACAGTCATGCTGGTAGGGCATAATGAGTGGGGTCGCACAGGGATCGGTTCTGGGTCCGGTTCTCTTCAATATCTTCATCAATGATTTAGATACTGTCATAGACAGTACACATAAAGTTTGCGGATGATCCCAAGCTGGGTGGTGCTGCAAGTGCTTTGGGGGATGAGATTATAATTCAAAATACCCTTTTCTCCCCCAACCTATTGCCCGAGGTGCTGTGAGTTGACTAAGATGTGCCAGGTTGCCTGCTGCACCTCTGGGCCTGCCTGGAGAGGTTAACATTGAACCTTGTCAATGTCTATGCCCCAACATCGGACCTGGATCAGGAGCATTTCTTTCAGCAGGCATCTGCCTTCCTCGGCTCCTTGTATCCTCGTAAGTGCCTGGTCCTGGGCTGGGACTTTAACACTACCATCGAAGAGTGGGACCGAGCGGTGCCCAGCTTCCGCAGGTGTCCTCCAGGAGATTGTGGATCATTACTCTCTGGTGGATGTCTGGCACGACCACTACGTGGACGATGAGTTCACATTCACTTATGTCCAGGTGGAGGTAGATTGGTTGCACCACTGCCGGCTGGACTGCATCTATTTATCTTATCACCATCTCTCGCAGGCCCACTCCTCTAGCATTTGAACGGCCCCATTCTTGGACCATCACCTGGTGGCTGTGATGGCCTCTCTCACTTCAGAGAGGCCAGGGCCAGCCTCTTGGCATTTTAACAATAGCCTGGAAGATGGGAGCTTCATGGCATCCTTTCCCTCAGCACAGTGGTGGTGGGATGTGGGGAAGGTGCGTGCCCATCTCTTCTGCCATGACTACACCTGGGCGCCAGCCAGTGGAGAGATGCAGTGATAGAACAGTTGGAAAGGGAAGTATTGGCACTGGAGAGATGTCTGGCTGCCAGCCCTGGAGATCTATCCCTCTGCAGAGCATGCGAAGAGAAGCAGGAGGAGCTCCAGGCCTCAAGGATCATAGGACCTAGGGCGCTTTAGCTCGATCCCATATCTGTCTCCTTCGGGAGATGGATTATGGCTCCCACTTCTTCTATGCCCTAGAAGAAAAAAAGGGAGGGGGGGGCAAGAAGCATATCACCTGCCTCTTGGCAGAGGATGGTGCCCCCCCTCACAGATTGGGAAGAGATGCGTGGAAGGGCCAGGACCTTCTATACCAACCTCTTCTCCCTATATCCGACCGACACCGGTGCATGCATGGTGATCTAGGATTCCCTCCCGACAGTTAGCATGGGTGACCAGGACCAGCTTGAGCTACCTCTCAAATTGACTGAGTTCTCTGAAGCCCTCCATCTCCTGCCCACTATTAAATCTCTGGGCATGGACAGGCTGCCCATGCAGTTCTACCGCATGTTCTGAGACATCCTTGGCCTGGACCTTATAACTGTCTGGGCCAAGTCCTTAGGGAGGAGGGTTCTTCCTCTCTCGTGCAGGCAAGCTGTGCTCATCTTGCTACCCAAGAAGGAGGACCGCTGCAACCTTCAGCATTGGCATCCCATCTTGCTCCTCAGCACAGACTACAAAATCATAGTGAAGGCCATCTCGCCGCGGCTGGGGTCTGTGCTGGCAGACATGGTCCACACCGACTAGACCTACGCCATCCCAGGCCACTCCATCTTCAACAATCTGTGCTTGGTACAGAATCTCCTGGAGCTCAGATGTAGGGATGGTCTGTCATTTGCCCTCCTGTCCCTGGACCAGGAGAAGGTGTTCAATAGGACGGACCATGGGAATCTCCGGGCATTTTGCAGGCGTTTGGCTTTGAACCCCAGTTTTCTCCAGATGCTGAACACCTCCATAGATTCATGGATTCTAGGACTGGAAGGGACCTCAAGAGGTCGTCGATACCAGTCCCCTGCCCTCACGGCAGGACCAAATACAGTCTAGACCATCCCTGATAGACATTTATCTAACCTACTCTTAAATATCTCCAGAGATGGAGATTCCACAACCTCCCTAGGCAATTTATTCCAGTGTTTAACCACCCTGACAGTTAGGAACTTTTTCCTAATGTCCAACCTAAACTTCCCTTGCTGCAGTTTAAGTCCATTGCTTCTTGTTCTATCCTTAGAGGCTAAGGTGAACAAGTTTTCTCCCTCCTCCTTATGACACCTTTTTAGATACCTGAAAACTGCTATCATGTTCCCTCTCAGTCTTCTCTTTTCCAAACTGAACAAACCCAGTTCTTTCAGACTTCCTTCATAGGTCATGGAGTACTTGATCAGGCTCAACTGGACCCTGACCGAACCGGTCATCTTCAGGTAAGGGGTACATTGGAGTGCCCACTGTAGAGCCTTCTGTATATTCAAGAGCTGGAGTTGCAGCTGGTCCTATTGGCTTATGTCGACAATGTGCTCCTTGTGATCCAGGACCCAGGTGACCTGGTGCAGGTGGAGGCCTGCCAGGCTACCTACTCGGCGGCCTTCTCCACCCAGGTCAATGGGGTCAAGAGCTCTGGCCTGATGATTGGGGTCAGGTGGCAGGCAAGTTCCCTCCCACCTGTACTTCAAGCCATCCGGTGGAGCGCGGATCCACTGCTCTGTCTCAACATTTATGTTTCCGCCACACAACCTTCTCCACCAGAGGACTGGCGGGATTTAGAGGCCAGGGTTGGTGAGCGGCTGCAGAGAAGGCAGGACTGCTCTGATGCCTTTCCCTGTGGGGGAGGGCTCTGGTGCTTAACCAACTAGTCCTGTCCATGCTGTGGCACTGGCTCAACATCCTAAGCCCGGCCTTGGGGATCCTGACCCAGCTCCAGAGGTTGGCTCTGGAATTCTTTGGCCAGGACTGCCTGGGTCTCTGCATGGATTCTGAGTCTTCCCCTGGAGGAGTGGGGACAGGGCCTGGTCTACCTCTACAGCCAGGTCCGTGTCTTCCACCTCCAGGCCTTGCAGAGACTCCTCCACAGTGCAGATAGTCTGGTGTGTACTTCAGAAGGTGAGAGCAGCCTTATCACTTGCTTCTCAGGTTTACCTTGAGCGGGTCCTGCAGGAGAGTGCTCCCCGCCCACCCTACACCCCAGGCTCTCTGGATCTTTGCATAAGATCCCTTCTCCATGATCCCCATCCCTGCACTGAAAGCACAATCAATATACCATAGATAATGGCTCCTGTGAGTAAACATATGTTACAAGGATATCTATTTTTATTTCAAAATAAAATCTACTGTCTCAAAAAGGAAAAGCTGCTGATGAATTGGTTTGTCCTGAAGTGTGCATTCTATGACCTGCCTTCCTAAAAATAATATATAAAACTGAATAGAGAAACACACAGCTTGGAAAAAAAAGGATTTTTAATAACTTATTAATATTATGATTTTGCCATTTATTACAGCAGATTGCCCTTCTTTTCTAGAGCTATGCCTTTGCTTTCACACAGAGAAACACTCGCAAACACTAACAGGGTTACAGAGCTGATGCCAAATTACTTTGTGTGAGGAAAGGACAGAGGAGGGCTGTCCACAGGGCTTCACAGAGATAGCTACTGAGTACAAAATGAGGACGTTATTCACAGGGTGACTTGATAGATGACTTTCTTTGAGTTTTGATGATGGAGCAAGGCATGCTAGTGTAGACTTTAAAATGAGATCAGACTTAATCAGATCCACCTAGGGCTCAGTCTTATGAGTGTTCAAGTCCCATAGCACCAAGAAGTTATTTTCATGGATTCCAAGGCCACACACTGGTCATTTAGTTTGACCTCCTGTCTAGCACAAACCATAGAACTTTTCCAAAATAATTCCTAAGCAGGTCTTTTTAGAAAAACATCCAATCTTGATTTCAAAATGTTCAATGATGGACAATACGCCAAGACCCTTGGTAAGTTGTCCTAATGGTTAATTACTGTCATTGTTAAAAATGTATGCCTTATTTCCAGTTGAACTTCTCTTGCTCCATTTTCCAGCCACTGTATCTCAGCTAGATTTAAGAGCTCATTATCAAATATTTGTCTCCTCCTGTAGGTACTGGCCAATTTGTGATAAAGTTACCCCTTCACCTTTTCTTTGTTATGTTAAATAGGTTGAGCTCCTTGAGTCCCTCACAATACAGCGTTTCCTAATTCTTTAATTATTCTCGTGGCTCTTCTCTGAACCTTCAATTTCTCAACATTCTTCTTGACTTGTGGACATAACAACTGGACACAGTATTCCATCAGCAGTCACACCAATGCCGAATATAAAGGTCAAAAAACCTCTTTACTCCTACTCGAGATTCCCATTTATGCATCCAACGATCACATTAGCCTTCTGGGGCACAGCATCACTGTGGGAGCTTACATTCAGCTGATTATCCACCATAACGCCAAATCTTTTTCAGAAGAGAAGAGTTCTCCATTGTTTAATTATAGCCTCTGTTCTTTGTCCTTAGACTTATATATTTACATTTAGCCATACAAAATTGTACGTACATTTAAAATACAAATTATTTGCTTGCTCCCAGCTTACCAAGTGATCCAGATTGCTCTGTATCCATGACCTATCCTCTTCATTATTTACCATTCCCCCAATGTGTGTCTCAGCCACAAAGCTTTTTTTATTATGTTGTTTTCTTCCAGGTCATTAACAGAACTATTAAAGAGTGTTGGCTGAGTCACTAGTGTTCTACATTTTGTTTCTTGCACAGAATATGTTGATTCTAAGAATATACTTAATCCTTTGAAATACCTTCTTATTTCATTCCATTACTTTAGAATTTTTATAGTCATTTGTCATATTGATTGCCTCCCTCTGTGAGGCGCAAAGGAGCAAAGGAGTGGGCAATTTAAAAAATCAATAAATGGTTGACCAAATGGAGAATAAAGTAATCATCATTCTCCAGAAAAGAGCTGTAAGCTCTCAAACTGCTCCCTGAAAACTGTTTCTCCATTGTGTTTAATGGAAAACTATCATTTTACCTCTTGTAAACACTAATGTCTTTCTTTAATTGTTACTTTCCATAGAAAGTAATATCCTCAATACACTTTGGTTTCGATTTTTCAGAAGTGACTAGTTTTTCCAAAGCCTCAATTTCTGGGTGCCCAACTAGAGACCCCCTAAAGATGTTCAGCACCTACCTTCTGAACATCAGCCACCTTTAAGATATCTCAAGTCAGGCACCCAAAATCACTAGTCACTTTTTAAAATTTAGTACTTTTTTATCTTCTTTTAAATAGATCAGAACATATGTCTCCAGTTCTGGGCTTGTAATGATCATAGAATCATAGAATATCAGGGTTGGAAGGGACCTCAGGAGGTCATCTAGTCCAGCTCCCTGCTCAAAGCAGGACCAACCCCAACTAAATCACCCCAGTCAGGGCTTTATCAAGCCTGACCTTAAAAACCTCTAAGGAAGGAGATTCCACCACCTCCCTAGGTAACCCATTCCAGTGCTTCACCATCCCCCTAGTGAAAAAGTTCTTTCTTAATATCCAACCTAGACCTCCCCCACTGCAACTTGAGACCATTACTCCTTGTTCTGTCATCTGCTACCACTGAGAACAGCCTAGATCCATCCTCTTTGGAACCCCCTTTAAGGTAGTTGAAAGCAGCTATCAAATCCCTCCTCATTCTTCTCTTCTGCAGACTAAACAATCCCAGTTCCCTCAGCCTCTCCTCATCAGTCATGTGCTCCAGCCCCCTAATCATTTTTGTTGTCCTCCGCCGGACTCTTTCCAATTTTTCCGTATCCTTCCTGTAGTGTGGGGGCCAAAACCGGACACAGTACTCCAGATAAAGCCTCACCAATGTCAAATAGAGGGCAACGATCACATCCCTCGATCTGCTGGCAACGCCCCTACTGCCATTAGCCTTATTGGCAACAAGGGCACACTTTTGACTCATATCCAGCTTCTCGTCCACTGTAACCCCTAGGTCCTTTTCTGCAGAACTGCTGCCTCAGCATTTGGTCCCTAGTCTATAGCAGTGCATGGGATTCGTCCGTCCTAAGTGAAGTACTCTGCACTTGTCCTTGTTGAACCTCATGAGATTTCTTTTGGCCCAATCCTCTAATTTATCCAGGTTCCGCTGTATTATATCCCTACCCTCCAGTGTATCTATCACTCCTCGCAGTTTAATGTCATCTGCAAACTTGCTGAGGATGCAGTCCACACCATCCTCTAGATCATTAATGAATGAATAATGAATGATGCCCTGGCCAGAGGGAAAGGGCTTATATGTATGCACTCCCTGCGGGTGTGTTGGAGCCAGTGACTAGCCAATCAGCTAAGAGGATGCTCCCCTCTTCTCCCAGCTATACTCCTTCCAAACTCAGGAAGGAGATACCCCATATAAGGAGCCACAGCCCTCCCCCCTCCCCGCCACACCAGTCCATCCAAAGCCCACTTACATTTCAGACTGTAGCTGCATTTTGTATCTACTCTCATATAGTCCAGAACTCAGCACACTATGTTCCTGGGAAGCTAAGCCAGTTCAATAACTCAGACCAATATGTTTGTTCAGTGTCACACAATGGAGCCCTGCTGCTTAATTGGTGCTTTGGGAGCTACTGGAATATAAACAGACACTAAAAATACAAAACACACAGAGCTACAGCTCCCATTAGTAAGGGAGTATTTTCCCCTTCAAAATCAAGAGCAGTTCCTGCGGGTTAATGCAAAGTTCATGGAAGTCATTGAGAAACTATCCATTGACTTCAATGGGCTTCGGATCAAGACCCTAAAAAGAATGTCCTTTGAGAGCAAATTACAAAAGACTGAAAATGAAATGCAGCACTGGCAAAGCTGGCAAAACCTTTGTATAAAAGAGTAGAATTTACAACTGATCAGATACATCTGGATTGTATTGTAGTTTCAGCCTAATTATGACTCTGTTTTTAAGGGCATAAAAAGCCAAGTGCTCATTCCAAATTTAAAAAAAAATTGGCTTTTTTTAATCTCCTCGGTTTATCTTAGAGAGTTTAAAATCCACAATTACCTGCACAATATGAAATTTGACAGTTAGTTTTATGCCTCAAGTGAATGTCATTCTAAAATGCAATTGCCCATAAAAATTCATTTATTCACATCTCTAAAGAAAAGTTTATATTCTGGATGATGTTTTATGGAAAAAAATCAATCAAAGGACTTGGATGATTTTGAAGACAACATTATGATTTCCCCCCTACATTTTCAGCTGAAAATGTTCCAAACCTGTTCATCATGCACTACTCCTCCCTTGCATTTGTTACACTAATAACTATGGGGTAACATATGGTGTTATTTAGTAATGTAACCCAAAAGATTAATCAGATGACAAGATATCATTACAAAGCAGACACTTTAAAATACATATTTTTTCTTTGCTTATTGGGTTTACAGATAAATTATTCCACATAGAATGAAGAGAGACACATGGGAAAAGAAACAGAAAATAATGACTTTATCAATAACATTTTGCATATTGTCATTTGATGCATAAATATGCCTTTGCTAGAGCTGGTAGAAAAGTATTATATCTTTTTCTTTTCATTCAACATTTTTTGACTAAAAAAAAATAGTTTAGTTTTTCATTTTCAACACTCCCTGCCTCTAGGCAAGAGAAGAGAAAGGACAAGAGGGGTGTAAGAGAGGGAAAAAGAAATGACCACCAGAAAAAATGGTTTTCAAAAGCTAATTTTTTTTCAATATTTTGGGGGGAGAAAAAGTATAAGAAAAACCTCTATAGATGTTCAACCAAAATTGACATTTTCCATGAAAATGTCATGTCACTATATTCTGTTATTTCAAGGGAAAAAATTGATTAGCTCTACTTCTTGCAAATAAGATATTAAATTAAAACAAATAACAATTTGCATTTATCTCCTGATTTTCAAGCCACAACAAGAATTTCATTGACTTTAGATTAGTCCCTATTATTGGCTAGTGTACACACAACATATGACCTAAATCCTGCAACTACTTATGCATGTGCTTAACTTTATGCACATAAGAGTCTCATTGAAGTAATTTACATGTCACAAAAGTAAATGAATAGTATTCACGAAGGAGAGGATATTCTATTTATCAGTGAGATCCCACACATGGAACGCAGAAGAGAGAAAGTCCTCAGTTGGTGTCAGTTGACATAGTTCCATTAATTCCAATGGAATTAAAATAATTTACACCAACTCATGATCTACCTCCGAGTCTATTATTGAAACAGAAACACTGAGTCAATGGGAATATCCATGTATGTCAAATTAAGCACCTGGGGCCTGATCCTGCAGACCCTTATACAAGTGGAGACAAGATCTATAGGGTTTTAAGTGTAGCTGAGATCACTTCATAGCAAATGATTACTTCAAGGAATGTAGAGTAGGCTTTTCAAAAGCACTCAACATTGGCCTATCTTTACTATCATTGAGGGAGGCAGTGTTTCCTAGTGGGTAGTGCATCAGATTGGGACTGGGGAGAAGGGGATTTTACTACCAGCTCCACTACTATCCAGCTTTATGCTTCTGGCCAAATCACTTCACCACTGTGTGCCTCAGTTTTCCCTTCTGTAAAATAGGGGAAACAATAATGCCCTCCTTTGTAAAGCACTCTGAGATCTACTGATGAAAAGTGCTCTATCAGAGCTAGGTGTTATTATTACTGAAGTCAAGGGAGCTTAACCATTTAGTCAATGGGAGCAGAAGTAGAACAATAAGGGTGCTTTTGAAAACCCCATCTTGGTTTCTTTGTGTGGTCACAGAGTACCAAAGCTGATTACATTCAAGGAAATCACAGCAGTCACTGTGTTCTTTTTGAATGTGTTTTTAAATCACTTTTTTTTCTGTACGGCTTCATTGCAAATATTCAAAGTGCAAGCTTACCAAACTGCAACTGGTTAGATATGTCACACACAATCATTGCTTCACTTCCCTGACTGGAAGAACATATGTTTGGATGAAGAATACTTGTTCATGTGAATTTAAACTCTGGTTTCCATGAATATTTGTGCATGTGACTTAGAAATTTGCTATCTACAACCATTTTCACCGGTAAAACCTGATTAACTGAATGCGTTCCAGAAAATAACACAAAATGGGCATGAATTTAGACCATCTCCTCTTTGGGGCAGGAGATATCTTTTTATTCTTGGTTTGTACAACACCTTGCACAAAAGGGTCCTGATCCAGGGCCGAGGGACTATCACGATATGAATAATAAATAATTATAAAGGGATAGGTCTGAAAGTAAATTAAAAAAACCTGATACAAATATGCAGGGGGGATTTTTTGTATTATTTACCCTGATCTAGTTTTAAGAGTTTATTTTGCATCTATCATCTAGAGTCTGTGTTATTATGAATTAATGAAGTGCCTATTACATGTTGACAACATTCAGGTGGCAGAATTTGCAAGTGTATTTTCTGCATACATAGCAACAAGCACAGCAAATGCACGTAGATAACTTGAATGATCTAAGGTGACCAGATAGCAACTGTGAAAAAACAAGATGGGATAATAGACGCCTATATAAGAAAAAGTCCCCCCAAACGGGACATCTGGTCACCCTAGAATTATCATATTTGCTCCATGTTTCACTACTACACTATTTTTTTTTATAAGTTTGTAACCTTGGGTAAAATCCTAGCTCCAGTTAGACAGATGGTAATTTTCTCATTGACTTCAATGGGGCCAAGATTTCACCCCTTGTGTAGACTGTGATTGACCAAACCAAGAAATCATTCTCCAGCCCCTAGCCACACACTGCTAACTATCCATTTGCTGTTGTGACAATGGGCTCAAAGCTCATTTACACTCGAGCCTTTTTGCACTGCTCTGACAAGGTCATGGAGCTGTAGAGGGAGTGTAAATTACACATAACATTTACCTCCCCCCACACCCACTTTTTGTTCAGAGAGTTAATGTGTGCCAAGCTGGGGTGTAAATCTACAGCTCACTAGGCTGTCTGAACCCTGTGACTGCACACTAAAAGTTCCCTAGAACTTGAAGTGGGAGTAGATAAGAGCCCACCAGGACAGTTATCATGTGGCAGGCTAGCGAGCTGTATATTTGCACCCCCGGTTGCCATGCACTAACTCTCCAATTACACAACACCTAAGGGTCTGACTTCCAGAAGCAATTGAAGGTGCGAGAGCAGCTCAGGTAAGTGCTAGTTTGAATCTAGTTAACATAGCTAAAAAGAGCAGGGAAGGTGAGGTGGCATGGACCCTGGCATGGGTTAGCAATGCCAGCACCTCCCCAGGATTGCAGGTGGACTTGTATAGCTTGTAAGCCTGTGTTGCTGCATCTTCACTGCTCATTTTAGCTTGGCTAGCTATATCAGAGGTAACGCAGCTATGCTGCCTTTGTGAGCTGCAGTCACACACTAACTGCAGTGTAGACATACCTTAAGACTCCTTTAAAATGGTGTGAAAAGGCCTTAATGTAAATGAGACTCTAGTCCGGTATTTGAAACTCCTTGCAGATACTTGTGTAACCCTCTGCCTGGTATTGTCAGCGAAAATGGTCAGGTTCATTTTTCTAGGGGTTTTCTTAAAGTCTTAACTAAAACCAGCTCCTGCTCAGAAGCTTGCAAAATTATAGACGTTACTGTGGGTGCCCCTGACTGGTAATTCTGCCTCACTCAGAAGAACTGAAAACAGGTCAGCACTGCACAGGTTGCTCTACAACCTAATCCATCAAGAGTGATTTCAGCCATGCCTGCGTGCAATGAATTGCAAAATTCAGACTTTAAACTTTGGCTGACACTGTCTACAATAGGGGAACTAACCATTCCAAAGTTTCTAAAACTTCAGCTCAGAGTTAAGTGATTCAGCCTTCAATTCGACAACTGAGGGCACCATGAAATTCAGTGGGGCTCTGTGAAGGCACATGTGCTGTCAGTTTAAGGATCGGAGCCTTAGTTTTGTACCTGGGTCATTCACAATGTAGATCCCATCTAATGTAGACGTTCAGGTTTAAGATCGCTGACTAAGGGGCTGTTGTAATGGTGAGCCTTACAAAACATTCTGGGGTGAAATCCTGGCCTACTGAAGTTACTGGGAGCTCTCACATCTACTTCACAGCCTCTGGATTTTACCCATGTTGTATATTGAAATACACTGTAAACATGTAGAGAACACAATGACCTTTTCTTTGAACAAGTGTCAAAAGCAATAATCAACTTTCATGAATGACATAAGATGCTGATTTAAGCATCTTCTGGTGTGCTAAATATGCTTTTATATTGTGCTTGGAAACCATCCCCTCTGCTTTCATTAAAAACTATGTTGGACAGAGCCAAAACAATCACATTGTGAAAAGCAATTGTGACCATGAATACATTGTGAATTATATTTCAGGATATGTTATGAAGTCTTCTTCTGGTGATAATCTGACTGAAAAAGTGCTATTGTTTGTCACACCAGAAATATACTGTGACACTTTCAGAACAATATAGCAGGTGCAACTTTTAAAAATAACACTATGAATGTTTACCTTTTTCAGTTTTATATTCTGAAATGGGGTTATCTATGGCTTTGTTTCTGAGAAATCTCATGAATCACTAAGTCATTTTCCTTGTATCACAGCAATTAATCATGTCTTCGGAGACAGCCACCAATTTTATCCCCTTTTTATTCTAAAACAAATGAAAATGAGATCAACTTGAGAAGAACACTGCATTAAAATATGAACTATTTTATACAGAATAAAATGGAAACTCTGAGCCAAAACCTAAGATGCTATAACTGGGGGGGAGAAATTCACTCATATCCTATGTAAGTCATTAGGATTTAGGTAGGACTTAAAAAGGTGCTTAAGTTTTTTGTGGCCTCTCAGTACAGGGGGAGTTTCACTCATTGGGTGAAATCCTAATGCCATTGAAGTTAATGAGAGTTTGGTCATTAAAATTCAATGGCTCCAGGATTTCACTCCTTAACTTTGACTTCAGTAGGTCCTCCTGGATTTGTCCCATAGGATTTTACGTGATATTTATGCTGGTTTAGAATGCAGCTGATATACCTTTGGGTTTCAGAGGTTATTGTTTTGGGGCTATAGGTGCAACTCTAGTTGGGTGTTGTACAATGCTAGTACTTTTACAGTGAAACAGAAACGGGAATTTGTGCAGAAGTAAAGACAATTTTAGTTTGATGTAAATTGTTTAACTGTGTTATTCCTCAATATCAAGGAAAAGAATACAGTAGAAGCTTATTTTTGTAAAGTTGCTGTGGTTCCATACATGCATACAGGGGAAACAAAAACCCTGTATGTCCTAGAAGTACATATTCTACTTGGTTATAGTGCCTCAAGGACTGAGAAAGAGTGTAGTAGCTGAGAACATGATACTCAACTGAGAATGTCCAAAATATAGTGTTTCTGTGTCTACAGTAAAAATGAGTAAAGTGACGACATTAGTACTAATAACTAACACATACAGAACACACAATCCATTTTTGCTAGTCCTAAAACTACACCATAATGATCTTGCATCTGATTTCCCCAGTTCATGGTCATTTTTGTAAATAATATTTTATACACAATTAATTCACAGCAATTAATTCACAGCAAGAATCTACCCTGCAGCGTAGTAACTGTCTGTGAGGACCCTTCTGACGTGCATTAACAATTGGTTAGTCCTTTTTGAAATAAGACTAGACCAAAACACATCAATGAATTGTTAATATGTGTCAGTAGAGTCCACAAGGACAGTTAGCCCACAGCAGGCTAGTGTGGCACAGATTCACATCCCAATTTGCCAAAAATTAAAGCTTCATGCAGATAAGCCTTCAGACAATGAGCATGTCTCTCTCATCTAGGGATCATCTTGTGTGTTTATATAACATTGAACAGACAACAAAGAGCAAATTTGTATCTATGTTTTACAGTTAATTAATCTGGAGATGCAATCCTTATTAAAATATGTATCATTTTATTGTGATTATAGAAACATGGACCAAATCTTAAAACATGCCAGGCAGCTGACTTCAACGGCTATATTATCATCGATTATTTTTATTATTTGTATTCCAGAATTGCCTATGTCATAAACAGATAAGTAAGGGTTAATAGAACAGGAGTACTTCATGACTCTTTTGCCTGTAAAAGGTTAACAAGTTCAGTGGGCCTGGCTGTCACCTGACCAGAGGACCAATCAGGGGACAGGATACTTTCAAATCTTGAGGGAGGGAAGTTTGTGTGTGTGCTGTTAGTGTTTGGTTGTTTGTTCACTCTGGGGGCTCAGAGGGATCAGACGGGCAACTAGGTTTCTCTCCAATCTCTCCGATACAGGCTCTTATAAGTTCAGAATAGTGAGTACTAGGTAGATAAAGTGGGTTAGGCTTATGGTTGTTTTCTTTATTTGCAAATGTGTATTTGGTTGGAAGGAGTTCAAATGTGTATTTGGCTGAAAGGAGTTCAAATTAGTATTTTGCTGAAAAGATTTTAATTTGTACTTCTATACTTAGGCTGGGAGGGTATTCCCAGTGTCTATAGCTGAAAGACCCTGTACCTATTCCATTTTTTAAATTTACAAAGATAATTTTCACTGTTTTTTCTCTCTTTAATTAAATGCTTTTCTTGTTTAAGAATCTGATTTTTTTTTTATTCTGGTGAGACCCCAGGGGACGGGGTCTGGATCCACCAGGGAATTGGTGGGGAGAAAGGAGGGAAGGGGGAGAGAGAGGTTATTTTCTCTCTGTGTTAGGATTACTTTCTCTCTTAGGGAGAGTCTGGGAGGGGGAGAGAAAAGGAGGGGGAAAGGTGAATTTTCCTCTCTGTTTTAAGATTCAAGGAGTTTGAATCACAGTGATCTTGCAGGGTAACCCAGGGAGGGGAAGCCTGGGAGAGGCAACGGTGAGGGAAAGGGTTTACTTTCCTTGTGTTAAGATCCAGAGGGTCTGGGTCTTGGGGGTCCCTGGGCAAGGTTTTGCAGGGACCAGAGTGTACCAGGCACTGGAATTCCTGGTTGGTGGCAGCGCTACAGGTTCTAAGCTGGTAATTGAGCTTAAAGGAATTCATGCTGGTACCCCATCTTTTGGACGCTAAGGTTCAGAGTGGGGAATTATACCATGACAGCCTAGGAGCCCCATCTTCTTGTAGGCATAAACTGAAGTTTTACCTTACAAATATTCACTTCCCTAAACTTCTACAGAACATATACCATGATGTTGACACTCAGTTTTGAATCACTCATTGTATCCACATCTAGTACTACAACATGCCTGAACTGTAACAGGTAGTTTAGCAAAGCTGACTCTAAGTTAGCTCATTTTCATGCCCTTGAAACGAGCAATCTTAATTATCATGCAGTTTTCCCAAACTCTCCCAGTTCTAACCTAGAAGTTTGAGACCCATGTGGGAAGAGATTTGTTACCATAGCTTATCAAATGCAGGAAAATTTTATACACAGAGGGTTTTTTTCTTTAAGTAGGATAAAGCTTCATATTTATTCTTTTGAGACAATCCTTCTTTTAATGAGTTCTGCCTACATATAATGAGTAACTTTTTTAGTACAAAGTCAGAGAGATAATTTTTAATGGCAGAAGTTCAAAAACTGATTATTTCCCAAAGCTCCTCATGAAACTAACTAAATTGTTTGTTACGACACAAAAGCAGATTGATACTGGGACAAGAAAAACACCACATTATCCCTTGACATTTTCATGCATGATGGGGTCCAATCAGATCTGTCATAATGCTATGAGTTCGCTCTTTTGTCTGAAGGGAAAGGAAATAGAAAAAGTGTTGATCTGAATTGAGTAATTACCCTGAATCCCTGAAAAATATAACTTGTCTAGCCTGACTGAGATGTTATAACACCACATTAAATTGTTAAATATAAAAACATAATAAGTCATTGCTCTTAGCAGGAGCTGAACTTCAAGTATCTTGTAAAATTGGCTGCTCTGCACGCACGCATAAACAAAGCAGGGGTTTTTACAGGCTACAGAAGCAGGGACATTATTAAATCTGAAAACATCTCTGTTCCTTTGTGTTTTACAAGGTGTGATATGTGCTTCAAAAACTCTCTGGTAGAGATATGAATGATTACAGATGGAAAGTGTAAGGAGAGCTGTTTGGAAAATGCCAAGAATTTCTCTCTCTTTTTTTTTTTAAATTGCTCATGAAAAAATAAATATTTTAAAAAAATCTAACCAGTACTACTAATAGGTACCTGTGACTCATCTGCCACTCAGAGAGTCACAGCTCTCAGTGATTTCAGCTGCTTGTGGGGCGGAGAGAGGGGAGCCTCACTGTTGGTGCATACGGGGCAGTATCTTGCATCAGAGATACTATCCCAAAGCACTGTTTCGAGTGAAGTCCACAGTTTCCTGTTATGCTGTTACAAAGCAATAAGCAGCGGAAACTCCCCAATGATGTTAGATGCTTGCTTAAAGCTGCATTGCTCTACATTACCAATTGTATTTATGCAATTAATGTAAGGAATAAGTGAGATAGAGTGAGTGAGTGACAACCAATGGCAAAACAAAGAATCAAATATCACCTTTTTTGGAACCATGGTATTGTCTTGGTGAAGGTATAAATCTCGAGACGGGCAGCCAGGTGGTGTACCAACAAGGAAATGTAACAGCATGCTAAACTCGGGACCAGACCAACAGCAGTAGAGCCATCCCACAACTGATCTCCAGGCAGCTGTCACCTAGCGAGCCTCAGCCACCTGCAAAATCCAAACCAACATCGGCATCTGCAGCCTGCCAGCATGAATGTATTGTGTATGTGAGTATAATTGCACAAGTAAGAGAAGCCAATAAATCAACCCTCAGTGTTGTTCAAGTTCACCCTTTGTTTGTGGTTATTTCTTGGCTGGTTGTCAGGACAGGCAACAGATGTTAGGTGCATACATGTTTTTGAAAACCCCACTGACCATCTGTAGGTGCCTACATACCTTTAAAAATGTGAAACTTAGGCACCGAGGAGCCTAAATCTCACTGAAAGTCAATGAATTGAAAATTTCACCACAAATGACTCACCTCAGGTCACACAAAAAGAATCAGATTTCCTCAATCTCAGGCCAGTGACTTAGCCACAATATTATCTCTGTGTATTGATTCAAATAATTTTGTATAGATATACTCATTTGGTAATATCTGAAAGGGAAGTGCTCAGCCAGGATTATGAAAACGCTCCTTTCTCATCCACATAGGATTCAATCCTGCAAAGTGCTGAGCAAATTGGAGAAATGATCTGAGGTAAACAGGATGAAGTTCAATAAAGATAAATGAAAAGTGCTCCACTTAGGAAGGAACAATCAGTTTCACACATACAGAATGGGAAGAGACTGTCTAGGAAGGAGTATGGCAGAAAGAGATCTAGGGGTCATAGTGGACCACAAGCTTAATATGAGTCAAGAGTGTGATACTGTTGCAAAAAAAGCAAACGTGATTCTGGGATGCATTAATAGGTGTGTTGTAAACAAGACACGAGAAGTCATTCTTCCACTTTACTCTGCGCTGGTTAGGCCTCAACTGGAGTATTGTGTCCAGTTCTGGGCACCGCATTTCAAGAAAGATGTGGAGAAATTGGAGAGGGTCCAGAGAAGAGCAACAAGAATGATTAAAGGTCTTGAGAACATGACCTATGAAGGAAGGCTGCAGGAACTGGGTTTGTTTAGTTTGGAAAAGAGAAGAGTGAGAGGGGACATGATAGCAGTTTTCAGGTATCTAAAAGGGTGTCATCAGGAGGAGGGAGAAAACTTGTTCACCTTAGCCTCCAATGATAGAACAAGAAGCAATGGGCTTAAACTGCAGCAAGGGAGATTTAGGTTGGACATTAGGAAAAAGTTCCTAACTGTCAGGGTAGTTAAACACTGGAATAGATTGCCTAGGGAAGTTGTGGAATCTCCATGTCTGGAGATATTTAAGAGTAGGTTAGATAAATGTCTATTAGGGATGATCTAGACAGTATTTGGTCCTGCCATGTGGGCAGGGGACTGGACTCGATGACCTCTCGAGGTCCCTTCCAGTCCTAAAGTCTATGAGTCTATGAGCTCAACACTCTGCAGGAGATGTTCAGCCTGCCACAGGATCGGGCTCAGTTCTGGTATGATGAAAAAACTGACTCCATCATACCAGAAATACTATTTGCTGAGCAGCCTTCGAGTCCAGGGAATTCTAATTTAACCAGTTTTGATGAAAATGACTAATTCCTGCATATCTCAGCAGAATTGGTGGTTTTCAAACATCAATTAATTTGCCAGCAACTTAGAACTCTTGCTATCTATTTTAATAAAGTGGGTTTCAATGCAACATTTCTCATAACATGCAAATATATCATTTTCCAAATGTATTTTATTATACATATTATATTGTACAGGCTTAATTATAATTGCCTTCTGGGGATATAAGACAGTGTTGTTTAAATAACACTGTTCCTGTCATACTAGTTTGGCCGTTTATTACAGCATTCTATTCTTGAAGTAGTAAGGAAACATAAGATGTACTAATTTTATTAAATTAAAATGATTCAGTGCCCAATCTTTAAACCGGAATTTTTGAGTCAAAGAAAAAAGTTTAAACATTTCTTCTCAAATAATTTGTTTCCAAGTTATCATGAAAGAAGGCTGAATATGTAAGCCACATTGTAAAGTTTCAGTTCCTGGCACTGAGCAGATTGTATGAAAATGTGCATGCCCCATGAATTATAGAGTGGACAGAAGTCAGACCCGCAGACATTACATCCTGTTTTATTCATTTTATTAAAATGAAGTGATTGCAGAAGATTTTGGTTTATCTGGGAAAGGTTTTAAATGATACAATGAAAACAATTATCGTTTTGTCAAGTAGCCAGCAACTATACCTTCCAAAAAATCTTCGCAAAGCCGAACAGGTCAAGTATCAGATATGTTGGAAATAAAAACTGGCTTGCAGCCAGTAGAGGGTTGGAAAACATAGAAGCCATTTGCATCAGTAAAGGATTGTTTGTATACTATCTGTTTTATCAACAGAATAATGCAGACAATTCTCATAATGAGATGTTCCTTATTTAGTGCCCTGATCTCTATGTAGAAAACCTACATTCCAGAGAGTAATAAGGATGCCAGATCTGACAACATATTGGTAGACAGGATTGATAACACTCCTAAATCTTTACAATTCCAGAATGAATGAGACTCACTGTTCCAAAACTACATCATAAGTCTGGGTAGGAGAAGATGGTACATTATTTAAGGAATAGTTACCTTTGTTACACAAAGTCTGTAGAATCTAATGGCTTTGGCCTGTAAAAATAAGTACATTTATGAAGAGATTTTATCCATGTTTACTTAGGAGGAAATACTATAACCAAGGCATATAATAAGAAAACATTTCTTACATCTGCTGTTAATTTTATTTAAGTGTTTTATGAAACAGGTGTGCACCAGCAAAGCACAGAGACAGTGCAGTGGGGAACTGACAGTTCTGAAAAGTATTTAAAAAGCCAAGCAAATGTTCTTATTCTTTCAAATAAGAATGTGCATGTGTGTGTGTGTGTTGTATATTATCATTTGTTTCTCATCCTAAAGACAATGGTTCCAAAGGGTTTGTTAATACTAACCTTTATAGGGAACACTCTATAAAAATTAAGAAAAAGCACCGAAAATTGATGATTTAAAAGAGGAAAATATTTAATCCATTTAGGCCCAAACCTGTGGTCCATGCTCAAAGTGCATCTACACTAGAGCGGGAGACATACTTGGGGCAGCTAGCCTGCCCTACCATTCAAGCTCCTGCAGATACACAGCTATTTTTAGTGCACTAAGACAATCAGAGCTAGCATGGGTATGTCTCTCCAAGCTGGAAATGACATCTCCAGCTGCAGTGTAGACATAACATCAATCAGAACTCCCATTTACTTAAACAGGGCTTCAAGGAGGATTTTAAAAATGAGTGCATAACGTTAGAATCCTAAAAACAAAGTGGCATAATTTTAAAAAGCACAGAGCACTCAAGAAGCATTCAAAGTCAATGAAAGCTGTTGACTTCTCAGCACTTTTGAAAATCATCCTTTTTTAAAAATCTTGGTTTATAGGATTTCATTTTTTGTGGTTTGTAAACAATTCATTTTAGGGTATGCAAATACATCAAAACAGCATCGAAGATGAAAGGTAAAATACCTCACTGAATGTGGATTCGTGATGATGTTTTCCATGAACAGAAGTATTAGCCAATGCACTGTAGTCACGGGCAGGCAAAGCAGCTGATAAATATCATAGAATTACCCACGATACATAACAGCGATACAAAAAAATCCAACTAGCATGAACATGCTAAATTTGGCAATAACTGGAAAAAATAATAATTTATAATCGTAGACCAGCAGAGCGTTCATTTAGTGTCAAGATCAGACACATTTGGTTTGGATTCCATTCCTACAAGAATCCATTTCTGTTTCTTTTGGTGGAGCAAATATTTTTGATGGAGGCATTAGGTCCAATGAGGTAATTCTACCCTATGAACTGGTATTGATGTTATGGCAAGTGACTAACTGCAAACTATATCTGCGTTCTGCTGAGCATGACTGGGTGAGCTGAGCAACTTTTCCTGCTAGGAATCAAGCATGCTAAGAAATATTTTTTTTTAAATATTTATTTTTTTGGTGTGAGTCTCTATTAAACAAGTGACACTGGTAATCATTATGACAGGTCTGATATATTCTATCCAGGAGAAGGTATCAGTACATGTACAATCATCTAACTTGTCTAGGCCTTGAATTATCTAGTATGTGGGAAGGTTCCAATTCTTTAATTCTACAGTTATGCTAAGCACTTGCTTAAAACAAAATGAGTGCCTACAGTTGGCTGAATAATGGTGCCACTTACAGTCAACTTCGCTGCAATCACATGAAAGGGAAAGGGGGGAAAAAGAAAGAAAGAAAAGAATGATCATTGGGAGGAAACAGCCCCATTGTTGTGCTGCGGGATTCCTCCCACCAGTCTGAACTAAAGCAAGTAACATATGGTGCATTTTGTAGATAGATGAGCAATGACATACATACAGCTGTGCATGTCTGCCAGACAGGTGCTTGATCTTGTATATAACACCGTGGCCTGGGCTACACTATGCGTTTATACTGAATTTAGCACCATTGAACAGAATTAATCCTGCATCCGTCCACACAATGAAGCCTTTTATATCGATATAAAGGGCTCAAGATCGGTATATGTAATCCTCCCCGACAAGGGGAGTAGCTCTGAAATCAGTATTGCCATGTCAGATTAGGGTTAGTGTGGCCCCAATTCAATGGTATTGGCCTCCAGGCGCTACCCCACAATACACCATTGTGACCGCTCTGGACAACAATCTGAACTCGGATGCACTGACCAGGTAGAAAGGAAAAGCCTCGCGAACTTTTGAATATCATTTTCTGTTTGCCCAGCGTGGAGAGCTGATCAGCACAGGTGACCACGCAGTGCTCACCAGCACAGGTAAACATGCAGTCTGAGAATCGAAAAAGAGCTCCAGCATGGATCACACGGGAGATACTGGACCTGATTGCTATATGGAGAGATGATTGCATGCTAACAGAGCTCCATTCCAAAAGACGAAATGAAGAAACATTCGAAAAAATCTCTAAGGCCATGATGGAGAGAGGCCACACCAGGGACCCAGTACAGTGCCATGTGAAAGTTAAGGAGCTCAGACAAGCCTACCAGAAAACCAAAGAAGCAAACGGAAGGTCCGGGGCAGGGTCGCAGACATGCCGCTTCTACGCTGAGCTGCATGCAATTCTAGGGGGGGTCCGCCACCACTACCCCACCCCGACTGTGGATTCCTGCAGATGGGGAAGATGAGGAGGACGAGCTTGCAGAGAGCACACAGCACTCCGTTGTCCCCAACAGCCAGGACATTTTTCTGAGCCTGACGGAATTACCCTCCCAGCCTTCCCAAGCCACTATCCCAGACAATGAAGCCATGGAAGGGACCTCTGGTGAGTGTACCTTTGTAAATATAAAACATGGTTTAAAAGCAAGCGTTTTTTAATGATTAATTTGCCCTGAGGACTTGGGATGCATTCGCAGCCAGTACAGCTACTGGAAAAGTCTGTTAACGTGTCTGAGGGATGAAGCAGAAATCCTCCAGGGACATCTCCATGAAGCTCTCCTGGAGGTACTCCAAAAGCCTTTGCAGAAGGTTTCTGGGCAGAGCAGCCTTATTCCGTCCTCCATGGTAGGACACTTGACCACGCCATGCATGTAGCAAGTAATCTGGCATCATTGCATGACGAAGTCTGGCAGCGTATGGTGTTTCCTGGCATTCAAACAACATCTGTTCTTTATCTTGCTGTGTTATCCTCAGGAGAGTGATATCGTTCATGGTAACCTGGTTGAAATACGGGAATTTAATTAAGGGGACAGAGGTGGCCTTTCTTGCTGGACTGTTTGCCTGTGGCTGAAAAAAATCCTTCCCTGCAGTTAGCCAAGCAGCAGGAGGAGAGTGGGGGCGATTTGGTGCTGAGCTTTTTCGGGTTTGGCTAGCAGAGATCTTCCCTGATACCAGCCACGTGGTGCGGGGAGGGGTAATGCGATCATCCCAGAGAATTGGATGGTGGGATGGTTGGTTTCTACTGCTGCATGTTAACAGGAAAGACGCAGTACTCAACGGGCTTTGCTTGGTATTTGGGAAAGGAGGGCACTGGGTATATGAAGGCTACAGAAGCCGAAAGACAGTGGCTTACCATGGCCGCATACAAGTCAAATTCTGTTGCCCGGACTTGTGTCTGTGATCTCTAACACCAAAGCCGCAGGCACTCAATATTAAGATACAAAATGTGACCTTGTACTGAAATCACATGTGCAATGTAATGTGAATAGTGTTGTTCACAGTGAAAGATAACCATTGTTCTGTAAAATGTATCTTTTTAAATACTTCTCTCCCTTTTTTACCTCCCTCCTGCCGCTGCAAATTTTTCAAGCCTCCTTACTCCATCCCGAAGGCTATCTCAGATAAGGCAGCGGAAAAAAAAGACGCGAGACGAAATGTTCTCGGAAATCATGGAAGTGACCTGCAGTGAAAAAGCTCATCTGAATGAGTGGAAGGACGTGGTATCAAATTACAGGAAAGATGCCAGAGAACGTGAGGACAGGAGGGACACTCGAGATGAGAAGTGGTGGCAGGAAGATCAGAGGTGTAGCCAGGCAGTTCAGCGGTGGAGGTATGCAATGTTGGGGCTGCTCCATGATCAAACTGACATCCTCTGACGTCTGGTGGAGCTTCAGGAACAGTAGCAGGGTTACAGAGTGTCGCTGCAGCCCTTGTATAACCACCCTCCCCCCCTCACCATGTTCCACAGCCTCCTCACCCAGACGTGTAAGAATGTGTGAGGGGAGGCTCCGTGCACCAGCCCACTCCACCCCAGTGGACAGCCCAACCAAAAGGCTTTTAAAAAAATTTAGTGGCCTTTTCCTTCCTTTCTATCCTCCTCCCAAACCCCATCCAGGCTACCTTGTCAGTTCTCTCCCTCTTTTTATAATGAATTAATAAAGAATACATGATTTTTAAACGATAGTGACTTTATTTCCTTAAGCAAGCTGTAATCAAAGGGGGAGGTGGGTTGCTTACAGGGAATGAGTCAATCAAGGGGGTGGGTTTTCATCAAGGAGAAACAAACACAGCAGTCACACCGTACCCTGGCCCATGATTAAACTGGTTTTCAAAACTCTGACGCGTACCGCTTCCTGGTGTGCTCTTCTAACCGCCCTGCTGTCTGGCTGCACGTAATCAGTGGCCAGGTGATTTGACTCAGCCTCCCACTCTGCCATAAACTCTCCCCCTTACTCTCACAGAGATTGTGGAGCACACAGCAAGCAGCAATAACAAAGGGGACATTGGTTTGGCTGAGGTCTGAGCGAGTCAGTAATGTGTGCCAGCATCCCTTTAAATGGCCAAATGCACATTATACCACCATTCTGCACTTGCTCAGCCTGTAGTTGAACAGCTCCTGACTACTGTTCAGGCTGCCTGTGTGTGGCTTCATGAGCCATGGCATCAGGGGTAGGCTGGGTCCCCCAGGATAACTACAGGCATTTCAACATCCCCAACTGTTATTTTCTGGTCTGGGAAGTAACTCCCCTGCTGCAGCCGTTTAAACAGAGCAGTGTTCCTGAAGACGTGAGAGTCATGAACCCTTCCTGGCCATCCCACGTTGATGTTGGTGAAATGTCCCTTGTGATCCACCAGTGCTTGCAGAACCATGGAAAAGTACCCCTTGCGGTTTATGTACTGGGTGCCCTGGTACTCCGGTGCCAAGATAGGGATATGGGTTCCATCTATCGCCCCACCACAGTTAAGGAATCCCATTGCAGCAAAGCCATCCACTATGACCTGCACATTTCCCAGAGTCACAATCTTTCGTAGCAGCAGCTTAATGATTGCTTTGATTACTTGCATCACAGCAGCCTCCACAGTAGATTTGCTCACTCCAAATTGATTCCCGACTGACCGGTAGCTGTCTGGTGTTGCAAGCTTCCAGAGGGCTATCGCCACATGCTTTTCAACTGTGAGGGCTGCTCTCATCTTAGTATTCTGGCGTTTCAGGGCAGGGGAAAGCAAGTCACAAAGTTCCATGAAATGCCCTTATGCATGCAAAAGTTTCGCAGCCACTGGGAATCATCCCACACCTGCAACGCTATGAGGTCCCACCAGTCTGTGCTTGTTTCCCAGGCCCAGAATCGGCGTTCAATGGTTAGAACCTGCTCCATTACCAGCATGGTCTCCAAAGAGCAGGGGCCCACAGTTTGAGAGAATTCTGTGTCCATGTCCTCATCAGTCTCGTCGTCGCGCAGCCGTAGCCGCCTCCTTCTTGCCTGGTTTTGCAGGTCCTGGTTCAGCGTAGACTGCACGAGAATGCGCGAGGTGTTTACAATGTCCTTGACTGCTGTTTTGAGCTGAGCAGACTCCATGCTTGCCGTGGTATGGTGTCTGCACAGTTCACCCAGGAAAAAAGGTGCGAAACAGTTGTCTGCTGCTTTCATGGAGGGATGGGTGAGGCTGTATCTAGAACCACCCGCAACAATGTTTTTTGCCCCATCAGGCACTGGGATCTCAACGCCGAATTCCAATGATCAGGGGAGACTGTGGGAACTATGGGATAGCTATGGGATAGCTACCCACAGTGCAACGCTCCGAAAATCGACGCTAGCCTCGGTACATGGACGCACACTGCCGAATTAATGTGCTTAGTGTGGCTGTGTGCACTTGACTTTATACAATCGGTTTCCAAATACCGATTTCTGTAAAATCGGAATAGCCCCGTAGTGTAGACATACCCCCTGAGTGAAAGACAGTTTTGTGCATCATGACAAGCTATTCTTATAAGGAGGATAAGTATGACGTATGCATGTACATGCACCTTGGAAGCCAACTACAGCAGAAGCAGAGATGTAGATTTCTCAGCAGCAGTGGTGGTCAGGGTAGGGTGGCAGAACCAGGCTCTTGATGTGCTGGGCTGAACTGCCACAGCCCTGTATAAACTACAGCATCTTAAAGACTGCCTTTAAGCTGATCCAGTTTTCACTAGCTGTCTACAGTCTCTAATTGACTCAATGGTAGTTGGAGATTGCCAGAGTCCTCTGCTCTGCCTACATGTTCTCCCCATCATGAGGGGTTGAGGTGGAAGGGTTGATACAGGAGGTCGATATAGGTGCTTGGCTTGTCACACTTTCTTTCCCTTGACCACTTTTGTTACATACAAAACATATGGAAACTGCTTACTTAGCTCACAGCAACAAGAACACTCTTTTCAGCCTGCACCCCAGACCAAAAACAACAATTACTTCTCCCCAGATTTGGGATAAATGCTTTTAGCCGCTCCTTCAGGCTCTCTCACTCTGTTTTCCTCTGATGTCACACAAATCGTTTTTGTCTGAGGTGAGGCTTTGCTTACACTGATGCTATTAACTGAAGGGTGAGTTCATACCTACCAAGCTAAATGGAGTTTTAGCTCAACCTATAACAAGGTTTCAACACTTCTCCCAACACTTGGCTGTGCCTACTGTTGTCCAAACCCAATCACTGTCCAACAGAAAGCAATGGAAAACAAGGTTTGGGGTTTGGTATACACAGACCTGAACATTCTTAGTACCATGGCAAACACCATTACAATCTTTTTAACCTTTTAGGGCTGGTCTACACTGGGGGGGGTGTCAATGTAAGATATGCAATTTCAGCTATGAGAATAGCGTAGCTGAAGTTGACGTATCTTATTTCAACTTACCTCCCGTCCTCACGGCGTGGGATTGATGGCCGCGGCTCCCCTGTCGACTCCACTTCCACTTCTCGCTCTGGTGGAGTTCCGGAGTTGATGGGGAGCGCGGCGGGGATCGATTTATCTCATCTAGACAAGACACGATAAGTCGATCCCCGATAGATCGAGCACTACTCGCCGATCCGGCAGGTAGTGTAGACATACTTTTAGTAGAGATACAGAAAAGAAGGAAGAGTTAAAACATCTGAAATGTAAAGGATTAAACAGGGGTTCAATAGGGATTATCATAGCAATGGAGATGTTTGCAGGCTTTGCATCTGCTGTTATGGCCAGGTCTGGAGCAGCTTTAAGTTTGTGTCTTCATCAAGTATGGGTTATAATAGTACTGGGATGGCTCCCCAGTATATCAAACTCTTCATGGGCCACCCCGAGGGAGAATTTATGGACAAATGCTCCATGAAATGAATGATATATCTGAGATTGACATCTTCATACTCTGGACAGACAACCTTACTGCCTCATAGATTTCTACGGCAACTTTAGCAACTACCACCCATCCATCAAACTCTTTAGAATCCTCCCACAACTGCATTAATTTCCTGGACATGATGATCAGCTTCAACAATGGAACCTTGCAGACAACCATATACAAGAAATCCATGAATCACACTGCACTTCCACAGATTCAACAATCAATCCAAATACACCAAGAAATCGGTTATCTACAGCGAGGCACTCAGATACCACACAATATGCTCTGAGCAGAAAGTCTGGGATACACACCTTAACACATTTAAAATCGCCTTCAAGAAACAAGGATGCTCAACCAGAGAAGCAGACATCTATCTGCAAATCTTTCCTTCTTTTTACCCAATACTTGATATAAAACTATAATCTAAAACATTTATTTTCCATCCCTGGTTTTAATTTTTCCGTTGCTGCTATCCCAGCATCTTTTATGTGTTAGTAGGAAAAGAGATATATATTCTTCAAAGTGGTTTCTTCAGCTGGTGAATCTATTTTGCATACGCAGAAATGCTGCAAAGGGAAATGCAAGAAACCCACTAAAAGGCAATGTTTCCACCAATTAGCTGGTAATAAAACTAAGTGGTTTCCAATTCGTGCTCAGATTTCTTGAGCCAGGAACTTCCAAATTCTAATAACAGCTCTGACCCTGATTTATGATGTCAGGTCTATTACTTTACTCCTGTATTATCGTGACACATGCAACACAGAAATATCTATTTATTATTATTTGTATTGTGGTATTCCCTACAAGTCCCCATCATAGACCAGGATGCCTCTGTGTTAGATGCTATACAGGCAGTAAACTAAAAGACAGTCTCCGACCCCAAATAACTTACAATCTAAGTACTAAAGTAAAATCTAAGTACTTATCTACCTCCACTCTTAAGAGTACTGTGAGGATTAAATAATTAGATGATCATACAGAGCTTTTAAAATTAAGTGTCAAGTATCGTACAGTGCCTAGCAACACGAGGCTTATGATTGGGACTCTTATACACTACTCCAGTGCAAATAAGTATTTATTATTAATTATCATTATTATTAATGAAATGTGATCTGACCAAAGGTTTAGTTTTATAAATAAACCAATGATATTTGACTGTGATCAGAATTTACATGCTGAACATTTTATCACTTCAATTTTTATGTTGTCTAAAAAGGATTTTGAAGAGAGCTCTTTGCTGGTTAAAAGGTTGAACTAAAAATAAACAAAGTGTTTACTTAATTAATCTACAGTAATTGGAAAATATGAAACATTGACAAAGGGTGCTTTAAAATAGAAAATGATCATATTCATAGCTTAAAGTCAATCACTTAAAGTCATAATATTTTTGAAGTGGTTGATACCATATCTCAGAAGTATGAGGAATATAATTCTAAACACTGTAATAAAATAAATTGTTTTTCCTCTTTGGGTTCATTCTAATATTCAAATTAATTTTGTGCTACTGAATTTTCTATTCTAGTTACCATCATTGCATATGTTCACACCACCGCACTGTGATCCTGCGTACCGAATATTATTGCAACAATCATCTAGAAGATCTGATAAGTTAAGCAAGATCATGGCTGGTCAATATTTGAGGGGGATACACCCAAGGGAAAACCAGTGATGCAGGAAGCCACACTGGTGAGTCAAGAGGTGGCACTGTTTCTACTGAGTTGATACTGAAATAGGGTCCCAGCTATGTTGCTGGAGATGCTGCCTTCTGAATGACAGAAAACCGAGATCTTGGCAACATATGGCCATTAAAGGTCCCATTGTCCTTTCTGTATGAGTAGAGATGTTAATCCTGGTGTCTTCCCAATGTTTCAGTTTGTGTAACTAGAATGAGCCTGTATGAAGTTGATAGAATCACATAAATTAGAGCTCTATTAGATCGTCGAGTCCATCTCCCTGACAAATGAAAAAATTGTTCCTTTCTCTACATTTGCTAGGATTTTGTCTGATCAAAAGTAAATTACACAAATAATGGGAGGTTCCATCACTGTCCTTGGTAGACAATTCCACACCTGACTAAATCATATCAGTGAGATCTTAAATTTTCCCTTTACTCGTGTCATTCCATATCTTCCAGTTACAGCTCCTTCTTTGTCCTAAATAATCCCCTCTTTCACTCTTACTGTTTATATTTGTAACTATCTGTAGACCATTTAGTCTCTAATAGCCATCCCTTCCCTACTCTACCAATAGTTAACTCCTTTATTCTTTCTACCTCATTAGGTTCCCCTAGCTAACCATGTTTACTTCTTGGAAGTCCACACAATTTGTTAATATCAGAATTAAACATATTATTATTAAACAGTATTAAAAATGAGATTGAACTACAGTTGTATCAAGAGCAAAATTACCTTTCTGAATAATGTTATGATGTCTCTGCATACGCCTCCCAAAACTGCACTGGCCTTTTTTGCTGTCATATATGCTATGCATATTACATGCATAAAACATGCATGAAGTTGACAGTCTCAGCATTACATTTACCATATTTTTTTCTAAAGACATCACCAACTAGTCTTATTCTAACAGGCTTGATTTTAGCTCAACAAATTAAGTTGAATTTGTGATTTTCCTTTAAATATACCTGAACTGTAAAAACATATAAAAAGACTCCTAGTGACTTCAGTGGACTATAAATGAGGCCCCAACTTTCTATTAAATCTATCCTATCTGAATAGATAGCTGATATCTGATCTTTAAAAAAAAAGTTGTTTCTTTACATTTTAGTTATGAAAGCCCATTCGGTGACTTCTACTTTGCTTTATAGAACTATTTTGACCCAACAGACTGAAATCAAGGCTAAACATAAAGGAAATAGTGAGTCTTATGATGCACCATTTAGTACAGGGGTAAGCAACCTATGGCACGGGTGCCAAAGGCGCCACACAAGCTGATTTTCAGTGGCACTCACACTGCCCAGGTACTGACCACTGGTCTGAGGGGCTCCACATTTTAATTTAATTTTAAATGCAGCTTCTTAAATATTTTAAAAACTTTATTTACTTTACATACAACAATAGTTTAGTTATATATTATAGACATAGAAAGAGACCTTCTAAAAACATTAAAATGTATTACCGGTACACGAAACCTTAAATTAGAGTGAATAAATGAAGACTCAGCACAGCACTTCTGAAAGGTTGCCAGTGCCTGCTTTAGTGGGAAGCTGGTATGGGCAGGTACTGGGATGTTTCAGAGACTATATATGTGGATAAAATATGCAGTAAAAACATGCAATTTGAATGAGGTCACAAATACTCCAAAACCCACACTCAGTCTCTTCACATGACACTTTAGTTGATGCTCTAATGGCATTTTCAAAACAGATTTCACATCTTTTTAGAGAGATTCTTTGGGGGGGAAAAGGTGGAGGGCCTCTACAACACTGAAGGCTCAGGAAAGCCCAGAAACCTGAACAGCTCATGACATTCTTTTAATTGAAGCAGGGTGCTAATAAGAAATAAAATAGGATCATAAGAATAGGTTCTTCTAAGAAGAATAAAATAGGCTCATCATCAGTGGTGAGATGATTTATGATCATTTTAATGATTAATTGTAGATGAACTGCACTTCGACTCTGGTTCTATTATATCTGGAGTCAGCTCACACCTCAGGTGTTCCCTCAGGAAGATTATGATGAAAAATGTGTGCAATTTCACTTTAGGATGTAAGAAACAGCTCGCCATTGTCATAATACCTCAATCCAGAGCTGACGGGGAAGACTGATTATCTTCTGTCTGTTGCTGTCATCTAAACTGTACTATCCTAAAACAAATACATGTAATATAGCTCTATACAGTACATCAGAGCCCCTTATCGGGAACTTGGGTAAAATGAAACACTGGGCCTGAGTCTGTTACGCTCCTCCCAGACTTGGAGGAAGATAGCATGGGAAAGGGAAGAATAACTTTAAGTCAATTTTGCATGCCCCATACACCGGGTTCATATAGGAGCTTCTAGCCTGGTTTAATTTATGAGCTTCCCATGGCTTTTGGAAGCAGAGAACAGCTGCAGTGCAGTACACTCTGGCTATGCTTCTGATATGGGTGTAAGCTCAAAGCCACCATTACAACAGCTCTACATCAGCCTGTGTGACCATCTGAGGAAGTGTTTCCGGGCCATTTCCCCACATCCTCCACAAATAAGGTTGACTTACACTGCCACAGTAGAGTAAAAGGGCCCCCGTGTAACAGAATGTCAGAGCCACTTCTCCTAGTGCAGTTCTGTGAAAGATATTCTGCACTGTGGAGCAACGCCTGGTGTTCACATTTCCATAGGAGGGTACCCTGGATGGCTTCATGACAAAACCAGATCTACAACCCCAGACATTTCAACACCTCCTGAAAAAGGCACCTAGCTGGCTGCGTAATGCTGATTTGGGTGCTCACCGCTTCCTTAATATATGAAGATATATCCATCTCATAGAGCTGGAAGGGACCCTGAAAGGTCATTGAGTCCTGCCCACTGCCTTCCCTAGCAGGACCAAATACTGATTTTGTCCCAGATCCCTAAGCGGCCCCCTGAAGGATTAAACTCACAAGCCTGGGTTTAGCAGGCCAATGCTCAAACCACTGAGCTATTCCTCCCCTCCTTGTTCTCAGCAACTCATGAAGGGGTGAGTTTTTCTTCAGAGAGCTGCAGAGCCTGATTTTCTGCAGCTGGGATCATGCTTCCCAGTGCTAAAAATAGCGGTGTAGCATCTCAGGCTAACCATCTGAGTGCATACCCTCCCACACCACCTAGATAGATGCTCAGGTAGCTAGCCCAAGCCACCTCACATGCTACACCCAGCTACACTACTATTTTTAGTATGCTAGCTTGAGTGGAGCTATCATGTATGCCTACTAGAACTGGGAAGCACGCTCACAGCTGTGGTGTAGACGTACCCCTTGTGACCTATTTCGTGTTTTCTTCAAGAGCTGCCAGCTAGGGAGTTTGGATAGAGCCTATCACGCTAAAGACCCAGCAATCAAGAGACTGGGAGCTGGCAAAAAGCCACTCAGCCCCATCTCTCCAAATCACCCCAAAACATTCTCCAAGTTACTAACTTTGTTCATTTTTATGAGGGAACCCTAATCTCTGCCCCTTATCCTCCCTTCCTTGGACTTTTCTAGGAGCCCTAGAGTGGTGGAAAGCATAAGTAGCAGATTTATTTTAGAGATGTCTGGGTATCAATGTGCATGTTTCTGGCTCCTGAGCAGCTGTGCATCATTTGGCCATAGAGCAGGGATGGATCCTCTACTTCACCCCTCACCTGCCTCAGAGAGAAAGGCTAGTCACATACATAGGATGCTAGCCTGGAACTTACGAGACATGGTTTCAATTCCCTGCTCTTCCACAGACTTCTTATGTGACCTTGGGCTGGTCGCTGGATCTCTATGTTCCCATTCTGTAAAATGGGGATGATAGTACTTCTCTACCTCAGGGCAGTGGTAAAGAGTGTGAAGGGCTCAGATACTATGGTGATGGGTGATATTCAGCAACTTCACATGGCCCTTCTTACAACTCCATAAACAGGCATCAGAGTTCCAGTGCATGTCATACTTCCTACTTTATAGTTACACTTCTGCGGCCTTTGTTACAGAACATATGGATGATGGAAATAAAGCAGCATGAAAAGGTAAACTTTGATCTTTCTTCCCAGCTGAATTGGCCTTTCCCTAAAGAAATCCTACCTCTTTCCTGCTGCCTTCGATGATCTCTCTCACAACATATTAGACCATATATACATTTTTCATTTAGTGAGTTAATTAGCATGACTGATGCAATTAAGATTACATCAAAAGTGTTTTACACTCTTCAGTTCTTTCCTCAGCATTTCCATAAGACATTTGGGTCATAATTGGCTTTACTGTTGTAATTATCAGGGGAAATTTATGTTTGCAGCATGGGGCCAGGGGCTATCCTTTCCTGTTCCATAAGAGTGTGCTAGAACGACATTACATTCTCTTTAACAGTTTTGTTTTTTTAACCTCTATACTCCTCAGCCATGCTACTGGTAGTATTCCTGCAGAAGTGGAAAGTCTTAGGTTTCAATAAAGTGCTTTTATTTAACTGTTACAGCAACAACTTAAGGAACAAGACTCAATTCAGTGTCTTAGAGAATTCCCAAGCTCATCTTTACATTATTATTTATTGACCTCTGTGTTACAGTTGCACTCTAACATTTGTGAGAGGCACATTTTACCCACTTCTTAAAAGAGTTCCTGCCCTGATGATCTTATAGTCTAAATGTTTGTGTACATGGGGGATTCATGGAGAAGTTAGTGCAAAATAGCTAGGGTGTGAATTTAAAGTGCAATAACTATTTGTTACCAGATTCGCCCGTTACTTTGGGGTATGCTCATTTATTAGAATTACTCTTCTGGGGTTGTGGGGGGGGGGTTTCTGTACTTCTATCAATGTACAGCTTGTGTCACTTGTGTTCTCATACGGAGCTGTATTTCTCCCTGCTGCAAGTTCCCTCCCAATGGAGCTAGCCTGCAGGACCTACGTTCCCCAGGGCTGCGTTCCTCCACTCCCAGAATCAGACGAAAACATACATTTACAGAGCACATCTGAGAGAACGGGGATAATCAGTACTCCCAAGATGACCCCTTATATGTCCCTGGACTCAGTAGGCTGAGTCGAACAGCACCTCCAAGCTGTCACCCTCATATGCCATGGGCACTGCACTGGAATAGAGCCCACCTGAGCAGGCTGGGTCAAGCAGCACTTTCAATCTGCCACCTTTATATGCTCCTGGACTCATCAGGCTGGATTGTAGTAGTAACCCAAAGTTTGATGAGGAAACCCCACAGGATTTTTGGCTGCTGCAGGGATCTTTAGCTTATGTATGAGGAGTGTTGCTGCGGAGCGAGAGAGAGAGAGAGAGAACCAGCTTAACCATGAAAGCTATTTGTTGCCAGGTAATAACCATACAAGAGGAGCCAAACAAACAGATTTAATATTATAACTGTTCTAACTTAAATTTGATTATAAAAGTCAGGTTTAGAAAGCTATATATACAAGTCAGGGTCAGAAGGCTATCCCTAGAGAGAGAGAGAGGTGAGTTCTCACCAATCCGTGAAGCTTAAATTAATCAGGGGTCCCAGGTGGGGGAAGCTGAGGGTCTCGAGGGCTGGAGACAGGCAGAGCCCCCAGCATGATCAGTCAAGAGAAGATGAAGTCCCAATAGAACTGATGCAAATTTTGGATTCCGACGTCAGAGCATTTATTTGAGCGTGGGAAGGAGTTTTTGGAGGGAAAGAACAATGGTTCAAGATTTGTTTATGTGTAAACTGATGGCTCAAGGGAGTACATCAAAGTTGTTTTGTTCAGGCTAGACAATAGTAACTGATCATTCCTGGCTATGGGTGGTGTTCCTTGGAGGGAGCTCCCAGTGCAGTTAGGCTGCTTCAGTATTTTGGATACCAGTAAAGGATTTATTACTAGAATTGGTCTGATAACTACTGAGCTGAGTGTGTGCAGGTGCGGGTTTATTAACATCTGGAGCAGAGATCCCCCATGATGCAGTGCTTCCCTGCTTTTCTGTTCCCAGAGTTCTGTGCAGTTCTTGCCTTGGAATCTCTGTTCTCCATTCTGTGTGCTAATGGAGATGCCTCCTTGTCCCATCTTTGATGCAAATCAGGCTAGGGTAGTTTTCTTAGTCCGGTCACTCTTGTCAAGATGGGTTTAAGTGCCTCTTCCACCACCTTTTCAGTGGTTTTTTTTTTTTTTTTTGTAAATCTGTCTTCTGATTGGCTTTGGTTCAAGCAGAGGCTGGCAGGGAGGAGTCTTTCATGAGTCAGACAGGCTGAGTACTGTGCCCTGGTTCCCCAAGAACACAGAGCTAATAGGTAACACTATTCCACACTAACTCTCCATGTGAACATTCTTATTCTGCACTGCTGTTGTCACTTAGGTGGATGTGGATTAGCCCAAACCACATGAAGAATAAGAATGTCCACATAGGGCTATTCCACACTAACTATGCCATGCCCCCTCCTCAAGTAGATAAGCCCAACAAAGTAGAAGAAGAAGTTACTTCTCAAGATTACATAGCTGGTCAGTAACAAAATCAGGAACAGAACCCATTGCTCCTGACTAACAGTCCAATATACTGACTACGAGACCACAGTGCTCCCCTGTCTCTGTAGCCTCTTTGTGTTCCGTTAGCTATAAATTAGTGTGTGTAGCGATGTGGCAACTCATCCCTGCAGCGCCTCCTGCTGGTGGTAAGGAGTTAGCTCTTTTTCCAGGCTCCTGAGCGCCCTCTGCAGGCCAGTGTCCCACTGCCGCTGGCCTCCATGTCCCTCTCAGGACCTGGTGCCCCTTGTGTTTGAGGTGCTGCCATCTGGCAATACCCCCATAGTCTCAGGGTCTCCCCACTGAGGGGAACCCCCACCCCCTATCCCTACCTCACCTCAATCGTAGGCTACTGCCAGTCACCAACTCGCCCCCGCACCTAGGGGCAGACTGCAGTGTCAGCCACTCATCATAGGCAAGGTTGGGTCTGGACCTGCTGCCTCTCTCTGCAACCCAGTGCCTCTATAGGGCCTTGGACGATGCCCTGCAGCCTGGGGAGTTGCCAGCCTGGACCTCCCCAGCCCCTCTGGCCTTTCCCCAGCCCTGTCTCACTCTGGACACCCTGAACTTCCCAGCAGCCAGGCCCCTCTCTCTCTCTCTGAAGGCAGAGAGGGACTGTCTCAAAGACTTTTTACAGGGGCCAGCTGTGGTCTGTTTGGGGCATGGCTCCCAGCTATGCCTACTCCCCCTATCAGCCTGGGAGCTGACTGCCCCAGCCACCGCCCTCTGCCGGGGTGTTCTAAGCCTCTCGGGGCAGGAGCGGGTGACCACCCCGCTACAGTGTGGCATAGTGCCATCTTTTGAATCTTGCAGGTATCTAACAATAAAAAGGTAAAAGGAAATCTGAGGGTGCCCACAATATCATATCAGATTGTCTACAGATATCTTTAGTATATAGGAAACAACCAACCATTCTGATTACATTTTATTAGAAGACAGTTCATGTAAAATGAAATTTCCAGAGCAACAAGTTAATCAGTGAAACGAGAGAAGACATACTTTCTTACTACAGAATGCTGGCTGTCCTCATCTGTCCAACAATAAAATTAGCAATCAAATATATCAACATATATTGCTTGCCAAACCTCCAAACACACAAGACAACTAATTTACAACAGAAAGATAAAGAATAAGTCTGCTCTTGTTTAAGACCATGAATAGTCCTATTATACCAAATATAAAAAATTCCATAAATAGTTCAAATTATGTCTGAATTGGAATCTCATATCCCACTGTAATACCGTATACAATTCAAACAGAGCAAGGAATAAACAGAAAAGTGGCAGGGCTTTTCTGACTTAGGCTGGGTAACTACCAACAGTATCCCTACAGAGAGAAGACATATCAGAACAAGGAGGAATGGTCTCCAGTTGCAATGGAGAAGGTCTAGGTAGGATATTAGGAAACAGTATTTCACTAGGAGGGTGGTGAAGCACTGGAATGGGTTACCTAGGGAGGTGGTGGAATCTCCATCCTTAGAGGTTTTTAAGGTCAGGCTTGACAAAGCCCTGGCTGGGATGTTTTAGTTGGGGTTGGTCCTGCTTTGAGCAGAGGGTTGGACTAGATGACCTCCTGAGGTCTCTTCCAACCAGGGCCAGCTTTAGGAACTGCAGGGCCCAATTTGAATACCTGGCGGGGGTCTGGGTCTCTGGCAGCACTTTGGCAGTGAGGGGTCCTTCACTTGCTCCAGACCCCCCGCCACCGCTGAAATGCCACCGAAGACCCGGAGCGAGTGAAGGACCCCCTGCCGCCGAAGTGCCGCTGAAGACCTGGACTGCCGGCAGGTATGAGAAAAAAATAAAAAGGTGCCTAAGGCGCGGGCACCTCTTAGGTGCGGGGCCCAATTCCAGAGAATTGGGGGAATCGGTCTAAAGCCGGCCCTTCTTCCGACCCTAATATTCTATAAGCTCATAGAGCAAGTTCTTAGTCATTTCATGGTAAACAGCGGTAGTCTAGTTTCTTAGATACATGGGTCACAAAATAAGTTTTGCAATTAGCATTCGAAACTATTTCCACTTTCCCATTTTTACCAAATATGAATGTGATTGGTTTTGCTAGTGATGCAACCTTTTTTAATTTTACCGAGCTGCATCATACACCCAATGTTGTTTCCATATGCTACTAAAAACAAAGCAGGAACTAGGAGTAGTGGTGGATAAAAGTGTAAGACCAAGAATGGTTAACATCTGTTAAAACTGAACAAATAGCATTCTGAGATGCATATATAAATTTATTAACTATGAGATCTGGGAATCCTTAGCTCAAGAAGCCAGTAAGGCTGCTTTTCGAAGTCTGTTCACAGCTCTTCACATTTGATTGTGGAATGGCTAATATTGCAAAGGAGAAAATAAAGCATACGGCACTGATAAAGACACAGGGACTGGAGAATAATGGTTATTCAAAAAGGCTATAGAAAGTACAGGGAATCTGTTCTTTGGAAAAGCAGAGAATGAGCGAGAAAACCTAGAGAGACACAAGATACACAAGTCTGCATGGGTAGATATAAAAGAGGAACAAAGAATTGCCATATTAAGACGTTAAACAGTATTCCTTTAAAACATGATGAGTAGAGCACAAAACAAACTGCTAGGATCAGAGCATAAATAATTTTGTAAAAAGTCTAACAGAAAGAAACGTGTTTTGGAAGAGTACAACAAGAGGAGATAGACCTAACTGGTTTGTTCTGCCCTCTTTCAAACCAGCTTTGATATTTGTGTCCCCGTGGGTGCTCCACTTCTGGCGCCGTTGATCAGAGATTTTTGGTAGCAGTGCCTGGTCAGGCTGTCATGCGCAGCTGCTGTCTCGCAGCATCATTGGAGTCTGTTCACCGTGCACACAGTCTGACACCTTTAATTCCTTCTCTACCATAGAGTCCTCTTTTTTGAGCTCCCAAGTAGAGGGGAGGTGGGTGGGTAGTGTGTAGTAGTCCCATAGGGGGACACATCTTGAAGAATCTCAGTTACTGCACAAGGTGAGGAACTTTCTCTTCTTCTTCAAGTGCTGTCCCTGTGGGTGCTCCATCCAGTTAAGGGTAGAGCAGTACCCACTATGGTTGAGGGGACTTTGGAATTATGTGTACAGGGATAACACAGATAATTATAGGCCTTTCAGTCTGACATCCATCCCAGGCAAAATAATAGAGCAGCTGATGTGAGACTCAATTGATAAAGAATTAAAGGAGGGTAATATAATTAATGCCAATTGACATAGATTTATGGAAAACAGATCCCATCAAAGTAACTTAATATCTTTTTGATGAGATTACAAATTTGGTTGATACAAGTAATAGTGTTGATGTGATAACCTTCACGTTCTGTAAGGCATTTGACTTGGTACCGCACAAATTTTGATTAAAAAGCTAGAACAATATGAAATGAACGTGATGCACATTAAGTGGATTAAAGCTGGTGAACTGATAGGTCTCAAAATTTATCAGACAATCATCATCAAGCAGGTGTTTCTAATGGGATACTGAGGGTGGCTGGCCCTATGCTATTTAGCATTTTTATCAATTACCTGAAAAATATCACTACTAAAGTCTGCAGATGACACAAGAAATGGGGAAGTGGTAAATAATGAAGAGGACAGGTCATTGATTCAAAGCAATCTGGATCTCTTGGTAAGCTGAGTGCAATCAAACAGTGTATGTTTTCATATGACAGTGTAAATGTGTGCATGTAGGAACAAGGAATGTAGGCTATATACATAATGGAACACTATCCTGGGAAGCAGTGACTCTGAAAAAGATTTGGGGGTCATGGTGGATATATGAATGTGAGCTCCCAGTGCAAGGCTGGCCAACAGACCTGATGCAATCCTAGGACACATCAATGGGAATTTCAAGTAGAAGTAGAGAGGTTATTTTACTTCTGTATTTGGCACTTGTGTGAGCACTGCTGGAATACCATGTCCAGTTCTGGTGTCCACAAATTAAGAAGAATATTGAGAAATTAGAGAGGGTTGAAAGACAACCCATGAGAATAATGAAAGGATTAGAAAACATTCCTTACAGTGAGACTCAAGGAGCTCAATCTACTTAGCTGAACAAAGAGAAGGTGAAAGGGTGACTTTATTACAATCTACAGGTACCTATATGGAGAACAAATATTTGTTAATGGGCTCCTCAGTCTAGCAGAGAAAGGTTAATACAATCCAGTGGCTGGAAGTTGAAAGTAGACAAATTCAGACTGGAAATAAGGCGTACATTTTTAACAGGGAGGAAATTAAGCCTGGGAACAATTTACTAAGGGTCATGGTGGATTCTCCATCATTGACAACTTTTAAATCAAGATTGGATTTTTTTCTAAAATATCTGCTCTGGAAATTTTGGCAAAGTTCTATGGCCTGGGTTATACAGGAGGCCAGTCTAGGTGATCACAATGGTCCCTTCTAGACTTGGTCAACCAGTGGTTGGTTCAGAGATTCCCTGAAGGGCCATCTGGGTTTTAAGCACCTGCATTTCCGCCCTTAGCAGAAGTGAGATAGTGACCAATGGTTTTATTTAGCAGTTGGAAAACAGCATCAGAGAAAAAAGCATTTTATTATTTACATTTAGCTTGCTTCAGCCAAGTACATTTGGAATGCTTACATACATTTCAGCAAGTTTACCTCACAATGCACAATAGTAGAAAACTTTCTAGAATTTTCCCAGTATGAGTGTGTATAAATAGGGCCCAACGCTCATTTAAACTAAAGCCCATTACCAGATCAGTGTAAAGGAGCCTTCATATAAATGAGAAGAAGACCCATCTGTAACTACTCATTGATTTTGCAGTTCTTAGATACACCTTTCAATAACATTCCAAGCATAAAAGCTGCTGTTTTATAATATGAATAGTTCCCCTTGTGTCTATAAACACTATAAAGGTGGTGGTGATGGTGGTGGTATGATCTTTGTGAAAACCCTCTGCCCCCACAGGGAGAGATAAAGGAAGATCCTTAATTTTTCCTTAAGAGCAATTTCTGGTAGCTGAATTTCCTTTAGGCTCTCTCTCTCATTTCAATTGAAATGACATGCTGGGTGCTCTGACTGATGTTTGAGATTCCATCTGCCTAGACAAATTCAATTTCTTAGTGCCTCCTTTGGCTGACTACTTTTGGGGGTTGCTATTTATATATTTAAAACAAGCTACAGATTCTCTTTTTTAAAAAAATGTCAGAAGAAGATATGTTTTATTTGAAAAGCAGTCAGATCCAATTACTAGAAATAAAGTTCCTTTGGAATACAAAGACAGGATGTTATCCAACTCCAAATAGAAGTTTAGACTTTGGAGGGCAGGGGTGGGGAGAGAGGAAAAAACAAAATACATGAATTCTGCTGTTTCCTTCTTCTAAGGAAGGACTGTCCCCTCCCCCACCATTTTTTCTTTTCATAGGAATACAGTTTGTAAATTGTGTTTCTATTGTTCCTCTTTCCAAGCCCTCAATAAATCATGGCTCTATGGGTCCTCTCACTGCAAGTCATAATTTTCAGGGGACTAGTGAAATCCAATAAAAACCTATCCCAACTTTTGTGAAAGGTAAGGTGGCTGCTGAGAGTCAAAGACAGGGAGGTTGTAGGAAACTGCTGCAATTTGGGGAGAGTTGGAGTCTGGGGCTAGTTGAAATCATGAGAAAGGCTTAGGATCAGAGGAAGGGAACACGGAGTGAGTAGCAGGGAGGTGGTTCTTAGTTGGATTGGAGAACAGGTAGAAAAGTGTTACCAAGCAGAGAAGAGGAAGGGGAGGGGAAAAAAAGAGAGAGATCAGTAAAATTAAGATAAACTATGGCTAAGTAACCACATAGTTTTGATTTACATGGCATCTTTGATCAAATGATATGCACACTAGGAAAGACTATTATACCCATTTTACAGAATTAACCAGAGGCACACAGGGAGTCAGTAGCAGATCTGGGAATAAGAACTCAGGTTTACTTACTCCTAGCCTTGTACTCTACACTATTCTGCTGCTGGATTCAAGTTACATTTTCCAGGATAACCTGAAACCACAGCTTCTATACATTCTGAGTGGTGCTATTTAACATGATAAAGAAATTAAGTGGGAAATTTTAATCAGATGTCAAAATATCTGATGATTTAGTTGAGGTTGGTCCTGCTTTTAGCAAGGGGTTGGACTAGATGACCTCCTGAGGTCTCTTCCAACCCTAATATTCTATATTCAGGGATAGTATGCTGCTTTGATTTTAAAAACATAATTCTTCCACTTGCAATTTGGGCATACTTTTTCAACCTCAAATTGCAGCACATATAATGCACTTTACCTGGTTACTTGTAAATAACTCAAAAAGCTCACTCGCAGGAATTTAACCATTCAAAATGCAACTCAAATGCAAATAACATTTGGTGGTTCATGTCTCTATTTAGCATAATTGCTTACAATGGAAAACAGCTTTGGGTGACCTTATTTCAGGGTATTTGATATACTAAATCAGTTTTTATAGTAATACACCTTCTGATTATCCTATACCATATGCAGAATTTAGTTTTAAATTTGCTATAATCCAGTACAGAGGGAAAAGAGAAAGACATAATCCACCGGTTAGATCATTTTTGCCTCCTGTCTGTACTAAATTGGACACAGAATTTAGTAAAATGATACTGGTAAAAGCATATTGTATGGGAAGCTCACACGGCAGTTGCATTTTGAATGAAATGTTTTTAGACATGACCTTGATCTTTAGCTTCTGTTTTAAGCCACTCCAATATTTAATGAAAAAAGTCATTGACAAATCAGACAATCTTGCAGAAACGTTGTTCAGAATAAAAGAGTGACTAATGGTGTCTGACTGTTAATCATTATTTTATGATTAATTCATTGAATAGCTTAGTTCTTGCTGTACATTGATCTGTTTTAAGAAAAGTATCCTCTAAAGATTAGTTTTATATTGCAAAGCAGACTGAAAGTGACAGTGCATAAGATGCTTAATAATGACAGGAAAATTGCAACAGGAGTACAATTTCATCGGCACCAACATGTGTCAAAGATGGAAGATTTAGGGTCTATTCAGTATGGGATAGATTTTAAAAAATGCTAAATATTAAATGAACATTTTTAGAAATGTCTCATTTTGAACTCTGCCAAACGGGAAAAGTCCTTCAACATTTTGAATTTTTTTCACTGCTCTACTATTTATGGTACATATTGCAGTACCATCTACAGGCCCCAACCAAGACCGAAAGCCAATTGTGCTAGGTGATGTAGGCACATGTAGTGAGACAGCCTCTGCCCTAAATGGTTTGTAATCTGTAGAGAGAAGATAAAGGCGAGAGGAAGGGTTTTATCCCCATTTTACAGATGGGAAATTGAAATAAGGAACTTGCTCAAGGTCATACAGGGTATGTCTTCACTGCACAATTTGAAACTTGAGTTTTAGATTTAAATACCTATCATCAACACTCAATTCTCTGAACTGGGTTTGGAGGTGCTTTAATTGGCTCAGCTGAGGATATGAATTAGAGCTTGGGCTATGCTGGAGTGAGGATGCTGGCAAAAATCACTCGAGTACCAATAGTCCTCCATTGCTCTCTCCCTCAACTCCTCCAGAAGGACGGACAAGTTCTCTCTCAATTGACCCAACTGAGTGGGAAAGAATCCCAGAGCATCTCAGCACAAAGAACCATAGGATGTGCCCCCAGACACACATGGGATAGTGAAGAAACAGCAAGGACACTAATGTCGTTAGGGCTTTGCAGTGAGGATGCTCACACCCATGCTAGGCTAAGCTGGGTGTTCAATCACCTAGGTTAACTGTGCAGCGCACACATGTCTGTGGCACAGCCAGGAGCTGAACACAGATCTCCTGAGAGTTCCAGTCCAAGTCCTTAATTACAAGATGAGGTGCCCTGAATTGAGAATAACAACGATCTGCCAGCATAAGACCTACTGAATCATCTCTGTGAAATCCACTGTTAATTTGCAAATATCCATACTAGTCAGAGTGGGAAAATGAATCTGCTCTGCAGAATTTAGCTTCAACATTTCAATGTTTGCTATCCTGGAATATAGCAAGGAAAGTTTGATGCTTACTTTGCTAGAAAAATCCATTATGAGCAGCAGGAAGTGAACTTCTTTCAAGTTATTTTTCAACCAGCTCATCATGGCTATATCTGAATGTTCTGTTGCGAGAAGATTGCCTACAGAGACAACACTGCCTGCAATAACACTATGATTATAAAGGAACACTTTGACACCCCACCCCCTGAAAAAACCCAACGACAACAACAAACGCAACAACTCTACTTAAGAAGCAGGAGTATGGATACTTTCTAACTATAAGGGGAAAGCAGCTATAGAACAGGTTTCCAAGGATTGTTGTGGAATCCCAATCACTGACGGTTTTTAAGAACAGGTTGGACAAACACCTTCCAGGGATGGTCTAGGGTTACTTGGTCCTGCCTCAGTGCAATGGGCAGGAATTGATGATTTCAAGGTGCCTTCTAGCCCAACATTTCTATGATTCTAGGTGACTACATAGACTATTAAACTATAAGTCCGGTAGGACATTCAGGATCTGATCCTAAACCAATGAAGTCAATAGAAGTGTCTCCAATTCATTCACTAGTATTTGGATCAGGCCCCCAAATCAACACATCACAGAAGTCTCAGAAAGGAAGAGGAATTTGTTGGAAAGATAATTAAAGTAAAAACTAATGGTGAGGTTAATCCCAACTATGATCAAAATGAAGCGACATATGTTTGAACAGCAGCCCGACTATCTCTCACTAAAGTCAAGTTAAGATGGTCCTATGCATGCTCCACATGAGGTCCCTATAGCAACATCCCACAATATGGCCCTCCTTCCATGTCGAGGCCCCACCTCTACTTAGGGTGGCAGTAGATCTCCTAGTAAACATGAATGGAGCAGTTTGCATCTCTTGGAGCTTTTTCAGGATGTCTGCAATCTCAATCAGATGCTACAGTTTGAGTTGGCTCATGTTTTCAAGCTTTTCTTTGCGTGCATGAATACTAGAAATTTTTTTTTAAATGAAAGCTGAGATTCTTCAGACAAAAGCTAGGACTCTAGGCACAGGCTTATCTGTTCAGCATTGTGCCTTATTGGAGTATGGAAGTTGGACTCGGGGGACAACAGTTCTATTTTCACTGTAGCACTGGCCTGCTGGGTAACTGAATAAACCAGTTCCCCCTCCTTGTGCCTCAGTTTTACCATCTGTAACATGAGGATAATGATACTGACCTCCTTTGTAAAGTGTTTTGAGATCTACTGATTAAAAGCACTATCTGGGAGGTAGGTATCATCATTGTAAGTACCTGTAGCTTGATTTGGCCCTGTCAGAAATTGTATTTTCAGTATGATGTGTCTGGGAGCTCCATGCACTTGGATCCAGTAGGACAGTGTTTCGAACTGTGTTAGTTAACTATCACTGCTTGCAGAAGAGCATCCTGAAGGTCCTTGAAAAGTTCACAAGCATTGTTTATTTGGGCTAAACAAGTACATTGCATCTGAAGTGTTTGTTTGCATTGAGAATTGCCACTTATTTGCTTCAATGTGTACGTGATTTGTATGTATCATTTTTTTTCCTGTTATTCACATATCGAACAGAGAACTGTTAAACAAATTTTAAATGGGGGGGATATGGGGGGATCAAAGTCAGAGAATCACAGCTCCATTAATTTTAAACAAGTAATGGTAACAAAAGACGTGTGGAGAATAAAGGTTTAATATGCATAGCAGGTATGGCTTAGTCTAGAGAGCTCTGCAGAATTCCAGTTTTTAATCATGGTGTGCCAGAGACATACAGAAATAAAGACAAGGAAATTGAAGGAGGAAGAAAGTAACTATAACAAATTGAAAATAATAATAATATGATGGTGATAGTGAGCTGTTGGCAACAAGGTTTAATTGGAAACTTGTTTTACATAATAGGTTTTACAGATCTTATTTGGTTTAATTGGTCAGCACTAGCTAAAATGACAGCAATAAAGAGCAGCCATGAGTTTGATCCAATGACGGTTGAAGTAAATATACTCCCATTGACTTCAATAGGTTTTGGATCAGGCCCTTTTATGAGGAGTGTTTTGGATAAGATTTTCTGATGTTTTCTCATCACACAGTATTAAAATGTACATGTCTGTGGGGAAAGGTGTATTATTTGCTTAGCATACTTCAAGGAGAACAAAGATAATGAAATTAGACCTAAAAATAACTTTTTTCAAGGTAGAGATTGCAGTTATTTTCAGCAACAGAGGTTTATTTTGGAAACATCAGTGAGTCAATAGGGATTAATGTCCTGCCACATTTGGATGTAAGAGCTATTTATGAATTGCAAAAATGCATGTGAAAAAATTAAATCTCTGCTTCAAAATAATTCAGAGGCAGAAAAACAGGGTATTTGTGAGTTTTTGCCAACAAATTGCTCTGAACTTGGGACCTTATTATGAAGTCTGAAGCAAATTTTTATGGTTAAGAAAAAGTTATAAATCCTTGAAATTATGAATTCATAAAGGAAACCCTGACAGACCCTTAACTACGGCAGTGAGAACAAGAGACACTATAATCCATATTAATATATCACCTTAGAAAATATAATTGTGATGTAATCAGGCATGAGGCTCACTGACTACAACATGTTTTCCATGAGAACATTGAAAGCAATGTTAAGATTAATTTTAAATTAGTTGGAAAACCATTGAGAGGGCTCTGCAGTGCAGTAAAATATTGTGTGTTCTTGAAAAGCTTATTCCATTAGCTCTGAGGCCCTGGACTACATAATAGTGACATCTCAAAAACTGTGCAGGAAGAATGTAAAATTAGATCCTACATTGCTGTCTAGTGCTCAGTACTGTGCAGTCCTTTGGTTAGAGAGAGATCACTTCCTGCAGTAACATTCTACCCGTAGCAACATCTCTCTGCAAGGCAGACTTTAATAGAACTCCATGAATCAGACTGGCGTAGTTCCATGCAAGTCAACGGAGCTATACTGGCTAATGCAGGCTGAGGAACTGTTCATGGAGTATCGAGGACATGGTGTTGTCAAAAAAAAGTTGAGCAATCTCTTCCTTTCTGCTAGCCTGATACTTCTATCATGGTTGTCAGACCCCAGAGCAGTAAAGAAAGAGACCTTGTCTAGAACATTACCAATATCTACAATCCAGTTCAGTCCGAATTTGTTTTAGGGTCCTAAAGTGCAATGGATGTGATCTGCAGTACAAATAAGTTGTCATTAGGTAACTTGAAAAGTTTCATCACTCCATTGTTTCATTTGGGAGAGGGGAATGTCATGCAATATTTGCTTTAGTTCCAGTTCACTTAGGTTTGCATTCATAAGTTTTGCTTTGGGTGGAGGCTGCTGAGTTTTATGGGGTCTCCCATAAACAGTGGGAAATTGTGAATAATGAAAAGCATCAATCCTCACAAAAGGTTTATGGACTTTAGCCGAGATTGTGGGGAGCGGGCTCTTTCCTGCTGCTTAGTTACCCCTGAGTGTGAAGGCATGGACTCCTCACCAATTACTTCTGTAGAAGTGACTTTGATAATTTAGTTGTCCTCTAGAGATCAGTAACAGGCAGGGCTGGCTCTGGCTTTTTTGCCGCCCCAAGCGAAAAAAAAGGGGAGAGGGGCGCAGCCGGAGCGGCAAAGAAGGGGAAAAAATAAAAATAAAAACATGGCATGGCCGGAGCGACAAAGTCGGGGGGGAGGCGAGGGGGGACAAAACCAAAAAACGGCATGGATGGAGCAGCAAAGTGGGGACGGGACGAAATAAAAATGACACGACTGGAGCGGCAAAGCAGAAAAAACAAACCAAAAAAAACCCTACAGGGTGGCCAGAGCCAAGGTGCAGGGGGATTCCCTGTGCTGCGGAGTGCACACCCGGCCTAATGAGGAGAGGGGGAGGGGAGGGGGGGAAAGAGAGAAGGGAGCAGCCAGGGCTTTAGTGCCCCGTGGCCCCAACTGCCACGCCGCCTGCCGGGATGTCTCTGCACCGCTCCGGTCAGCTGGGAGGGAAGGAGGCGGGCTGCCCTGCCGAGTTTGCTGCAGGGTGCTTCCCTCCTCCCCCCCCACAGGGCATCCGAATCGGGGAACCAAAAATAAAAACACCCGCTGTGCCGCCCTCGGATTGGAGGGAAGCCGCCCAGTAGAATCTGCCACCCCAAGCACGAGCTTGCTGGGCTGGTGCCTGGAGCCGGCCCTGGTAACAGGACATTAATAGCTTCAAAAGATAAAAGTGCTGAAGGCAAGGTTATGTCTTTCCCCATGCAGGAGCCAGGTACAAGTAGTCCTTATACCCAGAAAGCACATGAACTAGGTGAAGGTAGCATCACCAGCAATGCCAGCCTTACCAGTTAGATAAAGAACTCACCACAGAGCAAGTGGTGGGGGAAGCACATGCTGTCTAGCAGCCAAAAGAGTTCCAGGGCACACTGTGAGAGGCACAAGAACTCCCAGTTCTCAGTGGGACATTGGACCACCTGACCACCACAAGGCTTTCTGAAAGACCTAAGGGGTTTGGAGTACATGATATAAGTTTACAAGAATGACTTTCCAAATGCAAGATTGTTGATTTCAGATAAATGTTGGTACGATAGCTGCTATCTTGGAAATCATCAGATCTCAAACTGGGAACCTCCAGAGATAAAAGCTTATGCTCTTACTCGTTGAGCTAAAATACTATTAAGATGGAGCTGTAACAGACCCATACCCTCTGTGGACCAGGCACACAGGGGCACCTGTAATATATACTGGCCAGTGGGTTACAAGGGTAGACTTTGCCATGCTAGAAAGAGGAAGATTAGGTAGACTTCTCTTGGGAAATGGTTTTGGATCTTCCTTGAAACCAGTGTGACCAAAAAAAAAAAAGGTAAAGTTCAATTTAGAAAGGCTTAAGTGAAGAAGACATAAGTTAATAATTTGCTGTTGGATTCTATAAGAATCTACAAGTAAACAGGTAACTAATAATCACAGCTAGGCATGGCAGAATTCATTTTCCTCCTAATGTCAACAGATGCCAATGTTTATTGTAAGTACTTTTTTTTCAATTTTTATGAATTTGAATATTCAAAGTTGTGGGAAATTATCAGTGGGGAGTGTCAAACAACTATTTAATGAGAGTTAAAATTGAGATTCAAAAGATTAAAGCTTTATAAGCCATTAAAAACAAGGTGTCATCTTCACATGCCAAAATATACCAAGTAAATTGCCTTAAATCAAAAAGCCACACTGCTAGCCTATTTGTAACAAGCCTAATTCAAAAGTTTACGTCACTGGAATTTGTCTCTATTAAGTTCGAGCACCTGTAAATTTCAATTGTTGATGGAAATATGTTTCCATCAGTTTGCATGTTTACAGTGAAATCAATGCTTACCAACATTCACCTGTCTAATCCTTCCAAGCCTAAGCATGGTTCATAATCACCTCTAATACATACTAGTTATGGCTATACCGTCCTCATAACATCTACAGGTTACTTATTAGCCCTTTATCAGCTATTTATAAATGGAAGCTTCATATAAGATGAGACTACGTGTGCTTGCTTTGTAGACATTTCCTTCTTTCACTTACTACCCCCCTTTTTATTTTCAGAGAGAACTGTTATGTGCTTGTAAGCGGGTTCTGCCGTTGCTTTACCCTCCCTGAGGGGGAGGGGAGCCACACTGGCCTTGCTGTCGTCCCCGGGGCCGCTCCTCGGGCCCGCGGCCCTGCCCCGGGGGAGGTGCATCCCTGCAGTTACAATCAGAGCAGTGGCAAAGTCAAAAGGGGCCCAGCCCTTGGTTCTGGAGGGGCACCAAACACAGTTACAAAGCAGCTCTGGCCCTTTGGGGCCGGGAGGAGCAGTGGCAATAGGCCGGAGAGGGGGAGTCTGCCACTCAGATATGGGTGGCAGGGGGAACGCAGGCCCACCCACTCCTCTGCGTTCCAGCCCGGGGCCCTGGTAGCGGCTGTCACCGCTACCGGTGGTCAGTGGGGATCCTGACCGAAACACACTGACATTGGCAAGGTTAGCTCTGCAGCCTGACTGGAGTCAGGTGCCCCCGGGCTACTTCCTTCCTCCCCCTCTACTCCTACCTGGTCCGGGGCCTCAGTTCCGGGGACGTCCAGGACCATCAGTTCCTCCCAGTCCGGGCTGGGCGGCAGGTCCGGTAATGTTTCGGGGAATGAGGGCCAAGCCTGGTCTGGGGGCTCCTCGGGGCCGTAGCAGGGGCGAGGCAGCTCTGGCAGCTCCTCGTCGTAGCGGCCTCGAGAATGCTCCGGCGGCTCCTCATCGTATCGACCGCGGGGACACACTGGCAGCTCCTGGCCTCGGCCTCGGGCTTGGGCAGTCTCCCCGTTACGGGCGTCGGCGGACACGTCTGCTCCAGCCGGCGGCAGACCTGAAACTGAAGGCTGGGGCCCGGCTTTTATTCTTCCAGGTCGCCGCCTGACCCTCTGAGGGGCGGGACTTCCACTCAGCGGCCCCATCCCCGTGGATGACTGACAGGGCTCGACCCTCCCTGAGCGGGAGGGGAGCCACACCGCCTCGCTACAGTGCTCCAGATTGGAAGCAAAGTAAGGATGAATTCCAATCTTCAGCATGGAACAAACCAAATTCCTCCTGTGGGAAACTATCTGAAACCTTTCACAAGTTATGGCTTAGCCAAACATTCTTACGTTCACAGTGAGAAAAAAACCACACACAAGAGGAACATATCTTTCAAGTTTAAGACCTTATTGAACATCCTGGGCTTATTTAGTCTGCAGAAGAGAAGAGTGATGGGGGATTTGATAGCAGGGGGGTTCCAAAGAGGATGGAGCTTGCCTGTTCTCAGTGGTGGCAGATGCCAGAACAAGGAGTAATGGTCTCAAGTTGCAGTGGGGGAGGTCTAGGTTGGATGTTAGGAAACACTATTTCGCTAGGAGGGTGATGAAGCACTGGAATGGGTTACCTAGGGAGGTGGTGGAATCTCCATCCTTAGAGGTTTTTATGGTCAGGCTTTTCAAAGCCCTGGCTAGGATGATTTAGTTGGTGTTGGTCCTGCTTTGAGCAGGGGGTTGGACTAGATAACCTCCTGAGGTCTCTTCCAACTCTAAACTTCTATGATTCTATGGTCTTATATTACTTTTTAAGAACTGTGATGCTGTAATTATTTTTTTATAATTATGCAAAATAGCGTATAACCTACAAATTTTCACTCATGGAGAAAAGTTACTCTAACAACCTGAGATTATGGTGGGTGTTTTTGTTTTTACTTCTGACCTTTTACTCCTCCACCCTGTCTTTATGACCTGTAATTACACTACTGAACTACCTCAAGCAGCCATCCAAATCTGGATTGACATTGAATATCTTCTCTTTAAAATAGGAAAGACTTTTTGTGGTTGGCTGTTTTGTTGATTGAGGGTTCCCAATGAAGCCATGACTCACCTATAACAGGCATCCGCTGGGAAGACTGTAGGGCAGGCAAACTGCTACTTCTGTGTTAATCAAAGGACTCCCTCTGGCTTGACAGCTCCTGTTAGATAGGCTAGAAGAAAGATCCCTGCTGAATGGTGGCAGACACCTCTGGGCAAGTCAGCTGAGAGATGCTTTACTGACACAATGTCAGAAGGTGGTTTCGTAACAGACATATTTCCCTCCAACCAAACAATGGCAGAAAATGACTGGACTGGAGAGAAAAAGTCAATGTTTTGAAGAAAAATTAATTGGAAGTTGGTCTGCTGAGGCCATAAAACTCATTCTAAAAAGTGAGGAATACCTTCAATTCCCACTGAGATAAATAAAAGTTGAAATGATTCAGTTGCTTACACATAACACTTTGAAAGACAGGAAACCATGGAACCAGCAGATGCATACCTAAAAAAACAAAAAACCCCAAAACAAAACAAAAAAAAATCCCACCTTATTATAGCTTTTAGTTAGCTCAATTAAGAGGAAAAATTACATCTTCCTGTTTCTGGAGTTAAGATCCAGTATAGGAAGGGGTCTTGGGACCCAGATCCTGAAAGATATTTAGGTGCGTAACTCTTACTAAAAGCAATAAGAAATAAGAATCTAAATATTTGAGGATCTGGGCCTTAGTATCTCTTCGATTAAAGCTAATTATATTATTTAGTACAGGAACTATAAAATTGTCTTCAGTTGAAGATTCATCAACATTTTCAATTGTTAAAAATTCCAAGTTGTTTCCATTTCACAGAGTTACAAAATAGACTTTGTCTTCTCCTCCCCCCACAATTATTTTTGCTTCCTGAAAACATAATTTTAGACAAATGAAACATTTGCACAAAAATTTTATAACTGTTTCAATATGTTTTCTATATAAATATTTGTAAAAAGTGTGATAAAAACTTTCAAAAAGTCAGTCTGTAAATTTGTTCTTGAGAGAAGATCATTGTTGAACAGGAATAAAAAAGCCACCTTTGTTTAGAAAGATTGTGACCAGCTCTAACCTACTTCTCAACTGGATACTTCTGGTGTCCTGCTATATTAGAAAGATCATACATGTGACAGTTGCCTTGTCCCTAGTGAGCAATTGGCCATTAAACTGATTGAAACAATTAGCATAACCAGCAATTTTTTTTGCACACAGCACTGAAATTAAATTCTGTGTCTGTTCACATCTCAATCCTCACCTGAATTCTATTGGCAGAGTTGCAGACAAGCTTTTCCACACCTGCTCATAATATGCCACTGTTCCTTCACTTTCATAGGTATCATAGTCATATGCAGATGGACAAACTGAACACATAGCATGCTATGCAAAGGCAGGGCAAGAGGAATTTCTGACTCAGTTCATTAGGATGAAAATAATGAATTGCATTAGGTCCATGTAGAGCAGAAATGTTTTTATGTTTTCATCTGAAAATAGGCTGCATGAAACTCAATTTATCTACTTAAAGAGGCTTAATCAACTGCTGGGATTTGATTCAGTAATTTTACAGAGAGCTGGTATTCCAGACCTGCTGCTGACTTCCCATATGGAACTTCTGGTGTGTTTGGCCAAGTATTCCTCTGAGTTATACAGCATACGGTGAGCAAGTTGTCCACCTGGCTGCCATCTTTCACTGCAGAGTTATTATAGTCTTCTATGTACTAACCTTGTGTCTGCACCCAACTGCATCTTTTGGCTTTCAGCAACAGCAGGATTGGGTCAGTGGGAATAATATAAAGCCTATTGAATCAATGGAAACACTCTCTCTGACTTCAATGGATTTTGGGGATTGGGTTCATAGTGCTTTCAAATTCTTTGGAATTAGACTCCTCAGTAAGTGCCAAGTTAAATATTTTTGCACATTATCCTTAAAATAAATGTAATAAACAGGTGCCGCATTTCTTATTTATTTTCTTGTCTGCAAACCCAGTTAGGCGGTTGGAGAGTTACTCAATGATCAGTGAAGAGCAACTTAATCTTTAGGTTGTCTTTAGACAGGGACTCTATTGTGGCAGTTTGAAAAGACATGGGATTTTGTGTGAAGAGTTATTTCAAGAATTAATTAGTTGAGGACTATTGGAGGTGGTTGATACCCTAGAGTGTAATAAATTCACTGGACTGAGGTACTCATAATTAACTTCCACACTTCATTATTTGAAATAATGCATTAACTGAGAGAGTAAAGATAAAAAAGGCCAGAAGATGCAAGTTGCTGTATCATTTTACATTAAATTTGCTGGCAGGGGAAGTCTAATGATTTCCACAGGAGATGGTATGAAGTGTTCCCATACAGATTCAGTTATCCATAAGCATGGCTATTATTCCAGCCTCTGAACAGGAAGAGGTAATCTTCATTACCAACCTCTGGACTAGAACTGTACCATGCTCCTTAAAGTGTTCGTCATAGCAGGGCCAATTCCAAGGTGCCTTACATGAGTCTAAAAATCATAAGCAGTTTAAGAGGTTTACTTCTCATCATAAGTTGTGTGGGCAAGCATATGGGGCAAATCAGCTGATAGAGAACTTACAACACAGGGATAATTCCCCACCTGGAGCATTGATTTGCAACAACTGATGATCTGGCCCCTAATTTTGGAGGGGGTGAGGAAAAGCAGCAGAGGCCTTGTGCAGGGAGTCTGCACATCCCATGTATGACAGTGACGCCTACATAAGGATGATGAGAAGCACACTGTGGAAGGAGGAAGTGCAGGTGCCAGCACAATATGGTCTTGACTGAGTCCAAGAGGGAGCAATGGAATATATCCATTATTCCATCCACATCTTATTGTAGACAGGCGCTGCTCTCTTGTATGGGTGCCCTATAACGTACTTTCAGTGTGGTGGGTCAGGATTCTGTGAGCACAGGTTTTATTTGGTCTTGTACTCTGCTTTCCTAGCAGTGGGCTCCAACTCTGGAACAACATTTCAGACTCAGATAAACAGCCAGTGCTTAAGGTGGAAGAGTGGAAGCACAAAGGGGTATAGGGAAGGGGAGACCTCAATATTGATGCAAAAATGATAAGCAAAAACATTATAAGAAGTCCATTATTATAACAATCTTGGTCGTGCTTCTCGTGCAGGGATCAGCAACCTTTGGCATGCAGCCCATCAGGGAAATCTGCTGGTGGGCCGGGATGGTTTGTTTACCTGCAGAGTCCTCAGGTTCATCCAATTGCAGCTCCCACTGGCCGCGGTTTGCTGTTCCAGGCCAATGGGGGCTGTGGGAAGCGGCAGCTAGCACATCCCTCAGCCCATGCCACTTTCTGCAGCCCCCCTTGGCCCAGGACTGTGAACCACAGCCTGTGGAAGCTGTGAACCTGCGGACGTTGCAGATAAACAAACTGTCCCAGCCTGCCAGCGGATTTCTCTGATGGGCCGCATGTCAAAGGTTGCCAGTTGCTGCTCTAGTGAATATTAAGATATAGTTACAAGTATGGTATAGCTAGGATGCTTAAAAATAGAATACCATGTTATGTTTAGCTGATTATATAGCAGAGTGTTAAAGTTAATCACATGAGCAAAGTAAGTATACTAATTATTAACAGGACATGTCCTATCAGTCCTTAAATTAGTTTGCCTGATCAAACTGTGTTAAAATATCTAAGAAGATACTAAAACTGAATTCACAATAATTTTGGGAATATACTTTTGTTTTATTTTACCAAAAAAAAGAACACCCCACAAGCAGTTCATTCTTCTAGCTGTCTGCTAAAAGCTCTCCAGAGACACATACAGAAGAGATTGTCATGGAAGTAACCAGTTTATCATTTATGTTCATTCATTTGTGTTGTTTTGGTCAACATATTCTTTAATATCCCTGGTTAATAACTGTGAGGACTTTGCTTGGTCTTAATCATAATACCCCTAAGGCTTAAAAAGAACCCCTGTAATTAAAATTGTGAGTCAACCCATGACTCAGAAGGGCTAGCCTACCATTTCTTGTTTCTCTAAACTAAATATTTTAGTAATATAAAAAATAAAACTACTTGGCATCTAACCATTTCAATTACCCCTTTTTACCCCACAGAGGCGAAACCATAAAAAAAATAAAATTCCAGCTGAGTTTAAGTATTTAAGCACTCTTTTATCGAAGTTGCTACTCTCAGATTCTCATAGGCCTCCCACTTCAAGCACTGAACATAGCGTACTCTTCTTGGGGCGGGGGAGGATAGGGGATTAAAAATCAGTCCTAGAAATGCTAGATGACTATTCCCTTTGGTCTGCAAAACTAGGTCCTGATTCAGTGGAGAGAGACTCCTATTGGTTTCAGTTGGCTTTGCATCAGGCATCAAGACAGGCAGATGTGCAAAGGCATGCTTCAAAGCAGTGGTTCTCAAAGCCAGTCTGCAGCTTGCTCAGGGAAAGCCCCTGATGGCCTGGGCCGGTTTGTTTACCTGCTGATTCCACAGGTTCGGTCGATTGCGGCTCCCACTGGGCACGGTTCGTTGCTCCAGGCCAATGGGGGCGGCGGGAAGTGGTGGCAGTACATCCCTTTGCCCGCGCCTCTTCCTGCAACCCTCATTGGCCTTGAGCGGTGAACCGCAGCCACTGGGACCTTCAATTGGCCAAACCTGCAGATGCAGCAGGTAAACAAACTGGTCCGGCAGGGGCTTTCCCTGAACAAGCAGCAGACCGATTTAAGAACCACTGCATTAAAGAATACACTACCTGAGACGCTGAAGAGTAGACTGGAGAAAACAATAGAAGTTATAGTAGCGATAATAAGCCTTCATTGGTAGGGAAGTAGACTAGAAGACCTAATGTGCATCTCTCAATAATAGGTCTGAATCTTTATTACATAAGAACGGCCATACTGGCTCAGACCAAAGGTCCATCTAGCCCAGGATCCTATCTACCGACAGTGGCCAATGCCAGGTGCCCCAGAGGGAGTGAACCTAACAGGTAATGGTCAAGTGATCTCTTTCTTGCCATCCATCTCCACCCTCTGACAAACAGAATCTAGGGATACCATTCCTTACCCGTCCTGGCAGAGAGCCATTAATGGACTTAACCTCCATGAATTTATCCAGTTCTTTTTTAAGTGTTGTTTTAGTGCTAGCCTTCACAATCTCCTCAGGCAAGGAATTCCACAAGTTGACTGTGCGCTGTGTGAAGAACTTCCTTTTATTTGTCTTAAACCTGCTGCTTATTAATTTCATTTGGTGACCCCTAGTTCTTGTATTATGGGAATAAGTAAATAACTTTTCCTTATCTACTTTCTCCACATCACTCATGATTTTATAGACCATATCCCCGCTTAGTCTCCTCTTTTCCAAGCTGAAAAGTCCTAGCCTCTTTAATCTCTCCTCATATGGGACCCGTTCCAAACCCCTAATCATTTTAGTTCTCCTTCTCTCAACCTTTTCTAATGCCAGTGTATCTTTTGAGGTGAGGAGACCACATCTGTATGCAGTATTCAAGATGTGGGCATACCATCAATTTATATAAGGGCAATAAGATATTCTCCATCTTATTCTCTATCCCTTTTTTAATGATTCCTAACATCCTGTTTGATTTTTTGACCGCCTCTGCACACTGCGTGGACGTCTTCAGAGAACTATCCACGATGACTCCAAGATCTTTTTCCTGATTCATTGTAGCTAAATTAGTCCCCATCATATTGTACTTATAGTTGAGGTTATTTCTTCCAATGTGCATTACTTTACATTTAGTGCATTACTTTACATTACTTTACATTTACTTTACATTAAATTTCATTTGCCATTTTGTTGCCCAATCACTTAGTTTTGTGAGATCTTTTTGAAGTTCTTCACAGTCTGCTTTGGTCTTAACTACATTTTCAATGTTTTTGCCCTCCAAGTCAGGAAGAAAATATAAAAGACTAGATCAGGGGTCAGCAACCTTTCAGAAGTGGTGTGCCGAGTCTTCATTTATTCACTCTGATTTAAGGTTTCGCATGCTGGTAATACACTTTAACGTTTTTAGAAGGTCTCTTTCTAAAAGTCTATAATGTATAACTAAACTATTTTTGTATGTAAAGTAAATAAGGTTTTTAAACTATTTAAGAAGCTTAATTTAAAATTAAATTAAAATGCAGAGCTCCTAGGACTAATGGCCAGGACCTGGGAGAGTGCCACTGAAAATCAGCTTGCATGCCACCTTTGGCACGTGTGCCATAGGTTGCCTACCCCAGGACTAGCTCTTGGTGTTTGTTTTAGCATTCCCATGTTCATACAGAACCAAGAAGCACGAGGGGGGGGGGGAGAGAATTAACAAAAAATAAAACCTCAGAAATTTGTTTTGAGGGAGGAGGTAAGATTCAGGACAGTTCTCATTTTTTTAAAACTGTCTTATGTCTCCTTATTAAATCCCTTTGCCCTCCTGGTAACCTTTAGCCTAGCTACAGATCTGATCTATTTATTCCAGCTGATGGTCTGAGCCCAAACTTTCAAAAATGTCTCTGCAGGTCACACACAAAAGGAGGGGTAACAGCTGTTCTCCCCCCTTACCCCAGACATCTCTGTTTTGTACTCTGAATGTTACATCATGCATCTATATCTATTTTGTTTAAATACAAAGCTCTGTGAGCTTATATCATTTGGGAGACTGAAGGAGAATCAGTGAGATGTTTGTGCTATCTCAGGAGGAAAAAAAGTCAGTGAATGATGCTTTTGTTTTTTAAATTAAAGTTCAGGAATAAATCCACCTCCTCAGGCACTATAAAGCCAGTAATTTCTTCTGGCAGCACCATCTTCCCCAATGGTTTCAACTAAAGCATAAGAACCTAGTGAGATTCATTAGGAAGTAGTGCCATCTAAAACAGAGAAGCTGCAGACTGTTTTATTGGAATCATTAACTGCTCAAATTAAAAGTCTTTTCAACCACGTATATGGCATTAAATAGCAAATGCACTTGAGTGGATATTTTGCATTGTGGAATACAGAACCTTTAATTGGGATAGGGGTTTTCAAAACAAGATATTAAATACAATATAACACTATATAATGTTGTTTTAATGACCACAGGGCTGAAAATATTCTGAAAAATACATCTCAAATGAACATTGGTACTAGTTTAAAGACCTTTGCTCCCCAGGGTTGGCTTCTTTTGCAGAGAAGTAGCAGTAGATCACTGCTCCTGGAACTATGATCAATATGGAAATGGAAAATATCCCAGTTTACATTACAGGGTACTGCAGCCAGATTGAAGGTCATAGCATTTGGACATTACTTTTTGTTTGATCACTGAGACAGAATTCAGACAACCTTAATGTTGTACATCTTTCTACTTGGAAATGCAAACATTATTATTCAACAGATCTTCTCTTCATTTATTCAAAAGCCATGCCTGTGACCCCAGGCACCCCTGCATTCACCCCATAGATATTACTGCAATAATATTGGCTCTAAATATACTTTGTGGGGTATCATTTGAAAGCCAGTAACACACTGGTCAATATTGTGAAATACATGCAACAACGTTGTGTGTGAAATTATAACTTCTCTGTGTAATATTACTAGAACATGTTTAACACCAGACCACCTAACCTAGGGAAAGGTAATGAACAGGTATCACCTAGAAAAAGAAATATGGGTTTACCTTACCTTACATATTAGCAGCCAACAGAGCCACTGAGCTAGACCATTGGGGGTTATCCTGAGATTAAACTCAGGGGCCAGAATTAACATTGGTCACGCATCCCAAAGACATTAGGACAGAATTCCTTTGGGAACATAAGGGACAGAGAGAGACACTATTTTGATCCTTCCCTTTAAAGAGATAAAGAAACTAAGCAATTGAATCTATGTAATGGTCCTGGCCAGTGAAAAATGTGGAAAGATGATTAGGGTGAGAAAAACCATCCAGAAAAAAAAAGGCTGCATCTTGCTAAACCTTGTTTTAGTCTTTTAAATGTTTTTTCACTCTTATTTGCTTGTAACCAGCTCTACCTTTCTCTCTTACTTTGTATCGCTTAATCCATGCTCTTTTGTTTTCACTACAAATTGTCAGCTCTGTGTAAATTCAGTAAAGTATTTGCTTCTAGTAAGCTAACAAGTTGAAATGTACTGTCTCTGTAAAGGCAACAAGCATAATACTTTTTCTGTGAGGGCCCAGTAAGAGGGACTGGTTTTTGCAGGAGAATGATTTGAGGATGAATTCGGAGCTGGAAGGGTACTAAGGTAAGTCTACAAGAAGTAACGCAAGTTAGGCAAAGCCAGGTGGACGCATGTAGGCTGCTGGCAGGGAATTACAGCTCTGATCCAAAGCTGCACAGCCACAAGATACCAAAGTTACAAGGCAGACATTGACTGAATACTTTAGTGGCCTGTGTGATCCGCAAGTTGTCATAATATCTCATTTTATGCTCCAGAATCACAGCTCCAAGAGTGAGTTGCATTCTGTTTCTTGTGCAATAGTACAATCATATATTAAAAACATGAGAGGAGAGGGAATCCAGCTCACTCCATCAGCTGCAGTTGCTCTGCAGTTGTTCCCAAAGTGGACAGGTGTCATGGTATCTTTCCCCAATCTGAACCTTAGAGTCCAGGAGTTGGGGTACCAGCATGAATTCCCCTAAGCTTAATTACCAGCTTAGATCTGATACCTGCCACCAATCAGGACTTGGAGTGCCTGATACACTCTGGTCCCCCCAAAAACCTTCCCTGGGGACCCTCCAAGACCCAGAACCCTGGATCTTAACACAAGGAAAGTAAACTCTTTCCCTCACCAGTGCCTCTCCTAGGCTTTCCCTCCCTGGGTTACCCTGGAAGATCACTGTGATTCAAACTCCTTGAATCACAACACAGAGAAATCAGGTTTGTTCCCCTCCCCCCTTTCTCTTTCCCTCCAGGTGTTCCCTCCCTGGGCTCCTGGATAGATAGACAGATTCAAGCTCCGTGAATCTAAAACAAAGGGATTCCACCCTTCTCCCCTCTCTTCTCCTTCCCTGTTAAGTACAGACTCAATTCCTTTGAGCCTCAACAAGGGGGGAAAAATCAGACAGGTCTTAAAAGCAAAACTTTTAATAAAAAGAAAGAAAAAAAGTAAAAGGTGTCTCTGTAATTTAGATGGTAAAAGTTACAGGGTCTTTCAGCTTATAGACATTAGAAAGAAGCCTCCCCCTAGCAAAAATACAATTTAAAATACTTCCAGCAAACTACACATTTGCAAATACAGAAAACAATCAAAAGACTATAACCACCTTTTCTACTAAATACTCACTATTCTGAATATATAAGAGACTGTAGCAGGGAGATTGGCAAGAAACCTGGTTGCACGTCTAGTTCCTTCCAGGACCCAGAGAGAACAAAGCCAAACCCAAAAACACAAACAAAGGCTTCCCTCCACCGAGATTTTAAAGTATTTTGTTTCCTGATTGGTCCTCTGGTCAGGTGTCCAGTTCACTGTTTGTTAACCCTTCACAGGTAAAAGAGACATTAACCCTTAACTATCTGTTTATGACAACAGGACTCTCACCAACCAAGAGGAACAGGCCCGGGCTCCTTCAGAGGAAAGGTGCCATTTTTATATAGTCACTTTTCAGAGCTGTATTGCCTTTTAATGGCCAGTTAGTTGCAGCTGTGGGAACAGAGTTCTTCTGGATCATAGCCCTGTACTTATCTCTGAACAATGCAATTTGGAAAGATGGATTGCTGAGAACGTTAGCTGGGAGATAAGCTTGCGGTACATCATTCCTCCTGAATATGCCTGTGTTTGTCTTGACAATGGCAAACAAATGAGTCATGTCTTTGTCTTGCACCATGACAAGCATTGTCCCACCTCTGACCATTTAGTTTTGCCCTCACCCAGACACCAAGGTCCACTGGCAGCATTCTTTCAAAAGGGAAAATCAGATGCATTGTTTCTTTTGTCATCCTATTTCAAACGTGGCTATTGTGCGTGAAGTTGGTTCATCTAGAGAACAATCAGTACTCCTGGCTGTCAGCTGCCTCCCCAGACCTGCCCCATTAGCTGTGGATGATGACAGTTGCAGTTTCCCCTATAATAGACTAAATCTAGATCTGGTTCATCTCGTGCCATATTTCGAAACAACTAGGAACTGAGTGATTGCCTGGGCAGAAGTACTCTGGCACTCAGTGAGCAGGGAGAGAAGGGAACAGGCACAATGCATGGTAGGTAGCGCTAGGAGGAGTCACCGATTCCCATTCTCCCTATAAGCCCAACATAGGAGGATTTCAGGGTATTCAGCAGGGGTCTATTTAACCTCTACATGATATGCTGCTGAACAGAGTGAAGAGAGTTCCATCTACAGGCCTGGTAGCATAACAGCAACCACACGCTTATGCACCAGACGCAGCTGCGGCTTTGGATATATACAGTTCACATTAAAGTTATATAGATAACCACAAGAAGTAGAAAAATTATAATATATATAGAAAGTCAGATTCTGTAGAACTGATAACCTTGGCCATGCTTGCAATGGAAAGATCCCTACCCATAGGAACCGTAACCTTAGCTCCAAAAGTCCTACCCATACGAACCCTAACCCTAGCTTCAAGTGCCCTACCGATAGGAACTCTAATTCTAGCTCCAGGTCCCCTCCCAATAGAAACCCTAATCCTAGCTCCAAGTGCAATACACATAGGAACAATGATCCTAGCTCCAAGAGCCCTACTCATAGGAACCCTAACCCAGTCTCCAAATTCCATAACCTATGGGAACCCTAACTCTAGCTCGAACAGACCTACCTATAGGAACATTAACTCTAGCTTCAAGACCCCTACCCATTGGAACCCTATCCCTAGCTCCAAGTTCACGACCCACAGGATCCTTAACCCTAGCTCCAAGAGCACTACCCATACGATCCCTAACCCTAGATCCAAGAGCCTTACCCATAGGAATCCTAACTCTAGCTGCTAGAGCCCTACCCATAGGAACCCTAACGCTAGCTCCAACTTCCCTACCCATAGGTACCTTAACCCTATCTCTAAGAGCCCTACCCATAGCAACCCTAACCCTAACTTCAAGAGCCCTACCCATAGGTATCCTAACCGTAGCTCCAAGAGTCCCACCCATAGGAACCCTAACCCTAACTCTAAGTGCCGTAACTATTGCAACCCTAACCCTAGCTTCAAGAGCCCTACTCATGGAAACCCTGACCCTAGCTCCAACAACTCTACCTCTTGGAACAGTTACCCTAGTTCCTAAAGCCCTACCTATAGGAACCCTAACCCCAGTTCAAAGTGCCCTGCCCAGAGGACCCCTAACCCTAGCTCCAGGGGCCCTGCCCATAGGACCCCTCTCCCTAGCTCCAGGGGCCCTATGCATAGGACCGCTAACTCTATCTCCAGGGGCCCTACGCATAAGACCGCTAACTCTAGCTCCAGAAGCCCTACGCATAAGACCGCTAACCCTAGCTCCAGAGTGTTACATCCTTGGGGGCAGCCGGTTTAGGAAGAAGTCACTTGAGGCCAGACAGTAGACAGCTAACAAAACTACCATTAATTTACAGACACAGAGCTTGCCTAACCAGCAGAAGCTGGCTGGGCTATTCCCTAATAATCTAATTTAGTTGCCATAGGGACAAAAACCGTGACAACCAAATACACAACATATTCCTCCCCCGCTAATAAGAACACCTCCTCTAAATAAAAAACACACACACTAGACTAGAGAAGGAGGGTAGACTGCCTCCATTCCCGGTTAAACCCTGGGGATTATTTTTTCCCATAACCGTGGGTTCGCCCTAGCTAAAGATCCAGCCGATAAAGAGGCCTTCTGTCTCTAGGTGGATTACAGCGAGCTTCTGGTGTTGTTGCACCTGAAAGTACCACGGGCTCAGGGTCCGCAGCACAAACAGGTGAGGAGATGGTATCAGCTCGTGCTGGGCAAAGGGGTATCTCAGCCGCAGGCAGTAATGGAGAAGAACAGTTAGGAACAGGTGATTCGTGATTCGGTGTCTCACCAGAAGAGGTGAAGTCAGACCACTCAACCACAGATGTGTCCTGAGGACCGGCATGACCTTGCAACAGCTGATCTATATGTCACTGCCATGTAAGATTCTCTGCAGTCCGGACTGCACAGGAAACAGGTCCTGCTTCAGTGATGATCATGGCAGGGACCCATTTAGCTTCGAAAGTATAATTCCGAGTCAAAACTGGCTATCCCGGGCTAAAGGTTCGGTCTTTTGCTCTAGGTGCCCATCTGATGACTTGATATTGCTGCTGATGTTGCACAATTTGTCGGGGTTCAGAAGGTTTCAGCAGATCAAAGCAAGTGCGCAGCTGTCGTCCCATCATTAGAAAGGCCGGGGATGCCTGGGTCGTAGCATGAGTTGTGTTTCTGTAGGAAAGTAAGAAGGTATCCAGACACTTTTGAATGGAGTGTTGTCCCCTTGCTGATTTCAAAGCGTGTTTCATTGTCGGCACAAATCTTTCAGCTAATCCACTGATGGATGCATGATATGGTGCTGACATGAGGTGGTGTATTCCATTTGCCTTCATAAAATTTTGAAACTCCTGAGAAATGAACTGCAGCCCATTGTCGCTCACAAGTTGTTCTGGCAGACCAAAACAACTAAAGAGTCCCCATAGTTTTCGGGCAGTACTCTCTGCAGTAGTGGACTGCACTATAGAGACTTTTGGCCATTTAGAATTGGCCACCAAGAACATGCTTCCTTCAAGGGGGCCAGCGAAGTCAATGTGAATACGTTGCCATGAGTTTTCAGGCCAGTCCCATGGGTGTAGGGGTGCCCTCTGGGGTGCATTCCTCACACTCTGATATGACAAACAAGCTTTTGCCTTCTCTTCAATAGCACTGTCCAATCCAGGCCACCAAAAATAGCTTCGTGCAATTTCCTTCATGCGCACTATTCCACAGTGACCTGAATGTAGCTGTTCTAACATCTGTGATCACAGTGGTGGTGGAATAATGACACATCTCCCCCACAACAAACAACCAGATTGGACCGATAACTCCATCCTCCTGGACATGTAGGTAACAAGGTTGGGTGAGACCGGAGAGGTTTGTCGAGATTTTCCATGCATCACCAGGTCCATAACTTGGGACAACACTGGGTCAACGTGAGTTGCCTTCCTTATCTGAGTAGCAGTGATGGGTGTATTCTCTACCTGTTCAAAGTAGAAGATTTCCTTTTGGGCACTATCTTGATGTTTGACCGGCAAAGGCAACCTTGAGAGGCCATCTGCATTGCTGTGCAGAGTGGATTTCCGATATCTGATTTCATGTGTGTGTGCTGAAAGTAACAATGCCCAATGTTGAATACGACTAGCAGCTAATGGGGAAATGCCTGTGTAGGGTCCAAAAATTGACGTCAGAGGTCGATGGTCTGTGAGAAGAGTAAACTTCCGCCCAAACAGGTACTGATGAAATTTCCAAAATTCCAAAAACAATTCCTAATGCCTCACGTTCGATTTGGGCGTAGTTAGTTTCTGCTTTGCTTAGAGTGCGTGAAGCAAAAGCAATAGGTCTCTCTTCTCCCGAAGGCATAATGTGTGACACGACTGCTCCCACTCCATAAGGGGAGGCATCGCAGGCCAATTGTAGAGGTAAGGATGGATCAAAGTGCGTTAGAACTTCAGAATTTAGCAATGCATCCTTAGCTTTGTTAAATGCAACATCACAGGCTTCAGTCCACTTCCAGGCCTTGTTCTGCCCAAGGAGCTCATGAAGTGGTTATAGCAGTGTGGCTAACTGTGATATGAACTTTCCATAATAGTTCAGTAGTCCTAGAAATGAGCGCAGCTGGCTTACATTTCGAGGTGGGGGAGCCTCCACAATAGCTTTAACTTTTGCAGGGGCCTTATGAAGACCTGCAGAATCAATGATGTGTCCCAAATATTCAACACAGGGCTTGAAGAATTCACACTTGTCTTTGCGAACTCGTAGGCCATACTTGTCCAGTCTTTGTAGGGCAGCCTCTAAATTCTTTAAATGATCCTCTTCATTCCTTCCAGCGTCCAGGATATCATCCAGATAGCACTGAACTCCTGACAAGCCACATAAGATCTGGTCCATAGCCCTCTGGAACAGGACGGGAGCAGACGTTATTCCAAAGGGTAGGCGACAGTATCGATAAAGACCCTTATGAGTCACAATAGTCAACAGCTCTTGGGACTTTTCATCGACGTGCATCTGTAAATATGCTTGACTCAGATCAATCTTACTGAACTTTTGTCCCCCAGCCAGGCCTGTGAAGAGGTCATCGATGTGGGGAAGCGGGTATTGCTCTGCACAAAACACTGGGTTGACAGCGACTTTAAAATCACCGCAAATCCGGAGAGAGCCATCTTTCTTCACTATTGGAATGATAGGAGTGGACCATAGGCTATGGGTAACTGGTATTAGGACTCCATTGGTGACCAGGCACTCCAGGTCTGCTTCAAATTTTGACCTGATGGCATATGGCACATTTCAGGCTTTCAGATATTTTGATGGACTGTCAGGTTTAATGTTCAATGTCACAGTGATTCCCTTCATACTTCCCAAATCCTCTCCAAAAACAGCAGCATGTTTCCTTAGTATAGGGGTTAGACTGGTTTCTTCTTTAGTCATCTGGTGCACTTCTGCCCAGTTCAGCTGAATCTTCCCAAGCCAAGACCTACCCATTAAGGCTGGGTAGTTACCTCTCACCACAAACACTGGCAATTTAGCAGCCTGTCCATTGAGCTCAACCTTAACATCAATAGTGCCCAACATGGGCACAGCTTCTCCCATATACGTCTTCAGAACAGTTTTTGTTGCCTTAAGTGGAAGATTCTGTAGCTTTTCTTTATACACAGTCTTGGAGAACAGCGAGACAGCTGCACCGGTGTCCAGTTCCATGCGTATAGGTTTGCCATCCAACAACGATGTTGGGGACTCGAACCCAGACGGCAAAGTTCGTTGTCTGACCGCGAGAGAGACAGGCAACACCATCAAGGTCCAATCAAAAGCTCTTTATTGACAAGTGCACGCATCAATAGGGAGCAGCTCGTCTCCAGAGAGCCAGCCCCCCCTTTACATCTTAGTATAAGCCTATATAGACAATTCCATTGCGTCATAAATTATTCACTTGAGCAACCCACCCCCTTCTTCTAACAACTAGAAACTAGACAGCTTTAGTATACATGCATGCCTAAAGTTAGAAATGTAGGGGAGTTAAAAACAAACAAAGAACAAAACCAGGGAGTGAAAACAAGGAGGCTGGGAAGCTAGGGCTCTTATCAGTTCTTCGAAGGAGCTGCTCCTAACACAGAACATCTGGTACTATGCCAGGAATGCAGCCTCTCTCTTATCTCACTTTTTTCCCAGCGCTTGTGAGACATGCTGCTTTTTCAGCATTTTCCACTCAGGGATTACCGAAAAACCTCTGTTAGCCTGACTTTGGTCAGGTTGGCATACCTGGTTTTGTCTGCTATATCTTTATTCAGGCCTAACAACGGGGTTACCCAGTATTCATGTGAGCCCACTGCCAAAGACAAAACATGCAGTGGCACTTCCTCTTGCTATGAGGTGTCACCTTGATCATCTTGGGTCTGCTCTAGGGTATGCAGGGTTCCTCTTTTTGTCAGCCAGACCACAGGCCTCTTTTTCTTTTGTTTACAGACACACTCAATGTGTCCCTTTTTGCCACAGTGTTGACACACCAGGTCCTTACACCAGCATTCTGATGCCTGGTGACCCGGCTTATCACATCAGTAACATTCCTGACTCTGCACAGTTTTGTGGGTAGGTTCTTGTGACACTTTTTGCACCCTAGGGGATTCACCGAAGTATTGCGCCTCCCTTGTAGCTAGTTCCATGGAGACAGCAATATCAACAGCCTTTTGTAAGGTAAGCTGAGCCTCTGTCAGTAGGCGCTTCCGTATAGCTTCCCTGTACAGGGCACATACTAACCTGTCACGCAAGGCATCATTTAACATCTCCTTACATTCACAGTGTTCTGCTACTTTTTTAAAATTGCTACAAATTGTACAACTGTTTCATCTTCTTTTTGGTCTCTTTTGTGGAACCGATATCCTTCAGCAATTACCAGTGGTTTGGAGGAAAAATAGGAGCCCAGGATTTCCACAATGTCACTGTAAGATTTAGTCTCAGGCTTAACAGGGTGTAGTAAGCTGCATAGTAGGGAGTAGGTTTTAGCCCCTACAACACTTAAGAATATTGGCACCTTCTTCTCTTCTGTAATGTCATTTGCAATAACAAAAAGCTCAATATACACCTGCCACTGCACTACATTTTCATCAAAAGGTTCCAGTGGCCTGGTCAAAGTAGCCATGATTTTTAGTTTCACTTTCACAGTCAGTGCAAACAAGCAGTTTTTGTTTGTTTATTTGTTCTTTACCTTGACTTCTACTTCCTTCTGTTACTGGGGCAGCACCGGGTTCCCACCCTCGTCGCCACTTGTTATATTCTTGGGGGCAGCCGGTTTAGGAAGAAATCACTTGAGACAGAGAGCAGACAGCTAACAAAACTACCATTTATTTACAGACACAGAGCTCGCCTTACTGGCCGAAGCTGGCTGGGCTATCCCCTAATAATCTAACTCAGTTGCCATAAGAACAAAAACCATGACAACCAAATACACAACAGTGTGGAAAGGAGTAGCTCCCATTTTACTCTGCCCAGTTTCCTGCCCTCCAACAGGGCCCATGTTGTAACCCCGCTTCTAACAGGAAAAAGGCAGATTTCCTTCTTGTCATACAATGGCCCTATTAGATTGACCCAAGAGGTACAGAATCATTTGAAGCATCTGACAAAGTAGGTATTCACCTACAAAAGCTCATGCTCCAAAACGTCTGCTAGTCTATAAGGTGCCACAGGATTCTTTGCTGCTTTTACAGATCCAGACTAACACGGCTACCCCTCTGATAATAGAATCATTTGAGGTGCTCTGTTTTTCCATGTTAGCCTGGACTGTGATATACTTAATCTCTTATGAAATCCAGGGATAAGGCCTTAATTCTTTAATTGGCTCATCAAAAGAGCTGTATGTTCTTATCTCTATGACAATAGCAATAGATGGGGCATTGCTAAAAAACGTGGATACTCAAAACACATGCTTATGTTAGGCCTGAATAAGAATGTAGCACAAAGCCAGTTGTGCCAGCCTGAACAAAGTTAGGCTAACGAGGTTTCTGGGTAATTCAAAGAGGGTTCTGGGTAATTAAAAGGTGGAAAACACCTGGGAGTTGCTTGCCTTTCACAGAGTTAGGCAACCATGAGATAAGAAAGAAATGACATTCCCAGCTTAACACAGGAAGTACTGTGTCAGGAACAGTTTGTTTAAGGAACTGATAAGAAGCCAAGACCCCAGGCTCCCAGGCTCCCCGGACAATAAAAACTCCCTGGTTTTGTTCTTTGTTGTTCCTAAATGCTATATTCCTGATTGTTAGTGATTGTTAAAGTATCATTAATCAAGTAACCCATTTAATCTTGTAAGACATAAGAATGCAGGTATAGTACAAGTTACTAGTTTCTAATTGCTTAGGTTACTTAATTGACTAATCAGTGATGCGCAGTGATGCGACAAAACTGCCTCTATATATTCTTAGGTTCTTTTGTGAGGAGTAGGCTGGTTCTCTTAGGAGACGGGCTTGCTCTCTATTGTTATTGTGCACCCTTCAATAAAGAGCATTTTATTGAACCTTGCTGGTGTTGCCTGTCTCTGGCAGTCAGACAACGAACTTTGCCATTTGGGGTACAAGGGTCCCCAACAACTTTGGTGACTCCGCCGAGACCCGTCTGGCTCTCCGGCAGGGGATCGGACACTGAGGCAATGCAGCGCGCATCCTCTGGCTTAGAGGAGCCTTGCCTGGTGATCTGGTCTCTGTGTCGGCAATAAGGCGAGTTCTGTGAACCAGCTGAAGCTCTTAAAAATAATCCAGCAACATCTACCCGTTGAGTAGGATCCAGGTTGCCTGGGTTTCAGTCCCAGTCCAGGTTTGCGCAGGATCCTTCTCTGGGTTTGAGTCCCAGTCCAGGTGTTCGAGTCCCTGGAGAGGTAAGCGAGCGCTCGACACAGGGAGGTGGAGGTTAGAGTCCTTTTACCTCAACGCGGGAAAAAGGGGTCAGAGTCCTTTTATTAAAATGGGACAATTTGGCAGTAAGTGCCCGGGGGACGCCCTGTTGTCTCTGATACTTAGGGATTGGAAGAAAATTCCTGGGACTACTGGTTTAGCTAAATCTAAAATGAGAAACTTATGTCAAATTCAATGGCCTTCCTTTACTGCTCATTTGTCCCCAACTAAGGACTGGCTGAGCTGTGGAACCTTTTCCGCAGACAGGATGAATTCCCTAAGGGATATCCTAGTTGATCTTAGACCTGGACAAATGGACTATTTATTTGTGTGGTATAATTATAAGCCAAAGGAGGGACGAACGGCCTTTGAAGCAGTTTGTCTGGATGACTCTGTTAAGAAACCCCCACCCTATGCCCCGATAGCTCAGGTAGAAGAAAATAGATATATTCCAATGAGAGTTCCTTTACGGTGAAGCTCTAGAATAGGGGAAAAGGATGATGGTGGTAAAACAGAGATGGAAGAAGGGGCTCGGGAAGGAAGGACAGCTTCTGGGGGTGAAACAACACTTCAGGCCCCTTTACGAGCTTATCCTGTACCTCAGACTAATGGGTCGCCCTTGATGGTGTCCACACACACGCCATTCCCAACTGTAGATTTGCTAAATTGGCAGAAATCTATGCCTCATCTTAGGGATGATCCCAAGGCAGTGGAAAGAATGTTTCGAACTATATTGTCTATTCACTTACCAACATGGGCAGATGTGAATCAATTATTAGACACCTTGCTAACTGAGGATGAGCATCAGAAGGTCAAGGAAAAAGCTGCTACATTCTATGAAACTTCACACAATAAAATTATGCCCAGAGCTGAGCCAGATTGGGACCCGAATACAGATAAGGGTAAGGAAGAATTGAGTCAATACCGACAGACTGTTTTGCATGGGTTAAAAGCAGCAGGGGAGGTTACCCCTAATTGGAGTAAGGTTACTGCATGTGTTCAATTTCCAACCGAACATCCTTCTGAGTTTTGCACTTGATTGACAGGTGAAATTAGGAAGCATAGCAATTTGGACTTAGACTCGGACTCTGGGAAGGAAATGATTCAGCTGGTGTATATGGCACAGTGTGCCGAGGATATTGCAAAAAGGTTTCGGGAGCATCCGGATGGAATGCAAGGGAAAAGTTTATCTGAAGTAGTCAGTATTGCTTCTCATGTTTACAATGGGAGAGAAGAATTAAAAGAAAAGGAAAGAAGGAAGGAAAAAAAAAAAAGGATCTCAAAAATCAAGTACCACTATTGGCAGTGGCTATGTCGGGAGGCAGAGGAAGGGGCCGGGGCTGGACTAGTGGCTTTAGGGGTGGACAAGGGGGTCAATTCAGTAGGGGACGCGGACGAGGTGGAAGTGTGAGTTCCTGTAATACTGGGTGTTATCAGTGTGGAGAAGAAGGACATTGGCAGAGAGAATGCCCCCTCAGACTAAAGGCTGGTTGCAAACCTATAGTTGGTCATTTCTCTGTAGATCATGAATGAAGGGAGGTGCTGCTCCCCTGGGGTCCTGAGGTTTATGAAGCCGGAATGGTACAATTTAAATGTGATGCATGATTCCCAGTGGTCCCCCGGAAATTAGGACAAAAGACTTTTGAATTGTTAGTAGATACGGGGCCACTCATTCGGCTATACCTAAGGGAGCGGCACCAAAAAGCAGAACTGAAAAATGTGTAATAGGAGTTACTGGGAAGCCTGAACGGCATTTCATGACAAACGATTGTATGGCTACCTTAGGTTCTATTTCAGTTCAGCATCCCTTTCTGCTAATGAATGGTGTCATAAACAGATAGCTAAGGGTTAACGTCTCTCACCTGTAAAGGGTTAACAAACAGTGACCTGCAACACCTGACCAGAGGACCAATCAGGAGACAAAATACTTTCAAATCTCGGAGGAGGGAAGCCTTTGTTTGTGTTTTTTGGGTTTTGCTTTGTTCTCTCTGGGCTTTGAGAGTGACCACACGTACCTACAGGCTCTCTAATCTTCTATTCCAATTTTGTAAGTATAAAGGTAGAAAGGCTATATAGTCTTTTTATTTCTTTTCCTTTATTTTCAAATGTGTATTTGGCTGGAAGTATTTTAATTTGTATTTCTATTGGAGGAGGCTGTTTCTCCAATTTCTTAAGCTGACAGACCCTGTAACTTTTTACCATCTAAATTGCAGAGATAGACCTTTTACTTTTTTCTTTCTTTTTATTAAAAGTTTTGCTTTTAAGACCTGTCTGATTTTTTCCCCTTGTTGAGGCTCAAGGGACTTGAGTCTGTACTTAACAGGGAAGGAGAAGTGAGGGGAAGGGTGGAATCCCTTTGTTTTAGATTCACAGAGCGTGAATTTGTCTCTCTCTCCAGGAGACCTAATTTCTCTGTGTTGTGATTCAAGGAGTTTGAATCACAGTAATCTTCCAGGGTAATCCAGGGAGGGGAAGGCTGACAAAGGCAACAGTGAGGAAAGGGTTTACTTTCCTTGTGTTAAGATCCAGGGGGTCTCGGTCTTGGGGGGTCCCCAGGGAAGGTTTTTGGGGGGACCAGAGTGTATCAGGCACTCGAATTCCTGATTGGTGGCAGCTTATCAGATCTAAGCTGGTAATTAAGCTTAGGGGAATTCACGCTAGTACCCATATTTTGGACGCTAAGGTTCAGAATTGGGAAAGATACTATGACAAATGGTCCAGTGAATCTGCTGGGGAGGGATTTGTTGTATAAACTGCATGCTCAGGTCTTTTGTACTCCTGAAAACATTTCTCTCGGATTCCTGGTAGATAAAGCTTATCTGTTAATGCAGTTAACTACTAGCACTTGTGAAATGCTTCCTCTCCAAGTCCAGAATGAAGTTAACCCTATAGTATGGGGGGGAAAGCACGATGTGAGATTGGTAAAATCTGCCTCACCTTTAAATCCAGTAATAAGAGCTGACATGCCTCCTCCGGCTCAGAGGCAATATCCTCTTAAAATTGAGGCTATACGTGGACTTGAGCCCCTTGTAAAAAATTTCAAGAACAAAGGAATTTTAGTGCCGTGTGTTTCCCCATGTAACGCCCCCATTCTGGCTGTAAAGAAGCCACAGCCTGGCCCTGATGGCAAACCTGTATATAGGATGGTGCAGAACCTAAGACTTATTAATCAGTATGTGATTCCAGAACATCCTGTGGTGCCAAACCCAAGTACTATTTTGGCAATGGTGCCACCTGAAGCAGAATGGTTCGCATGTATGGGCTTGACAAACACCTTTTTCTCTGTACTGGTGGCCCCAGAAAAACAGTATCTTTTTGCATTTACTTGGGGGGTCCCTGGCACAGCAGGAAGAGGGAATGAAAGTTCCTCGGGACAACTCACTTGGACTAGAATGCCTCAAGGTTATGTGGAAGCCCCAGGTGTCTTTGTCAGAATTTTAGCAGAGGATTTAAAGGATGTCCAGCTGCCTCTACCCCAGTGACTTATGTTGACGATATTCTGGTAGCTTCAAAGACTCGAGAGAATGATGAAATTGACTCTGTCTATTTACTCAATCAGTTGGCAGTAAAAGGACATAAGGTCAGCCCCACAAAGTTGCAATGGGCCCAACAGGAGGTAAAATACCTCGGGTACACCCTGGGTCCTGGAATGCGCAGCTTGGACTCCAAACAAATTGAAGCTATTATTAATATCCCATTTCCTGCCACTAAACGAGAAATGCGGGGTTTTATTGGCATGATTGGATTTTGTCGCCCTTGGATCATTTCAGCAGGGGAGTGGCTAAAGCCTTTACATGCACTAACTAAGGAGGAGGCTGAAGAGCCTCTCCGTCCAAACCCTGAGCAACGAAAAGCCTTAAAAGCACTAAAAGAATCTCTCATTCGAGCTCCTGTTTTAGGGCTACCCAATTATAGTAAGCCTTTTGATTTGTATGTACATGAAGTGAAGGGGGTAGCCTCAGGAGTACTGACGCAGTCATTTGGAAATGCTCCAAGGCCAGTGGCGTACCTTTCAGGACAGCTGGATCCAGTGGCTAAGGGACACCCTGGCTGCCTTAGGAATGTGGCAGCGGCGGTATTATTAGTAGAGAAAGCTCAAGAGATTGTCTTGGGACATCCTTTAACAGTGCACACTCCTCATGCAGTGGCAAGCTTGTTAAATTCACAGCAGCACAAACATCTAACTAATCAAAGGTTGTCAAAATATGAAGTGACTCTGCTAATGACTCATGGGGTTATCTTAAAGAGGTGTGCAAATTTAAATCCGGCTTCTTTGCTACCTCATGAAGAGGATCAGGAAACAATACATGATTGTTTGCAGGTTTTGGATCAGGTCTCTACTCCGTGACCCAATCTGACTGATGTTCCTCTAATTAATCCAGAGCTAGAGTTGTTTGTAGATGGTTCTGCCTTTGTGCGAAATGGTGTTCGACACTCTGGATATGCAGTTACAGACGGTCGCACAGCACTGATAGGAAAACCTTTGTCACCAGGGACAAGCGCTCAGTCTGCTGAATTACAGGCTTTAACAGCTGCCTGTTTATGCTAGAGGAAAAAGGGTTAATATTTATACTGACTCTAAATATGCTTTTGGGGTGTGTCATGCTACTGGAGCTATTTGGAAGGAGAGAGGATTCATTACTTCCTCAGGATCACAGATTGCCCATGGAAAAGAAGCAGCTGAATTGTTGCATGCTATTCAAGCCCCTAAAGAGATTGCAGTTATTCACTGCCGGGCTCATATCAAACAAACTGATCCTGTATCAGCAGGAAACCGGCTTGCAGATGAAGCTGCTAAGGCAGCCGCACTACAAAATACACAATTGGCTGTAGGTTCTCCTCTTCTAAATTGGCAACAGCAAGCCTCGGAGGGTGAAAAGACAATCTGGGAAAAATGGGGAGCTAAGCCTAACTCAACAGGGCTTTGGGAATGTGATGGTCGCTATGTGTTGCCTAAAAGTTATCCAAGTGAGGTAGTGCAACAGATTCACAATAACACGCACTTGGGGGCAAATAAAATGGCCCAAATTGTCCTAAGACAGTTTGTTTCTCCAGGACTTTATGAGGTAGCCAAGAGAATAGTAGAGAACTGCGCTCTGTGTCAGCAATGCAATCCAAAGGAGGTGAGCAAACAAGCACCACCTGGGGGACGCAGATGGGCTCACCGACCTATGCAGCACCTACAGATTGATTTCACTGATTTATCTCCCTCTGAAGGGAAGAGGCATTTGCTAGTTATAGTGGACCAGCTTACAGGATGGGTCGAAGCCTATCCTACAGCCCGAGCTACTGCAACTACTGTATGCAAAATATTACTTAATGAAGTGATCCCAAGGTTTGGCCCTCCTGAGGTAATTGACTCTGATCAAGGTACTCACTTTACGGCAAGGATTTGTAAAGAGCTTACCACAGCCGTAGGAACCAAGTGGGCTTTTCATGCTCCCTGGCATCCTCAGAGTTCAGGTCAAATGAAACGTATGAATGGGACTTTAAAAAATCTTTTGACAAAGCTGTGCCGAGAGCTTAAGCTGAAATGGACTAAGGTTCTGCCTCTGGCACTCTATACTATCCGAACAACTCCTAATGCTAGGACTAAACTGGTTCCCTACGAACTTTTGTTTGGACATGTGCCTCCAACCTTTGCTCCTTTGATATCAGTTTCTAGTGACTCCAATATGACAAATGAAACAGAAAACTATGTAAAGGAGTTACAGCGCCATCTAGTGACATTAAAGCAGTACTCTGCACATTCCCAATCCTTACCACTGTGGGAAGCTGTTCATTCTTTTTTACCAGGTGATTCCGTGTGGGTAAAAGCATACAAGAAAACTCCACTTCAACAGCAGTATCGGTTACAGATCCCAAAACTTAAAAAAGAAGGAAGAAAATTAATAGTTAAGGGGATCATAGCCTCACACTGCCCACATATTAAATATATTTGGGGAAGTTCTCAAAAAGAACTAAAAGGATTTAGGAGCACAAGTTCCATTGATTGTCAATTTTTGAAATCTGAAAGTTAACCCAATACTCTTAGCAAGTATAAAAGTGCTTATTTTTTCCATGGACAGCCATGAAGTTCAAATCTGGATCAATCTGATTTTGTACAAACACTGCGGGCATTCAGAGAGAGGTCTTTGTTCAAGTCCATCAGTAAAACATGCCTCTTCTCTTATAGCTCAAGCTGGTTAGAAAACAGAGGTTGACTTCTCAGCAAAATATCACCTCCTGAAATATTTCAGCTAAAAACAAATGTTTTGGTGCAAAATGGTGTCTCATGGAAGTTATAGTTTGGGTGCTTTATGCCCTCACGTTCCTCCTCCTTGGCTCTCTGGCTTGAAGACATCTCCTGTAGTGAGAGGTATAAGGGTTCTTCATACAAGTTCCTGGCTGTGGTGCACTATGGGAAATGAATAGGGCCAGACAGCCCTGGCCCATAGAGGAGAATAAGAAAGGAACAACCCTGACAATGTATTAAAAAAATCTAATTTTCTGTAAAAATAATAATAAAATAAATAATATAGTTGTGATGGAAAAAGTTTGACCAGCTTAGCTTGTACAAGTGAACGAACAGGTCCTTATAGCAATAGCAATATTGTAAATTGCCATTGAGGAACATGTTTACCTGAGATACTTTCATTGCCCTATGTTCAAATGAGAGCGCAGAGCTGGAATTGCTGATTGCCTCAGAGAATGGGAGGAGGGTCTTGTCTATCGACAGCCCACACCTTTGAGGAGCCCAAAGTTAGTGCGTACCATGATCCTTCTGTGGCATTCATATTGCTGAATCTTTCACATGCCTTCTCTTTGTTATGTTCTATTTGTTCACAGAGGCCAGATCCTCACAAGTATTTAGGTGCATAACTCCCACTGGATTTAGCTGCCTAAATACCCTGTGGGCTCTGAGGCCCAGATCCTCCAGACATGGAAACCTCAAAGACTAAAGGCATATTCATTTAGGCCCAGACTGGGGAATAGAAGTAAGAGGCAACTAGCCAGTCTTGGGCAGGAAGTAGATGTACTCATAGCTTTCCTCCCCTTATTCACACCTTGCCACCCCAACAGTACAGATGAGTGTTCACATTGCTTCTCAGCACTGTGCTATGTGCATTCTCCCTCTCAAAGATTAGATTATTATTCGTTGTTATTGACACTACAGCACTGACCACTTAACTCTCCCCATTGCACTGAACATTTTAAAGATACTTCCCAGGAGAAAAGCAACAAATAGAGCTGTGTAAATCATCAGCTTTTTTGGTTTGCTGGCAATCCCAACAATTGTTCTTGGCATAAACAATTTAACAAAACCAATGTAAATTCACAAAATAGTGGCAAATATCTGGGGCTTTGCAGGTTGGCTTCCCAACTGAGGAGAAATCAGTGACAGAGACTGGATATATTTCAAGTGTAACTTGTTTCATTTACACATGTAAAGGAGTCCTGCAACAGAGATGCAACAGCAGGGAGGATGATCTTTTCTGACAAGAATTTCAGCCCCTCACTAGTGCCCAGTTCCCAGGGAACAACTGTGACTCAGTAATTGACTCTAAGGAGAGACCAAACCAAGGAGCAAACTCCCCTGCTCCTTTCATAGATCCATCTCTCCAGAAGCTGTCTCTATCGGAAGCTTACATAACCAAAACACGACCATGGCATCTCCCCCAAGGACTGAACATTCACTCACACATCAAAGAAAAAGAATCTGGAAAACTGTGCAACAGCGACATCTAGTGACAACTGCCATAATATTGACAGACAATTATGGCCTGGGATTTAGAGAAAGCATGTAGTGGGAGAGAAAAGGGAATGACAAGCCCTAGTTCACAGGGCTGGTTTAACTGTCATGCAACCCTGTTAAATGTGGCCTGCACAAGCATGACACAATGGTTAAATGAATATATATCAGGTACTAGAGGAATGCAATGCTTATCCTTGATTAAGTTTGTATGTGTCACTGCTTGTAGTGGTGAAAATAAATATCTGCCACAGATGTGAAGGTTAAATGGGTAACGTGCCAACACCTAGAGCACGAAAATAAATATCTTTCATTAAACGTTTATGTCACTGATAGGAGATGGATTAAATAGATATCCTTCAACTGGGTGATGGGAAAATTGGTATATATGAGGAAGCCTCTGCACAAAGCCATCCATGCTTCAGACTGTCCACTGAATTGTTTATACATCACATAATTTTGTATGTGCAAGTGTAAATATTTATGTGATGTCTATTGGAAGACAAGTTTTATATATATTATTGTGTACAGGGGCCGGTTTATAAATATATCAGTGACTACATGACATTCAGCCAGAGACAAGATAAGGTATACTGGTATATGGTAAGATATGGTACACTGAATGTCTGTGGCTGATTTGATGACATATACAATGTGTTCATTGTTATGGATGGGCACATTTGTTTTGCCTACTTGAAGAGTTAGATTCGGACTTCAGAACGTAAGAATTGGGCATACTTTGTTAGGCCAATGATCCATCGAGCCCAGTATCCTGGCTTCTGACAGTGACCAGTGCCAGATGTTTCAGAGGCAGACCACAACAGGGCAATTTATCAAGTATCCATCTCCCGTCATCCGCTCCCTGCCTTGGGTAGTTAGGATACCTAGAGCAAGGGGTTGGATCCCTGACCATCTTGACTAAAGGATCTATCTTCCATGAACTTATCTAAATCTTTTTTGAACCCAGTTAAAGTTTTGACCTTCACAATATCCACTGGCAAAGAGTTCCACAGGTTCAGTGTGTGTTGTATGAAGTAGTGCTTCCTTATGTTTATTTTAAAACTGATGCCTATTAATTTCTTTGACTCCTGGGTCTTGTGTTATGTGAAGGGGTAAATAACACTTCCCTATTAACTGTCTCCATACCATTCATGATTTTATAGACCTCTATCATATTCTCCCTTATTCATCTCTTTCCATGCTGAATAGTTCCAGTCTTTTTAATCTCTCCTCATATGGAAGCTGGTCCATACCACTAATAATTTTTGTTGCCTTTCTCTGTGCCTCTTTCAGTTCTAATATATATCTTTTTTGACATGGGGTGACCAGACCAGCACACAGTATTCAAAGTGTGGTCATTTATATAGTGGCATTATGATATTTTCTGTCTTCTGATCCATCACTCTCTTTCTGTTAGCTTTTTTTTTTTGGGGGGGGGGCGGGGGCGGGGATGGACTACCACTACACATTGATCAGAGGTTTTCTGAAAACTATTTCCAATGACTTCAAGATCTCTTTCTTGAGTGGTAACAGCTAACTTAGACTCCATCATTTTGTATGTCTAATTAGGATTGTTTTTTCAATGTATTACATTGCACTTAACACTGAATTTCATCTCATTTTGTTGCCAAGTCACCCACTCTGTCTGTTTGTACACTGAACATGAATGCTGCTTGGTTCACATACCCGTTTAGGAGACACTGTGAGAACAGGGCCAAAGAGAAAAGGCATTGCGGAAAGAATGAAAACAGGTTGAGACCACAAAGCCCAGGATCCAGCTAAGGAATGAACTTCCAAATGGGACACAGCTAATTCAGACACTTCAGAAAATGCTACAAAACCTCCCTTTTTGACCAAGCCTTTCCACTCTACCAAGAATGACTTTCACAACCTCATTGCCTCCATATGCCTGCCCACATCCTCCCATGAAAAAACCCAACATACTACAACAGAATCTAATGAATCTCTATCTCAAGCAGAGCTTTTATACCCCCCAACAAACGCTCAGACTGCATAAAATCCATTAGAGACTTCTACTGGTGATCAATGTAATGTGGAAGGCACTCGGACACAATGGTGATGGGCAGCCATACATAAACTTTAAAATAGTTTAAGTGTATTATTCATTATGGTACCTGGTCAAGTACTCTCAGGAAGCTTGGTAGTACACTTCTACCCCTGTATAAAGCAACTTGATATAACACGAATTTGGATATAATGCAGTAAAGCAGTGCTCTGGGGGGGAGGCAGGGCAAAAACACCCCCGGTTTTCTTTCTCAATCTCTCACCTAAGACAACAAAGGAGTCAGCCCTTTGACTTTGGGGGGAGATTCTGACTGGAGACTTTGGTCAGCCATTTTGCTGGAGACCTGTGGTGAGGATTTCACCTTGAACCGAGTCTAGCTTGTTAATTTTTAGCTACTAGAAAGCATTTTATCTTGATTTCTCTTTTAACCATTTCTGATTTTAATACTGGATGCTTGAGTCCACTTAAGCCTATCTTCTTTTGTTTTGTTTTTAATCTAAACTAATCCAGGGCTGCGTTTCAAGTGAACAGTTTGGTAACTCCAGTTAAAGTAACAAACCTTTGAATATTGACCCTTTACAGGGTCAACAGACCTTAAATATATGAACAATCCAGGAGAGTACTGGGCCATGTAGAACACATTTTGGGGAAAATCTGGGACTGGGAGTGGGTTGGGGTCATCCTGCAAGTAGAAGCCAAGGCTGCTGGAAGCCAGTGTGCACCTGTAGCATTGCTGACCAGCTGCTGGGGTCAGAGCTGCTGGACTAGGGCAGTAGCTATAAATTAGGGTGTGACCTGTATACTGTAAGCGGTTTGTGGGTGACCAAGTTTGGGAGCTACAACACCAAAACATTATGAGGCACTCTAGGTTGCAGGGCAGGTGGTGACACATCCCTCACTGGTATGGATTGCCCCCTGGACTTTGAAACCTACCTCCTTCTTCTTAGAGGCAAAATGGAAATAGGGAATAGAATGACAAAATAAGAGAAAAAGGAGGGAGAGGCAGGAATGAATTTGTTGACTTTGAAAAACATTTTCATTTTCAGGTTTTTTTGCTGAAAATTTGGAATTCATTTTTTTAAATGAAAACTTTTTCAGAGAATTTTCATTTTCATTTTAAAAAAAGGCAGTTGTAGTGCTGGGTTTTGATCAAAAATTGTCCATGAGCTCTACAAAGCAATAAAGATTTGGACCTAGAGCAGTAGATATACAATTGGGTGGTATGAGTGGATGCCAGGGTGTAGATCTCTTACTCTCTTTCGCTGTTGTGTGTGTATACACAGATAGAGTATGAATGAATGAAGGAGCAGAAAGGGAAGAGAGGAAAAAAAATAAGGAAATTATCATCATGGCAACTCCTAAAGGCTTGTGGTGTCCTTGCAAACTGAGCACTCCCCACACCAATCTCTGGCAAGATGCTTCAGGTGGTCTGAGTGCCAGTTATTGGTATAAACAAAATATTCAGTCTCATCACATCAGCAAAGCTTTTGGTGTCCATATGATCACTGGCAGCGGAGCAGCATTCCTTGGTACACATGATTTGGAGTTCATTGGTCTTCCATTCTTATAAATGTCCACACAAAGAAAGCTGCTGGAACTGAAATAGTGCTGATGGAGGCAATTGCTGGGGTCACCTTCAAATATCCTCATTTCTGATCATCTTCTGCCTCCTTAATATGGGGCAGTTAATGGCGACGCGAATTGAAAATGTCAGGTATTCAGCCTTCCTCAAAGTCCATGTTTCACTTCCACACAACCAGACTTCATATGCAGTTCTATAGCTCCACTGCTTCATAGCAAGCTTGATGTCATGGCATCACCCACAGAGGCCACTGAAGGGCTTATACCATTGTAGCACCTGCTGCTATATGATTGTCCACATCTTCCGAGCATCCTCCAAGACAGTCTGTGAAGCTGCCTAAGTATTTGCAAGCTGTCACCTGCTCAATGTTCTGTCCAAACACATTAATACTGATCTGGTTGTAATCTGGATCTGGAGGATGTTTGATTGTAAAGAGGGAGTTGACAGTGGAATGGCCATGTTCAAAGCCATGTTGAGTATCCCAGCCTTTGCCACAAAGTGTTTTGTTGATTCAAGACATTAACACAGAAGCAAAGACTTTCACTGGGGCTGAGAAGAAGAGGCTAGCTCTCTAGTTGCTACACTCATCCTTGCCTCCCTTCTTAAAAAGAGGCAGTATAACACCCTTCTTCCAGTCATCGGAATGGTATGCTACCAAATGTTGTGGAGAAAGTGAATAAGTGAATAAGGAAAGTGAATAAGGAAAAGTCATTTACTTGTTCCCATAATATAAGAACTAGGGGCCACCCATCTGGAGTGCTCTGTATCCTGCCAAATGAAGTCCTTATAACACTAGCATTCTTGTCACAGTCTATATGGATCTAGTATTTTGTTAGAATAAGAATGTTAATATGTAGCTCTGATATAACATCTCATCAGTAGAACTCAAAGTACTTTGCAAATAAGGTCAATGTCATTATCCCCATTTTATAGATGGGGAAACCGAGGCAAAGGCCCACCCAGCCGGCTAGGACAGAGATAAGAATAGAACTCAGGTCTCCTAGGTGCTAGTGTAACCCACACACCTCCTGGGTGTGATGTTCTGTCCCATCTAGTGGCAGTGAGACCACTGAGTGAGAGAAAGAGAGAGAGAGAGAGAGAGAGATTAATGAGTTTGGTCTATAGCCTTAGCTAAAAGCCATATGGCTTTTAACTCATGCAATAGAGGCTCATGCACTGAGACCCAGGTTTGATCCCACCAGCCAATGACCTGGGTCTGTTGATGTTACACTAGTCCTATGCTCTATTCACTAGCCCACAATACAGTCCCGCTAGCACATTTTAGAACTTGCCTCTAATATCTTCTGGGTTTGTGTCTCTGCTAGAATGCACCAAAATCCCTAATTCTTTCTATTGACTGACTATCCGTAATACGATGAATACATCTGAAAATCAGTTAAGACTCTTTAGCTGACAGCACCACAGGGTTGCATAGGAATCTGAAAGAAAAGTATAGAACCGACAGCAACTTTTCAGGGACAAGCATGGCAGAAATTTCTCTTTAACTTGTGAAAAGATCTTAGGGGAAACAAATGAATAGTTGACAGTGTATGGGCATCCAAAGAAAAATTATTCCTACAGCTCTTTGCTGAAGTATTTAAAACTCTGACTATAACGAAGAAGCAGGTCACAGTAGCAAAGATGAAACATCCATCAAGGAGAGGGAGTAGTTGATTACAAATCTGAGCAGGTGAAATGTCCATCAACCACAGAAGACCAGAGTAACTGGACTTTGTGGCTAGGGAGGGGAGATCTATATCAACCAAGGAGCAAGTCATGGGGCCCAAGGAGAGCCCTTCATCGCTGCTTTTCCAGCTCATGAGTTGAACAATATCCACAGCCTCCATTTCCCCCTCACTGTTGAGGCCAATGAATCCATAAAAACATGGATGGTATGGTCCGTTCCATGGGCAGCATATGTGGGACTGCTGCAGAGAGCCCTTCGGCTATGTTCTATGACTGCAGATGCAACCCCTGTATGTCTCTGCCTCCCTACCTCCCATCTAACCCCAATGAGTGGCTTCAGTTGGGTCGAGAGAGAGACTTGCCCTGCTCCTCAAATCTCAGCTGAAATTCATCCCTCTGGTGCCCTAACCCATATAGCTCAAGGTATGTGCACTTTAGCTGTTAAAACACCTTTTAGAATAAAATGTCCTTTTCAGAAGTATTCAAAGCCTGGCCTGCGCTAAAGGATATTATTCAAGGAAGCCGGAGATACAGAAACATTTTCTCTCACAGGAGGCTGCTGTGAGAAAGATGAACACATTATAGAAACTGAACCCTCATCCTGATAAGGCATCACCACTGGTAAGGCACTAACTTGAAAGTTATGGGTGGGATTTTCAAACGAGTTGGCTTAACTCTTCTCCCATTGAAATTGATGCAAAGTTAGATCTGACCTTTAGATTCTAATATACATCGTTCAGAGACTAAGGCCATGTCTACGCTTACTGGGAATCGACGCTGCTGCGATTGATGCAGTGGGGGTTGTTTTAGCTGCTCTAGTGAAGACTCTTCCATTGACTCTAGTACTCTACTGGAATGAGAAGAGTAAGAGCGTCTCCTGTCGATGCAGTGTGGTGTAGACACCACAGTAAGGCAACCTAAGCTATGCTGACTACAGCTATATTATTCATGTAGCTGGAGCAGCATAACTTAGGTCGACTTGCCCTGGTAGTCGAGACATGGCCTAAGGTCAGAAGGAACCATTATGATCACCCAATCTTTCCTTCGTAACACAAAGATCACCACCTAGTAATTTCTGCATCAAGCCCTTAACTTCTGTTTAAACTATATGGTATCAGCGTAACATATACAGACTCCACCATCCTAGAGCCTGATCCTACCAACACATACAGCAGTGGCCAACTGCACTCCCGTGAGGTCTCTCTCCCTGAGTCAAACAAGACAAACCATATGAATAAAGTGGCTCACGTTTGCAGGATTGGACCTACATACTGTGGCTATTTCGAAGCCTGGGCAAACTGTGCTGTTATATGCAGATTCCAAGTTAGCTTTAATGGTGGTGTGTCTTTTTCCTCCTTCCACCCCATCAACCCCAAAGGTGTTCATAAAAAGAAAGTAAAAACACAACAGATCCTGAACTGAGCAGGCAAGTTTACACAAAGGAGTTTGCATTCTGTACCGAAGCTCTTTGATCACTAAGTCCCCAGAATTCCAGCAATGAACAATAATGTGTCCTTGTTTCTATCAGACATGCTTTTCTTCCAGGATTTATGCTGGTGATCAGCTCTAGAATAGGATCTGATGTGCCACAGATGTTACTCTCAAAAAGCCTTTTTCAGTGAGTGACAAAGTAAATTAAAACATCTCCTCAATGTAGCTGTTTTTCATTTAAAGGGATGAGTACTGAGAAATGAGGCTTGTCATCCCCCCACTACTCATTTTGTGGCTGATGAAACAAAGTAAATGCTTTAATGGGCCTTCTAAGTAGGTAATGGACCTGGAGTGGGCATTCTGATGCATTCTAATGAGTAATATATATATGGATGCTTGGCTATGTTTTTTCCTCTGTATACACATGAAAAAAATCGCAATTTTGTTTGGAAATCAGCAGTCCATTTACATATGCCATCGGCATCAATGCTAGATTTGCTTATGCATTTAAATATCCCTATTTTAAAACCAAATCCAGCCATTGTTTAGTTGGCATAGGCACTTAAACATATACTGTGTTTTTTATTAACTGCTAAAGAACTCAGGTCAAAATAGGCCTGATTTTCTATGAAATAATTAATACAGGTTCAAACCTTTTTGAATTCTCCAGCAGAAATCGAGATACAAGCTTTAGTAAGATAAATAACTAAATGAAACTCCCAAAATTGGTGTGCATATACACCACTTAAGTGCAGATCCAAATACTAGGTGCTTGAGCAGGTAAGTGTCAATTTGATATAAACTTCTAAAGTTGACATACTGCAGAAAGGAAAAATAAATAGATCACCAAAATGAATCCTTCTTGAATATTTCTGATTTGAAGGTATCTTAAGCAAGGATAAAAATTAATACTAAGTGATTGTCCCTGACTCTCTCTTCCCAGTATTTTATTCCATATGGTTGGGATTTTCAAGAGTGTTCTGGGTTGGTCTAATTCTGCTCACACTGATGTCAATGGGAGTTTCACCATCAACTTCAGCGGAAGCAGAGTCAGCCAATGCTCAGCACTTTTGAAACTCCCACCTTAAAGGCCCAATTCAAGCACCCTTCTTTCCCAGGGACTTCATGGAGTGAGGTGGGAGCTGAATTCCTTGCAGAAAGTGCTCCTCACTTTGTAGGTAAAAGGCTGGGGAAGATGGTAAAGGGAAGAGTGCCTGCCTCTTAGCCAAGGAAAATAAAGGGGGAGATAAATCCAAGTAATCTTTGGCTGGTAGAGACCCCAAAACCAAGTATTTTCCTAAATAGAATAGAAAGCTAAGTGACTTTCCCCACTATCATGGAGCATATGTTGGAAGTGGTCTTCTGATGCAGAGTTTGGAAGTATTTCCCATAGTTTGGAGGGGTTCGTGTCTGGGATTTTGGTTCAGATCCAACAAAATAAACCATGTACCAAACAATGTGGAAAAACTGGAAAGAATTCACAGAAGGGATTTGTAGGAATGAGTTGAAGCCAAAAATACATGATTTACAGTGGGAGGCTTAAGGAGACTATTCATCTGGCTCATTGTAGACAGGGTTAAGTGGTGATCTGATCATAGTCTATAAGTGCCTATACACTGGGAAAATATTTCTGATAGAAGCCTCTTTAATCTAGCAGATAAAGGCATAACAAGATGCAGGGGCTGGAAGATGAAGCTAGTAGGCACTGTTATAACAAATGATGAGTACACAGAATGCAAATCAAATCATTAGGACGGAGCTGAAAGGGCCATAGTGAATTATAACCAAAAACACTGAAATGGCTTATCAGCAGTCTAGCTAAACTAATTTTTCCATGTTGTTGGCTGGGAAATAAGGCAGGAACTCACAAGTGTTAATAATTTGTTTGGGAAATAATCTATAGTTCCCACAATGTGCAAACAACAGTAGCCAGGGAAAAAAATTTCGAAGCTTCAGTTAATAGTGATAACATCAGAGAGCTTTGAAGATTAGACTCTGCAGTACCTACAACAAAAGTTTACAGAAACAGAAGCTTAAATATACAAATACACAGCACAGCCAGTGGAAGGACATTTTCTCTGGGAATCCAAGTAGAAATGTCTGCCTCTCAGCACTTTGTCAACAGATGGCCTTGCCATGTTTCCAGGAACAGACACTGGAAACAAGCACATTTGAGACAAAGCAAGTCAACAGCGTAATGGTATTTGAGACCTTCTGAAATCATTTCCATAACAGCCTTAGAAGTGTGGCTGCGATTAGGGCTTGGTGAGGATTGGGATTTAATGTGAATATACAAATTACAATATTCAACATGAGCACAGAGGTGAGTCAAGGTTCAGCAAAGACCTTGCTGTCAACAAACCACCATACGGTCTCTCACCTCTTCTGTTTGCTATTGATTTCCTTTGAGAACAAGTTCAATAGGTTACAACAGGCACTGCATGGCTCAGCAGTATACTGGAAGATTTAGATTTTGCTACCATAGCTGTTCTAAATGACAGCTCAACCAGCATGCAGGCAAAGACCAATATATTATATAGCATCACAAGAGAGAGAGGGATAATCATCAGTTATGACAAAAAGAATCTTAAAGACCTAAACTATGAAACTTCAACTGAAGTGTGATTCCATCTTAACATATGGATGTGAAAGCTGGAAATTCATCAAAGGCATAGCCATCTAAATGCCTTGGAAAGCAAGTGCCATATTAAAAATACTAGGTATTAATGGAAAGAATATATAAAAAATGCCAATATTCATTAAAGAGATGAACAACCCCTTATCTCGAAAAAGCTATCTGGAACAGAAGATGGAAATATTTAAGACTTATGTTAAGAAGTCGGAGCATCTGCCATGGCAAGCCTACCATTTGACTCCTAGAGGAACCAACCAACAGAATCAGTCTGCTGAACACTGCTCAGAGGGGGGACGGGGTGATGGGGGAACCTGTGGGACTTAACCAAAGACATGCAAACAGCAAACCAGCCAAAGCTTTGTTCATGCCCTAAGCGATATCTGGCAGAGCAGGAAGGACTCAGTGCGAACCACACTAAGTGACTTCACAAGAAGAGATTTTCAAAAGGCATAAATGAAAATTAGGTGCCCAAATCCCAGTAACTTTCAAAAGCGAGTTTGGCCAGCATCTAACTGCCCTTCGTGCCACCAATAATCCACCCCTGTTAAATATGACTGCATTAGAGAGTGCAAACCATACCAAATAGTATCATAAATCAGAGGCATGAGATCTTATCTCCGAGTGGTAGGAATGCACCAATTCAGTTCACAGATATGTCCATCACCTTAGCAAATGATAGCAAATGACTGATTCAATCAACAATTATCTTACCTCTGGCCAGGTTATTCTGGGGTTGCTGGATAGATGGGATGTTTTAAGAAGAGCTATGTTAAATTCTGTCATTGCTAAAGTTGAGCATATGATTCACATCAATATATTCTTTGATTAAATTTAGCCTCCTTTTTCTTTGTCTGCGAAATGCTGGCAGACCAATCATGATTTCCTTGCAGTTCGTCATTACTTCAAATTGTGTACAGTAACTAAGCTCAAACAATCCCTGACTGCAGCATCCAGACACAATCATAATGCAAATAATAAAACTTTCTCTGCGCACACTGGGAGTTACTGAAATATTGAAACACCTGATAATAGGTTTTACTCCAACCATTATTGAATGTATGCAAATCACTTCGTAAAGCAATAAACTTCATATCCTTATTAATGACAAGAGTTCACCATTTCAAGGAAGTTTGCTGGAAAAGATGAATTGTAGTGAAAGGCGAATGGTACTAAACTGCTAAATGGGAAACATTTATCTGGCATTAGTATACATGACAGAAATTAGCACAGTTTCAAGAGTTTAGCAGCAGACAGATTTATTATCATGCTCAGCACATAAAGCAGCAACTTCTGAAGGTTTATGCTTTCTTGTTGGAAAATAATTCTTAAATTATGACTATGTTAATTTTTACCTCTTAAGTATTTTAAAAGAAGACACACAGTGAATGGGAGGCAAAAATTTGGAAAGTAGTAATTGGTGAAAGTGACCTGGCAGGAGGAATGGTAATGGACAACTAATGGGAGAGGATCACATAGTGACCAAAGAGACACAATAAGTCCCAAACCTCCACCCCTACCTGCCCCTTTCATAGATTCTGAGGCCAGAAGGGACCACGGTGTTCACTTGGTGTGACCTCAGTTCATAGAACCTCCCCAAAATAATTCCTAGACCATATCTTTTAAAAAAAGATCCAATCTTGATTTAAAAATTGTCAATGACAGAGAATCTGCCACAATCCTTGGTAAATTGTTCCAATGGTTAGTTACTCTCATCCTCATAAATTTACACCATACATCCAGTCTAAATTTGTCTACCTTCAACTTACAGCCATTGTATCATATTAGACCTTTCTCTTCTAGACTGAAGAGCCCATTATTAAATACTTGTTTCCCATCTGGGTACATATAGACTAATCATGTCACCCCTTAAGCACCTCTTTCTTAAGCTATATCGATTTCGCTCCTTGAGTCGATCATTGAGGTAGCTTGCAACCGTGAAGATGGTGGGAAAGCAATCAGTCATTGCTTCTAGGGGAATGCAGGGACTGGGGTTTTGTCTGTCCTTTGTATGGGCGTGAAAGGCTCCTTTTATGCTATCTCCCCTATATATCCACAGGCTAGGCACAATCTAGCCTTTAACTATAAGGTGTGAACCACTAGCCTCACTGAGATCAGTGGGAGTTTTTTCCATTGACTTCAGTGGGGCCCAGATTTCATTCTACAGGTTTCTTCTGGCAAGAGAGGGAATGAAGCTCAAATGCTATCCATAGCATCACCATTACGGGACACACTTCGCTTTCACAGACCCAATATAGAGTCATAGACTTTAAGGTCAGAAGGGACCACTATGATCGGCTAGTCTGACCTCCCACACAACACAAGCCGCAGAATCTCACCAGCCCACTCCCGCAACAAACCCCTCACCTATGTCTGAGCCACTGAGGTTCTCAAATCATGGTTTAAAGACTTGAAGGTGCAGACAATCCACCAGCAAGTGACCCAGGCCCCAAGCTGCAGAGGAAGGTGAAAAACCCCCAGGGCTTCTGGCAATCTGCCCTGGAGGAAAAGTCCTTCCCAAATATGGTGATCAGCATGGCAGTGCATCACCAAAGAATGCGAGAAACAGAGGTTGAGGGGCTCAGTCAAGCCGACACTCAAAGACAAGGCAAAAGGAAGCAGCAGGTGCCATTCCTTATTGCTGTCAGTTTAATGCCTTGCTAACACTACCATCAAATCAAGCCAGATACTGTCACTATTTGTCACCTGTACATGCATCGCCTATAATTTAGCATACGCCAGTTCATCCTGAATGAACAGAGATGAAGCAAAGTTATTTACAATGTGCTAGCAGCTGCCTGCCAGACAATTAGAATGTTTCAAAAAAAATAGACAGAACTCAGTTCTATTCTTCCTCCAGTGTTAAAAATGTAATTTCACTCCATGCTGCACTGTGAGTTTATCTGATTTTATTAAAAGGAAAAGAAACTCAACTTGTTTTCCATAAACAAAGCCTGATGTCATTTTCTCGTGTCTAGCTTGTCTCCTGTTGGTAAATTTAACGTCCTCAGAATTGGAGGGATGGAAGAGGCAGTGAGGATCAACAAGTCCAGCATGCCTAGTCTTATCAAGTAAATAATTGCAGATGCCCTTGCGTTGATCAAATAGTCCTTAGGCAATAAAGCCAATTGTGAAATAAACTTGCTGTGACATTTAATTCAACTCTTTTTCAAGCAGCAGATGGCAGCACAAATACCCCGAGCCAATGTCATCTGCGAGGGTCGTTTACTTCATATTGACTCCCCAAACTTACCTAGAAAGTTGAGCAAACTGCTTCCAGGGAGCTTTCTGTGTGGGAGACAGACACCCATACCTGGGCTGGGGAAGAAGTCAGGGGTAATACACATCACATCTCCACCCCTACACCAAGCCCGATCAGGAAAAACTTGGCCTCGGGTTGAATTAATTTTTTCTGTGCTCACCCTGACCCCTCTTCACTGAGAGTTCCCGGCTCCTTTTTCACATAAGGCCTTGAGCAATATTTGCCTGAGAAAAACTCGTGCTGCCAGACCTAATGGAATTTACATCGACTCTCATCATAAAAAAAGAGAATTTCCTTTACAGTATGAGTACGCATGGGCTCCATGACCGGTACAGCAGAGGCCAAACCATAAGTCTGGATCCAAACTCACACACAGTTTGGGGGAGTTCAGAGTGGAATATGGACTTTCTAAATGGGCTCTACTTGCACAGAGGAACAGAACCCTACACTCACAGATCCAAATACCATGGAATTTAAGAATGGGTGAATCTGTCTCAAGCTTATCCCTACCTGACTGGTAATGTATCATTTTAGTGGCAACTAGGTACAAATGACTGTTACCATAAATTCTGTTATTGTGGTTAAACCAAAAAAATCATTAAATTTGTCCCTGTTTGTTTCTACAGTGAGTGAGTGACTCTAGAAGGAGTTTATTTTTAGTTAAATGAAACTAGGATAGGTTCCATAAAACCTAGACTTTTCATTGGGGTCTGAGGAATTTCACACAAATATAAGTATTAGTATTTTCAATGAATAATTATTTTTCTTAAATTTCAAGTTCAATTAATGGAAACTCCATAGCTCGCCCATTGCTAAACATATCTAACGTGGGTGTGAAATGCATGCAGAGTGCTACCCAAGTTCTAGAGTGGTTCTATGGCAATTCTTTGAAATGTTGATACACTACAGCTGAGCTGTTACCACTCCAGAAAGATCTTGGAATCTCTGTGATTAGTTCACTGAGAACTTCAGTTCAGCACACAGCAGCAATCGAAAAAGCTAACAGCCTTGGGGGCTCTTAGGAGAGGGACAGAAAATATAAGAACATAAGAACTGCCATACTGGGTCAAATCAAAAGTCTATCTAGCCCAGTATCTGTCTATCGACAGTGGCCAATGCCAGGTGCCCCAGAGGGAGTGAACCTAACAGGTAATGATCAAATGATCTCTCTCCTGCCATCCATCTCCACCCTCTGGCAAACAGAGGCTAGGGACACCATTCCTTACCCAGCCTGGCTAATACCCATTAATGGACTTAGCCTCCATGAATTTATTCAGTTCTCTTTTAAATGCTGTTATAATGCCACTATGTAACTCTATGATGCACCCACACCTTGAATACTAAGTCCAGATCTGGTTACCCCACTGTCCAGACATACCAAGCTCTAGACAGTTTCCTTTTCCTCACAGACTCTGCCTATTAGTCTGCAAAATGTCTTGTGGATGTTTAACACGTGAGTGACTGGGGAATGAAAAGGGATAGATATTTTCTAGTTTCCCTAAGATGACAAATAGTGCCGTCTCTATCCATAAACAAGTATACTTTGACTGATTAGAGTCTTTTCCCCAATGTGTTTTTTTTTAATAACTGATCTTAAGTCATTGTCGAAGGCCAGATTTTCTAGGCTGTACACACAACACATGCCTTGCCTAGTTTGCAAGTGCAATTGCTACAACTGTGTGTGCGCAAATGAGGGGACTTCATGTGCAAATGATATGTAGTTACCTGATTTGCATATTAGTTACAATAACTGTATATTTTGTGCATGCAATTGCTATTGTATTGTTTTGAAAACTTGTCCCTCGTTAAAAATGAGAATGGCACATTAAACAAACAAGCTTTCTGGGCTTTATCCTTCTTCAGCATTAGCAAAAGTGTGATTCCTGTACTTTCAGTTTCAAGGGGTTACTTAGCAATTCTACACATCATCAGCTCAGTCTTTGACGCAACATAATAGGATGTGCATCATTCAATGTCTACCTTATTTTTTAAAATAATACTTCCTTACAGTGGTAGAAGCTCAACTGGTATTTTGTTTTAGGGCTGGTGGATGCTTAGTCACCTATCAACACTGAAAATCTTGGATCACGTTTTCAAAAGTGGGAGAGAATCTAGTTTTAGAGCTGGTGAAGTGCAGTGAATAAAGAGGTTGGGGAGAAGTGAACACACTACAAAGTAGGTAGGATTGCAGTGCAGCTCCTTCAGTCTGGAACAGTAGCCGTATCATCTCCACACAGGTTGTGTGTTGTGTTGGAAGCTACTAGGCTGGAGGCTGCCTGACACATACACCCTGATCACAACTTTTACTAGTGTTAAGGAGCTGTGACTGACTAAATGGATTCTGTTAGCAGCCAGTTCCTTGTTATGGAATGAAACAGCATCTGTGACACATGCTTATTGTATCATGGGACGGTGTGAAAAGCAGGAACACTTGTGCCCAGGGAAGACTTTGAAATATTTAATTTCTAATCAGCAGCACTAGTACACGCAGCTTATAAGTGGCATTACATGTTTAATACACTGTTCCTTGCCCACACTGCACAGAGTCCAACTGATAATTAGAAGAGACATAGATAACTATCTCTGAGCCAGCCAGGGCTCACTGAGTTCTAGTGTTTCAAATCCAACTGGGAAGTCAGGAGACATTCCCCTCTCCTCCCCCCCAAAAAGGGTTCCTGGAGAACTTGAGGGAGACTGTTGTCATCACTGTGATTGACGCCACACCCAGATGCGGCACTTGCACACAGGTCTGTTTGGAGCTAAAGTCAGCAATGGGAACTGGGGACAACACAAGAGCAGTGTTTTGTAACCATGATGACTTGAAAGGAGCAGGCTCCTTCCTTGGGTCACCACCTACACAGCAAAGAGATACCTCCTAATTGTAACCTGGTGAAAGAAGAAGGGTCTTACACTTGGTCCACCTCTTCTGCCATGACTGGTCAATAGCTGTAGGTGGGCTCCCCTCGTCCTTGCTAGCCGTGGAGGAGCATATCAATTCCCTTTCTGCCACTAGCACTCCCCCTTACAGTGCATCTGCTGCTAGCAAAGACAAATCTAAGCGCACGTCCAGACTAACCCGCGGCATCAGCGGGTTAAAATCGATTGTTCGGGGATCGATATATCGCGTCTAGTCTGGACGCGATGTATCGATCCCCGAGCGCGCTTACATCGATTCCGGAACTCCATCAACCCGAACGGAGTTCCGGAATCGACACGGAGAGCCGCGGACATCGATGCCGCGCCGTCCAGATGGGTGAGTACCTCGATTTTAGAAATTCGACTTCAGCTACGTTATTCCCGTAGCTGAAGTTGTGTATCTAAAATCGATTTTAATTCCTAGTCTGGACGTGGCCTAAGAGAAGGTGCGAGGTGAGTAGACAAAGTAGCAGCTACATGTTGTTGTTCCAGGTCTGTTCTGCCAATATTCTCTCATGGTTCCCTGGCAAACCTTAGCCCTGTTTGGTCTTGGATCTTCAACATTTGAAAAAATGAATGAGCCTCAACAGCCGTTACATAGCATGGAACCCAGTCCATGGGTCCTGCCTGAACCCAGTCCATGGGTCCTGCCTGAACCCACCTTGCCCCATACCTTTTCCACTTCACTTGCCAGCTCTGTTCTATCTCCTCTGTCACTCCACTGGCCACAAAAACCTTATTCAGGGCTGCTACACAACCCATCCAACTAACCCATCCCTGCTTCTACAGTCCCCTTCCCATTTGTAAACTGAAGTCCGTGACAGCAGCATTAGTACAAAGTATTTATATGCACAGAAGTCAGGCAATTTAAAACTATGGTCCCCACAGCAACGGAGAAATGAACCTTTTGCCAAAGTGGTATTTTCCATTACTATGCAGTGATTACAAGTATACATATTAACACAAACTTACGTTGGCTGAGCTATAGAGACTTTGGGCTTCATATTTTGTTTTTAATTTCTTGACTTGTGTATGTACATTTTCAACTACAGTGTTACCTTAATATAGCATTTGATTGCCCTTTGGGAGGTGGCCTGAATTGAGGTGGCATTTAATTGCATTGGTTTTTTTTAAAAAGGACAAAGAAAAGGAATGAAATGAGCGTTAAGTGTAGGCTTATTGAGCTTGGAACATTTCTGGCAACTAGTGGCTCGCAGAGGAACTCTTACCTTGCACCTAATAGGCTTTTCTGAAGCAGAGTGAAACATGTTGTCTCTTCATTATTAGAATATTTCACAGTAAGCTGGCTGCAAGTTCATGGGTGAGATTCCTGGATTCTGATGCTCTTCAAAAGACTGCAGTACTGCCCCTTCTGCACTAGGTTCCCTCTGTTGCCAAGAGCCTGGGAGCCATGGGGGAACCCATAGACCCACCAGCCAAGTCTCTTGTCCCCAGAGCACACAAGAGTGCAATTGCTGCTGTCCATTTGGGTATGGCTCTTGTCTGGTTCTTTTTCAGGCTATTTAATAGATGTCTAAGGAATGCTGTACTTTTGAATTTAACACCAGTACCATGAGCAGACAGCCAAGTTGTAATGGACAGCATCTCAGACGCTCTCTCCACCCGCCTCTTGTCCTCCAGTCTAAGCTCCCAAGTCCCTAAAAAATAGCCAACCCACACCCTTCTTCCAGTCCCTTGACACCTTGTTCTACAGCTCCGTTCCCAAGTCCCACCTGCTGAGGTTTCCTGCTGTTAGGTGATGATTGTTCAGTTGTTAGGCCATCTCTGTGTCTTACTGGACCCTCTGTTCATATGGATCAGTTTCAGTCACTTCTTCCATGACTGTATTTATTCCCTCTAGACAGCAAGGAGACACACACATAACACCTCCTGCACTGTTCCAGGAGCAGTGTTAACCTTTGCATCCAGTGTAGCAATGCAACATACAGAGAGAAACTGAGGACACCTAGGATTCATAAAAAATTAGAAGATTCTATTCTGTCACAAGTAATTGATTTATGAAGTAGGCTGAAGGACCACTTCCTCACAGAGTTCTGAAATGTAAGACTTTAGGCAAGCATCATACATCAGCTTTTGAGGAGGTCATCTTTACCACTATAACTAAAGTCTTGCACAGAGTGCAACACGCTGACATTTTGTTAGGAATTAAGAATATTTTATCCTGGAATGCGTAGTTACTAGTCCTTGTGATGAGTGAACCTCAGAGGGTTCAGTGTGGTTGAGACTCTAAGAATCTAATAAATGATAGTCTCTACTTTATGCAGCATGTTTTCAAAGCATTAAAGAAACATTGCACCACAATGCTATTTCCTTTGAAGTCCATGAGAATTCAACCATTTGCAAAGTTCACATAAATCTGTGTGAGCCCAATGTGATGGGCAGTTCTCAGGGGACTGACTCTGAGGGTTTTGCAACACTTTTTGCTCAATAGATCCTTGACAACCTTTAGTCAAAGTCCACAGAGGTGCTTCTGTGCCTGAGTTAGGTGTCTTGTTGCTAACCCTGCTAGCCTTTATCAGTTTTGCTGCTCTCCTCTGGAGGCCCTCCAATTTTTCCATGTTTTTCTTAAAGTGGGGTGCCCAGATTTGGACACAATACTCCAGCAGAGGCCTCACCAGTGCTGAGCAGAGCAAGACAATTCTGTTGCATGTGTTACAGACAACACCCAATGGTATTAGCCTTTTCTGGAACTGCATCACATTGACGACTCATTCAATTTGTATAACACCCAGATCCTTTTCAGTAGCATTACTGTCTAAACACAGCTATTTGCCAATTTGTAGTTATGCATTTGATGTTTTTCCTTCCTACTTTTAGTACTTTGCACTTGTTATTGAATTTCTTTTTAGATACCAATTCTCCAGTTTGTCAAGGTCATTTTGAATTTAACCCTGTCCTCCAATGTGCTTGCAGCCTCTCCCAGTTTGGCGTCATCCACTCCATTATCCAAGTTATTAATGAAAATACTGAAAGGTACTAGACTCACAATTTGCTATCAAATTGGGAGGAAATATCTGCCAGACCCCACTATATATGTCTTCCCAATTTGACAGCAAATCATTAATAACTAGTCTGAGTACAATCTTTCAACCAATTCTGCACCAACCTTATAGTAATTTCAGATAGACAGTCTCATTGGCAAGTTAAGGAAATGCGGTCATGTGGGACTATGTCAGTAGCCTCACTAATATCAAAACATCACTACATTTAGTCCTTTACCCTATCCACTAAGCCAGTAAACCTATCAAAGAAGGAAATTAGATTGATGTTGGCTTATTACCGTATTATACTCTAGGTACTTACAAATTGATTGGTTAATAAGTTATTCTAGTATCTTTCCAAGTATCAAAGTCATGCTGACTGATCTATAATTCCCCAGGTCCTCTTTGTTCCCCCTTCCTAAGATAAATACTAGGTTTGCCCTTTTTCATTCCTCTGGAACCTCATCTGTCCTCCAGGAGTTCTCAAAGATAGTTGCTAATGGTTGAGAGATTGTGGAACTAGGTGAAACAAGTACCCTAGGATAAATTTCATTAGGCTTTGATGACTTACACACATCTAACTTATTTAAGTACTCTTTAAACCTTTCCTTTCCTTATCTTGGCTAGTGTTCCTTCCCCCTTGTTGTTAATAGGAATTGTGTTAAATATCTGGTCACCATTAACCTTTTTAGTGAAGACTGAAGCAAAACAGGCATTAAACACCTCAGCTGCCTTTTTACCGGTTATGAGCTCTCCTTTGCCACTGTAGTGGAGGGTCAACATTTTCCTTCATCTTTCTCTTGCTCCTAGTGTATATAAAGAACCTCTTGTCTTTTTTTCATTCCTTGCTAGGCATAACTGATGTTGTGCCTTCTCCTCCCCTTTAAAATCTCATAATTCTGCACCATGGCCTACCTATCTGACCATATGTCTTCATGTTCTCAGTCCCTACCCCCAAAATCCAACCCACTCTGCAGCACTAGTGATGCTGGACTCAGTATCTGGTTCTCTCACAACCATCTTGAGTTCTTTTCCAACACTAACTTCTGTGTATGGAATGCAAATGAATCGTTCTCCCTCAATGGGTAGTTATTCAATATTTCTTTTTATTCTCACAGTTCAATGTGTGATGCTAAGCCTTCTTTACTGCAAGCTATCTGAATGCTGCACGGAATACAGGATTCTTCCTTTCCTAAAGGGCTTTTCTAGGATACTCATGACTGTAATATTTGAGTGCTTCAGAGCCATTGCTATATTTATCTTCATACTGTGAGGAGAGGGAATGGTATTATCCCCATTTTACAGCTGGGAAATAGAGGCAAAGAGGCTTAGGCCAAAATTGTCAATTGTCTCCACTAATTTTGCATGCCCAACTTGACTTGATTTGGCAGGTGTCTCAAAGCACAAGATTTAAATTAACATTAGTTGCAGTTCCAAGTGCTCAGCACTTCTGCAAATCTGGCTGTGGGTGTCTCAAATGACGCACTCACAAAATGAACCACACACACTTAGTTGCCACCTGTAAAAACTTTTGTTTAAGCGACTCACTCGCCATCAAATAGGAACTCTGCCGCAGAATTAGGGATAGAATCCAATTCTCCAGGCCAGAAGTCAACCTCCTTAACTATGAGACTATCCTTTCTCTTCCTGCTCTGCTTCATTCACGGCACACATTCCACCTTCTGCAACAAGTGATGTCAAGAGTCTGACCGACATCAGCCTCATTCGCTACACATCTTCATTCATTCTGTGTGCATCATCCTTTCCATGGAAAATATAGGGTGTGTTTAACTATTTTGCCACAAAGGATGAATCAGGGTTACGTCAAATTTCAAGTCCCTGATCCTGGAGCATGGAGGTGCCAGAGATTCTTAGTGAGATAGTTGTTAAATTCTTACAAGATTTCCCTTCACTTCATTCTTGGTAATGGCTGAACTTGTTTGGCTGAAACGTAACACCCTCCTTCCATGTTGCTTTGTGAGTTATGAAACTAAGGCTGGACTTTATTTCCAGTATAGTAAAATGGATCAAAACCTTGACTGACTCCTACTTTCCTACAAGATATTGCTCCCCTGAGCCAGATCTGAAGTGTTAAGGATGATTATTATTAGGAATTAATAAAAATTAAGCTTGGCAAATTCAATGTTTATATTTTGATGTATAATATCAATATTTAAGCATTTTCTTTGATTACTGATTTAAGTTGCCAGTTAAGCACAATTATGGGTTTTAAGAATTTTTAAAGTTAAATCTTTAAATTTTAAATTTTAAATTAAAATTTTTCCTAGTTGCAGGAACTTAAAGGCCCACAGAATTATTTAATGACAGTACCTGTAGAGATTGAAGTAGTTTTACAGCCATTAACACATTTTCAACATCGCATCAAAATATAAAGTAAATATCTTCAAACTCTAATAAAGTTCTCAAGCAGCATTTTTCTTACATTGTGAAATTTCAATTATTGATGGAAAATGTTTTCCATCACTGTGTGTGCGACCTGAAATCAATGTTTAATAATAGTTACTGATAAATCTAATCCATCCAAGTCTAAAGATAATGATCTACCTGTCCTCTTTGCCCCCAGTTCTGCCATCTGTTTGAATGGGAGAGCATCCTGAGACAGCATCTATTCAAGTGGAGTAAAGGTAGCAAAATTAGGCCATTAAATATTATTCAGTGGATCAAACTTTTAGTTTCCAATTTTTAGCATTTAAAAAGCAATAATTAGAGCAGGATTGTAAAACTGAATATTTTCTGTCTGTCTGTCATACAAAATACAGTTTTAACTTGATTTGATCCATTTAACTGAAACATTGATGCAATAAAGAAACTATGGTGGATCACGGCTTGCTAAGCACTATCTAAACATTTTGAGACAACACAACCACAAAAAATACATATTTGAATGTTAATAGGTGAGCATTTGAATCCTCTGTCCATCAGTAAACCAAAAGAAACAATGGTTTTCAATAAAATATTAACTTGTTACTCAGCATAGTCTCTAGCTGAGCTGAGCTAGATGTTAAGAACATCTAAGGGTTAACATCTACTAGAGAAGAAGTTGTTTTTTTTTAATCCATTGAGCCACTACGAAAATCTATAGTAGATACCAGCCTTGGTAACTGTTAGGCCTGAATAAAGATATTGCAGACAAAACCAGGTATGCCAACCTGACCAAAGTCAGGCTAACAGAGGTTTTTGGGTAATTCCTGAGTGAAAAACACTGAGAAGCAGCAGCATGTCTCACAAGCGCTGGGAAAAAGTACTACACCAAAAAAAATGGTATTAAATATCACTGAGGCTGGGAAGGCATTGCAGTGGAACCTAGTATGTTTAAAAATTCAGAATTTCCTAAATAACCAGCTAATGGCCATTTGGAGTAATCTTGAGTACCAGACTTGGCCCACTGCCCTTACAGACACATCAGGAGTACCATCTGATCTGTGGTCATGGAGACATACTGAAGACTTTCTGGGTGGAAGTGTAAACATTTACAGTGCTCCTTCCAAGCATTTGGACTGGCGAGTGTGGGCTTCCACATACCGAATCCTGACGGGTCCATAAGAAAGAATGCACATGGAACTAAATTATTCACCAAAACATCTAAAAAATTAGACCACTTGGTATACCTAACTAAGTTATAGTCAGTGCCCCAATCCCTTAGTTGTCAGACAAACAGAAATCCACTCTTTTGTCTGTGCACTCATTCCTAAATTGTGGGTGGCTAAGCTCAAAAAAGCAGTTGTAAATATTTCTGCAAAGCTTACAAAAACAGCTAATGCATTAATAAACACTTTCCAAAAGTTGAAACAAAAAATTAATAAAGTAGTAAAAAAAACTTTGCAAAATAGACGTGTGCTAAACGCCATGAATGCTAAATTGGGGGGGGGGGGGGCTTGTGCTTGCATCAAAAAAAAATGTTGCTTTTCTGTTAATCACTCTAGCTTAATTAACAAAAATTTACAAGCTATTAAAAATGTTGCTGTTGTTTTCCATGCTGTATCTCTTAATCACACTTTTAGTTTTAAGGACCTCTTCCCAAACCTTGGGTCATGGTTTGCTAGCCTCTCCTGTACAATTGTTAAATAGATATGTGTTCCAAGAGTCCTGTTATGATCCTCTAGGGACAAAAGGGGGATTGTTAGGCCTGAATAAAGATATTGCAGACAAAACCAGGTATGCCAACCTGACCAAAGTCAGGCTAACAGAGGTTTTTGGGTAATTCCTGAGTGGAAAACACTAAGAAGCAGCAGCATGTCTCACAAGCGCTGGGAAAAAGTAAGATAAGGGAGAGGGTGCATTCCTGGTATAGTACCAACTGTGCTGTGTTAGGAACAGTTCCTTTGAAGAACTGATAAGAAATCCCAGCCTCCCTGTTTTCACTCCTTGGTTCAGTTCTCTGTCTGTTTTAACTCCCCTACATTCCTAACTTCTGGTGCTTGCTAAAATATTGTTAATCACCTAATGCTGTAAAACATGTATACTAAAAATGTCTAGTTTCTAGTTGTTAAAAAAAGGGGGTGAGTTGCTCCAGTGAATAATTTATGACGCGACGGAACTGTCTATATAGGCTTATACTAAAATGTAAAAAGCAGGCTGGTTCTCTCTGAAAACAAGCTGCTCTCTATTAATGCGTGCACTTGTCAATAAAAAGCTTTTAATCCGTCCTTGCTGGTGTTGCCTGTCTCTCTTGCGGTCAGACAATGAACTTTGCTGTCTGGGTTAAAGTCCCTGACATAACTCTGGAAGTTTTATCAAGAGTCTTATGATATTTATGGTGTTCTTTCCCCACCTCAAAACTTCACTCTTGGAATTGAGATATTGCACGTGAAACTCAGCTTTTTTTTTATTTTTATCTTTTGAAAAAGCAATTGTCTAGCCTTCATTGCTGCAGAGCAAGGCTTGGAAAGTGTGACTGAGGGGCATCCTGAAGTTCTCAGAAACCACAAGGCAAAGAAGAACAGAAAGTTCAGTACTTGATCTCACAAAGTTCTTCGGGATTGACACATGAATTCTGAACACTTGGGACTGTCCTGAATACCAGCAGGGACTCCCGATCCCACTTGTGAAATCCATACAGACAGGCCAATGCTGCGCTCCAAATTCCATGGGACTCCCTGAAGGAAGATCCGGTTGCAGGTTTAGTACCATAAGAATACACACATTGTAATTCAGTTCATTTTCTGACTTCTCCACCTTACTGCCTAAGGATCACCCTGGAGATTTGACTTGGGCTGTAGTGTTTTTACCAGCAACATTAGTGACCTTTTTTGGTAAAGCAATAGTTTGTCCAAAGTGCCAGATTGTACCAATAAATCTGAAAACTGAAAACAAGTGTTCAGCTTTAATTCAATACAAGTCAAAGGAGAGGCGGTTTCCAAAGTCTCCTATGATGACAGAACCATATCTACTGAGGGGAAACCCTCTGAGGGAACAGACTTCACACTGGGATTTTGTTGATGTTTCTTGGATAATTGTAAAGCTGTTATATGCGGAGCACAAGCTTCATGCTTGATAGCAGGGGGCAAATCCCAGGAGACTAGATCCTTTAAAAGAGCATTTCTATAATGAAAAAAAGTATAACTACCTTCTCTTAAAAGGGATGCTCTTCATATGTTATTTTTGAAGACAGCAGTAGTAGGAATAAACGACCCAATGGTCAAGGCAGCAAATAAGCATCAGGCAGAAAAACAAGAAGAAATTAATGCAACTCTGCTGCTCGGCGAGACTACAGGGGCACTGTGGTAAAATAAAAAATAATAAGAAAAAACAGCAACAAAAAATAAACAACCCACCACACTCTGGCTCAAACCCCTATCCCGAGCATACTATGATTTTTGACTCTGGGAAATTCAGGTAAATTGTTCCCCGTCACCCTTGCAAGGTGGTCTCTCTTCCCCTGAATTTGCAAACACTTTGAGGACATGGAACATAACTATCTTTGGATCTGGGGAAAGGGGAAAATAGTAAAATAGAAAACCACACATGAAAACCCCTTTGTACACATACAAACGAGCATCCCAACTCAAGGCCTCAGGAATTTTGCCCACCCCACAGTTCCTAATAGTGGAGTGTCTGTCCTATCAAGCTCTAGAACTCTTAAACCCACCACAAACCCTCCCCACCTAAAAACACATTCACAATTCAGTTAGTTTCAGTGGTAGTCAAAGGCTGACTCTCCTCTTCCAGTCTGCTCCAGTCCAGAGAGAACTGCTCAGGTAGGCCCTGCTCTGATGTTTGGCTGTGAGGTCCAGTTTGTGATATCAGTTTTGCTCCTGCCAGCCTGGAGGACCAGAGCACTGTAAAGTCATCTCTGTAAAGTCATATGCCAGGTTGCTGCTGGTCTGGTCAGCCCTTGCTTTAAAAATCTATTCTCCTCCCTACCATGGCCACCTATCCAGTCTGGTCTAGTGCCTCAGATTCACTCCACACAGGGAGCCAGATCACCTGATAAAGCACCAAGAGCAGAATGGGACCTTTGAACAAAGTCGCTGCTCCTTATTGAGCTTGGGCTATATTAGCAAAACCAAAATCTGCTACCCATAAAGTCAGAGGGAATACTCCCCCAGGGCACATCCTGCATAATTCCTATACCCTTTCATGAACACAGCAAAGATAAAATATCACATTTATACATCAAAAAAAAAGACAAATTTCCACCCAAAACAAAATGCAGGTGGAGTTATGGTAAATAATTAATGTAAAAGAAGCTAACTAGCACTGACTTTTCCTCATCTCTTTAATAGACAGAGCAAAGAGATGTACCTCTCTAGGTCTCTGGCCCGGAGGTTTACATTAAATTTATAAACAACCTTAAGACTTTAATATGTTTTTAATTTATTGTGTTATAACAAGACCAAGTCTTGAAATGAAGGATCGGTCTTTTGGGGATTCATTCAGTTATTCATTGATCATTTCAATACTAGTGAATTAACTGTATTTGTATTATACTTTCTATAAACAAAGTAAGCAGATATTTTCAGTAAGAATGGCTTTTAGTGTGACTGAAGAGAAGAAAACAAGGAAGGTTACCATGACAGAGCACATTGTGTGTGCAAAAATCTGTGTGGAACACAAAATGGCTGCCCATTTAAGGTCAGCATGATCTGCACAGATATAAAGATGCACTATTCTGAAACATAAGTAATAGTAGCATGGCTAAATACTCTACACCTTTTTCCTTCTTCTGGAGTTCTGCATTCCATCATGTGCTCAAATGAGTATTAAAAAGTTTAGTTCTGGAATGAGATTTTCAGTCTGATAATAGTTGTCTATCATAACTTTTGTTGTTGGCAGGTTTTACTACATTACATATCACACATTCTCCATCAGTCACACATGATTAAATATCCATATGGCTTAGCCTGTGGAGGAAGTAGTATTAGATTAAAACATACCATACCAGGCAATGGAAAAGAAAAGGACAGGAACACATCCCCATTTACTGAAAGCCCAATAGGTTTGTTGGTATCTCTCATTTACAGTTCACTGGAAGGGAGAAGTGAACTTGACCCCTAACTGTAGCAGGCATTTGAGGAAAGAACAGATGTTTTAGTTTAAGATGCTCACTCCATTTCAGATATTTTTCAGGCTAGAATTCAGAAGTCAGAGAGGTTAAAGAGGTAATAGTCTACTGGCCTCCACTCATTTTAGGTCTGTGCACTCTAAGACTTCTTGCACTTTGACTCCTAACAGCATCTCTGATTCAAAATGCTTGGCTTCTCAAGGTGGTTGTTATAATGCAAGGTGACATGGATTCTGTCTGTTGTCCTTTTACAAACCTCTATTTTTTAAAAATAGCTCATTTGGATATGTTTAGCTTGAGGCTTTTTAGTGGACGACCACTCTTCCTGTGCTAACACCACAATATCTCCTGGTGCTTCATCCCTGCTCCTAAGTGGTCGATAGCTGGTGGACCATCAGATTCATTAACTGTGCCTGCATTCTCCTCCAGCCTGGACCCCAATAGTTACTCTGCAGAGATGTATAGGAACCCTGATGGAGCTAGTCCTCCACATCATGCAAGGGTGTCACTCTTTTCCCTAAGCAGAGGATCCCCAAATCCACCCCCAAACACAGCAAGACTCCACTGGAACATTGCAGGCAAAGTCTACTGGCTATGGATTGACCAATAACTGCTTTCCAAAAACTATGGCACCTTAACATAGTCACCATTAGCCTCACACAGAATACTTTTGTAATCCCATCCAGTGTTTTCCTTTGCCATAGATTATGTATGTCACAGCTTACTGTTAATACTGAGAGATTTTCCTCATATCTCCAAGGTTTTGGCTGCTGTAGATTGGCCTGATTTTCATAGAACTTATGCAGCAGAGATGAAGAAAATACAACTCTATTTCCTCTTCCAAGAAGGTTGCTCTAAATGTAATAATTTCTAAACAGGCATTTCCATTATTCATAGTGGAACATGTTAGGCTTACCAATTTATGGTGGCGTGCCAGAGCAGGTACAGTCATTAGACAGAATCCCATCTGGTGTCTGAACTGCCTGCATCTTATTAATTACCGCAACTGAGCCTTAAGCAAAGGCAGCACTAATATAATGAAGAGCTCTGGCTCTTGAGTCCTGTAAAACAAGACCAGATAGAACAGTAGGAAGTGTACTATGGGGAGGGAGATAGAGATGCTGAAGACTCTGTAGATTATTTAGTCTAACTTCTGCAAAGCACAAATGGCCCCCTCTCTGGCCAAGTTAGTTGGATGTGCATCTGACTGTGATGTAAATGGCCTATATAATGCATTGGGGCGTAGCTTTTCCCAGCATGTTTAACTCTAGCCAGTGACTGCTAGACAATGACTAATTACAACAACAATTCCATTAGCACAGTTGAGGAAGTTCTCCACTAATTCCATCAGTGCTCTTGTGTTGAGACAGCTCTATGGTGGCAAAGTGGTCTGTCCAGTTAGACATTTTATTCTCTCCTTTACATGCATTCACACCCAAATACATTTCTTTCTAACCCCAAATGCAGACTCATTGTTTATTTCTATCACAGTAGCACCCAAAAGGACCAGTCAGGATCAGGACCTAATTGTGTTAAGAGCTGTACCATACTTGGAAGACAATTCTTGCCCCAAAGCACCTACGATCCATTTTAAGGGAAGACCAAAAAAAAGTGTGTGAGAGTAAGATGCTGTTAGTGAGCCTGAGGGCAATGCTAACAGATCATAAGGTTAACAGTTTTCCAGTGAGAAGGAAAGACAGGGTATTGATTCACACAGCTGTTGACTTAGACTCATAGACTTAAGGTCAGAAGGGACCATTATGGTTATCTAGTCTGATCTCCTGCACAATGCAGGCCACAGAATCTCACCCATCCACTCCTGTAACAAACCCCTAACTTATGTCTGAGTTATTGAAGTCCTCAAATCATGGTTTAAAGACCTCAAGGTGCAGAGAATCCTCCAGCAAGTGACCCGTGACCCATGCTGCAGAGGAAGGTGAAAAACCTCCAGAGCCTCTGCCAATCTTCCCTGGAGGAAAATTCCTTCCCGACCCCAAATATGGTGATCAGTTAAACCCTGAGCATGTGGGCAAGACTCAGCCAGCACCCAGGAAAGAATTCTCTGTAGTAACTCAGATCCCACCCCATCTAACATCCCATAGGGCCTATTTACCTGCTAATAATCAAAGATCAATTTATTGCCAAAATTAGGCTATCCCATCATACCATCCCCTCCACAAACTTATCACGCTTAGTCTTGAAGCCAGATATGTCTTTTGTCCCCACTACCCCCCTTTAACCAAAACAGCAGGTCTAACAATGAGAGTTAAGGTGTGTTTTGTACCCAAAAGATGGGTCAGTGATGGGGAAACATTGCCAAAGCTTACCACAGCAAGAGTCTGGGTAGAACACACCATATTTCTTTATTAAAATGAACGTGAAGACAAATGCTGTGATAAGTATGGACACCATCACAGCCGAGAAGTTTGCAGGGCTCATTTTAAATTCTAATACAGCTTTTGGCTAGTAGACTTTTGGATAAGGGAAGCAGAATGTTTATACCATCTGACTCACTACCAAGTGTACTGGACTAGAATAACTGTCTCAATTTGCCATACAGCAGATTGCCTACACCTTTAATGATGAAGTAACAACAGTTTATGTTGTTCTAGCCCTGCATAACTTCAAAGCCACAGCAGAACTAATTCTTCTCAAATTAATGCGTGAGATTTTCAGCTGGTGTGCATTCATGTAGCATTGATCTCAGAGCTATGTTGATTTACACGGAGAGTCTGACCCATTACACCAGTGTAAAAATAGTGGGGGGGAGCCTCATTCTCTGTGGACATTTTATTTCAGCTTATAAGAAGGATATATATATCCTGAAGGAGTGACTAATCCTTTCTGATTAGAACCACCTTATATATGATGACTCTGTAACCTCTCATCATAAAGACCAGAGGGGTATAGGTGATGATAGGGGCTGGATTGCCTACGGGCCCTTTATTTTGGCTTCTTGTTGACCAGTGTTGTGATACAGCAGCTCACTTCTGTTACTGGCTTGATGAATTCTAATGTGAGAATAACTAGCAGTTTGCGGTGTGTCTGCCCTATTTTTAATCAGTCTGTCCTGAATTTGGCAGGCTCAGCTGTGACCCACACCAGACACAGTCACACAAGAGTCTCCCAATGAACTTAATAGGCAGCAGGTTTAAACACAAAATAAAGAAGTACTAATTCACACAATGTGCAATCAGCCTATGGAACTCATTGCCAGGGGATGTTGTGAAGGATGAAAGTATAAGTAGATTTAAAAAAAGAATTAGACAAGTTCATGGTGAAATAGGTCCATCAATGGCTATTAGCCAAGATGGTCAGGGATGCAACCCCATGCTCTGGGTATCCCTAATCCTCTGACTGCCAGATACTGTATCTGTACGACAGGGGATGGATCACTTGAGGTTTGCTCCATTCTATTCATTCCCTTTGAAGTTTCTGGCACTGGCCACTGTAGAAGAAAGGATACGGAGCTAGATAGACCATTTGTCTGATCCAATATGACAATTCTTATGCACTTTCAGTCCCACGCATGGTCATCAATTCAGATTTCTATTGCTGAGGGTGGTAGGAGGTTTACTTCCCTGCTTAACTAGGTGGATGTTCTGTTCTCAGTTGCCAAGTATCACACCCTAAATGCGGATATGGGGTCTCAATCAATACACGTGATAACATTAGGGGAAACTCCTCCATTATTTTTTGGTATTCTGATAACACCTAAACACCCTCATCTGACCACATGGTTCCATTGTGCTAGGAGCTGTACATACATATTACGAGACAGTCTCTGTCCCAATAAGTTTACAGTGTGAATGTTTTGACATGCTGGGAATTCATTTGACTGGCACTGTAGCAACACTATGAAAACAAAGAATCCAACTGCAACACATGGATGACTGGAGAGACTTGGTATAAAAACCCAAATATAAATATTACAATGCACTTGTTTTACTTTTATATTTTTAATCAGATGTTTAGTGCTATAGGAAATGCAGAATGATTCAGTCTCACTCTGAAACTAATCTAGGCAATAACGAAATTTTTCTGCAGGAAATTAGACACTGGTATTTAATGAGTTTTTCTTAATGATGCCACAAGCCCCTGATTTCTTAAAATAATTGTAAATAGGACAAGAGTTATCCATAGATCTCTAGCTTAAACTTGTAATGTAAGCCTCTGGGGTATGTTTCATGTAATTTGGACATTTCTAAATTAAATTAAGTTACCTGCATACAGAAGAAAGCCCAGATACATTACTATGCATCTCCTAAGGGGGTGGGGGAGTCTTTTCCACATCCTGCATTATCCTCTCCTCAAAATACTGTCAGTATAAAATATTAATTAGTTTGATATATTTTCCCACATTCAATTATAATTTGAAATAAGTTGTGCACTGGAAATGTGGTGACTTGTCATTTACATAAGATGCCAGTCAAACTGACATCAAGTTTAACCTTGTATTGTCCTTGCAATGGAGTATACGATGCCAGACTCCAGGATGTCATGAGCTGACAAGCAACATGAGTCATTCACTTCTCAATAAAATATATTAGAAAAACCACATGAAAAACTGAGTTCACTCGTATTGGAGCTGCCATTCTTGATCCTAAGATTTTAAAAAATTAAGAGATTCTATCTCAACTTCTGTCCTCTCTTGGACAAGTAACAGTCTTTGTGAAATTGTTCCAAGTAGTTTTCAATTAGTTTTTAACAACTATCCGTAGACCATAACTAGCCATCAATTTTTGACATAGAAATCCTTGTTGTCAAAGGGGACTCTGGTTTTTAGAGTTAAAGGCACACTATCAAGCTGAGCGGTTTTAGATAGCTGCTGAAAGCATGCCTGCTGAAATGAGTGCATGCCAGGTGTTTCCCCCTTTAAAGGATTTTCTCTTTTGCTTTTTTCTAGCATGCTACCAGATCCCTTTGCTTCCAGCATATTATCACTCATCTTGGTTAACCATAACTTTCAACAAAATTAAATTTCACAATTTTTTTTTAAAGTGAAGTTCAAAAAAAAAAAAACCTGCTTCAAGTTTTCATTTTCAAATATTGGTAGAATTCCCCACTCCAGGTAGCCCCCACCCACCAATTTCCTCCCATTCCCCAACTCCACAAAAATGGTGGGGAAAGGTGAAAAAAATGGGCAAGAGAGTCCAAAAATAACCAAAATAGAATAATTCATAAACAAATTTTTTTAATTAAAACAAAAAAGTGAAAGATCTTAAGAACTATTTTGTTCGTGCTTTTTGATGAGAACACAAGTTGACCAGTTCTATTCATTGTCTGGAGCTAAAGTAAGCTCAGAAATCACAGGAGTTAAGAATTAGACAGGACAATGTAACAATTACAGCTACTGCAAAAGTCACTTTAAATTTGGCAGAGAAACACTACAGCTACTATAAAGGGCCAGGCCCCCTCCCGATGTCCCCAAATGGAGACATGATGGAAAAAATCATATTAGAAAGGTCAGCCCTGCATCATGGAGACACTAGGTATCAGAGACCCCAAAGTCCGGGGGAAGAGCGTTGTATGTTTTCTTACTGCAGCACAGTACAGCTTGAGAAATATTGTTGGGGGAGGGGGTGGGAGGGGGTTGGTCTCTGTGTTACCATTTCTAGTGTCGCAGTGTTTCGTAAGTTTGCCTGTCACAAAGACCTGATGCTGAAGCCTTTATTCACCTGGATAGTTCTTTTGACTTCAGTGAGGATACTCATGTGAGTTAGGGCTTCAGGATTGGACCCCAGGACCAGAATTGCTGAGATGTTACACAGAGGTTCTCCTTTTGTTTGTCCAAAAGCATCAAGGCTGGAAGATTGTGCTCAACGGACAGAGGAGTTTTGCAGACTCCTGAGGTTTGGATCATTTGGATAGGCATTCAAATTTGCATGTTTGTCTGAAAACCACTTTTTTGGGGGGTGGGGTGGGGTGATTCACCCATCAAATGAAGGTGTCGATCTATCAATAGAAATTGTTGCTTTTAGTAACATCATACTCAGGAGTAAGAATGTTCACAAGTTTCCTAAACAATTCCTACCATTTCCATTTTCTGAAAGATACCTTGAAAGTGAGCATGTGTGTGTGTATCTGTATGTCATGCTGTCTGGCATGGCTGACAACTGCGAGTGCCTATCTCAGATGGTCAGAAAATAAGGGCAGATGCCTTAAACTCATGGTATCTCATCTATAATTAGGTTTCACCAAGCCAGTAACAAATGTAAACTCGTGGATCACTACACCAGTCATACCATGAAGTCACAGTCCCCTTAGACTCTCCAGTCTATCTTGCCACCCAGGCAAACTGAGCTTTGTGATAAAAGGTTACTTCAACCTAAAAAATCGCACCACATCAGGTTTCTCCTAGTCCCAGGAGACCAGTCACTTACCCTACATCAGCTGGTATTCCAGATCTTATACCAAAGACAATTCTGGCAGCCAGATCTACAGTAATCTAAAGATTTATTAGCTAAGAAAAAGAAATGAGTTGAGAAACAAAAGCAGGTAAAATATAACAGGTAAATCAGAGTTCATAACTCCAAATGGTGGCAGTGATGTAATCACTGCCAATTTCCCAAAAGTCTTTCAGGAATTACACGAATAATTCTGGGGACCTCTGTCTTCTCGTTCAGTTTTTCCACCCTCTCAGAATCCAAACAGTCCAGAGATACAGAATCTTTCTTTGAGTCACTATTTACAGTATCTTCACACAGAAAGCAAGCTGACCGTGTCTCTACAGACCTGGGCTTTTCCTTTGATGACAGAGCGTAAGGAATGCACATAGACTTTTGATCTCTGACCATGTACATCATGGCCACTTGCTTTGAAATTAACATTTTCTATTAAAGTCCTTAAGTCCTTCATTAGCATTTTTCACAGGATTTCTTTGATGGCAAATACTCTTGTAACTAAATTACCTATATAAATGTTTGCTATTACAGTATGATAGGAACAGAAGTGAAAACACCGCAAGTAACCTTCCATTAGTTTTCATGACATTTAAATGTCTGAATAGACACAGTAATACATCTAACCATTACTTTGATCTACACAAGTGAATTGACCTCAATACTCTCTATCATGATCTGGTCAGCCAGCGCTACACTGCATCTTGAAAAGCTTCTAATGTGGTAACCAGTTTTATACGTGTGGGGAAAAAAGATCAGATTGGCAGATATATCAAGGCTTTAAATACATGTTAAAGAGGCAACTTTCTAATCTGAAATTAATATCCTTAATCAAGCTATGCTTTTTTAAATATTCTCCTATCTGCCATTATTATTATAACCCATTACTGCAATATCTGAGCACCTCAGAATTTTTAGTGTATTTAGCCTTGTAACACCTTTGCAAGGTAGGGAAGTGCTATTATCCCCTAATCAGTACCAGTATGGTTACAGATGGGGTATTGAGGCAGACACTAAGGATGTCTATGCTGCGATTAAAAAAACCTGTGGCATGGCCTTGAATATTCTGAGTCAGCTGACTCAGGCTTATGGGAATATAAAATTGCAGTGCTGACATTTGGGCTCGGGCTGGAGCCCAGGCACTGAGATCGTGCAAGGGGGGAGGTGCCAACCAGAGCCCGAACATCAACACTGCTGTTGGTGTCACTAAGCATAACCCTACGTAACTCGGGAGGGTGGAAGGCCACAAGAGTATGGAGCCTTCCTGGTTTTAGGCCTCAGCAGACAAGAGTCCCTCCATGTTTGAACTTTAATCGACCTAAAAGGCCAGGTGTAACAGCCGTTATCAGTTGCAACAGTTCTAACTGGTCTAAAGCAGAAATAATGAGGCCTGTGCACCTTTAGCAGAAGGACAAGATAACTTGCAGAAGGAAAACTTACTAACGAGCTGCCACGGCCAAGATTACTTAATGCACCTGCGCTTACGTAATTGCTACAGGGGGAGGAAGGAGGAGGAGGGAGGGGAAACGGGGGATTGCTAGTCAGTGAGAAAAGTTCTCATGGATATAAAGGAACAGACTGCTTGTTTTAGGTGTGCTTGATCTGAGTCAATCTCCCTGCACCGCTTTGAGATCTCAAATAAACTTGGTTTGCTTCTCCACCCTGGTGTGTTTATTGGCGCGGCACACCAGGCGACGGACCCCCCCGCTGTTGCTTGGCCTCAGGCAGTTATCTGCCGGCAACAGTTCTTGGCGCCCAACGTGGGGCATTGAGGCTAAAATTAGCCTTGCCTGGATCCCTTCTGGTGGTTGACGGATCGCGGCGATGACCGACGCCCAGCGCGCACTGGTGACTTCACCGGGGGCCTCGGCGGAGACGCAGTTCAACTGAGCCCAGAGGGCACAACGGTGCAACGCGCTCGAGTAGTGGAGAAGCAGTTGAGGGCGACGGTGAGGAACCGGTCCCTTGGATAAGGTAGGAACAGTCCAGTGGTCTGGATTTTTGCCTGTTAAGACCTGGGGACGCCCAGTGTCACCCTAGGATATGGGGCAGGGACAGAGTACAGGCAGGGCACGGTGTACACCCTTAGAATGCATTCTAGCGAATTGGGAAGTGCTTGGATCAGATCCACTAACTAAAAGCAAACTAAAAAGTTCTGTATAGTAGACTGGCCTCAATATCAACTAGAGGACCAGAAAGGTGGCCACCGGAAGGATCACTTAATTATAACACGATCCTCCAATTACTCCTGTTTTGTCAGTAAATGGGTAGCTTCTGAAGCTGTTTGTATGGAGAGCTCTTGTAAAAATACCCCACTGTAGCTCCAGTTCTTCCCTCTGTCTGGCAGAGTGCAGGGATCCAAAAGCAGGTTAGGGATAGTGCAGGGACAAAGGAGGGACCTGTTTAGAAAGGGGAGACCCCATGTCCTAGTGCACTCTCTTCCTGTTGTAGCTAAAAAGCAAGATCAGATGCAGAATGGTACTGGGGGCCAGTGTGAATGACTGTTACCGGAAGACGCCCAGAGTACCCTGTGAAGCAAAAGCTCGTGACCAGGACTACTCTAACGCAAGCCCGGTAACTAGTGGATCTTTAGGAGGTCCAACCCATGGTGGGCTGACTTGGCCTGGCATCGTCCGGTGAGGAAGCTGCCTGGGTCTAGGAGTGTGTGTACCCACCTTCCCTTCCCCTTTCCTTTCTGTGTGGGCTACTGACAGTCTGATCATCTCACTGGATGCAATCAGAGTAAGCGGCGCCGTCTCCCAGAGACTAGCCGACGCTCTTTGCTGAAGGGAGGTGTAGGAGGGTCGTGGCCATCCTCGTTAGCCTCTCCTGTGTGAGTACCCTGTAGGGAAAAATCCTTAGTTTATGAGCCGCTAGCGCGGACAGGGCACCCTCCCTGTGTGTGTGAGTGGAAAATGGGGGGGGCAGTCTAAACATTCCACCTCACCCCCTAGGGTACCCCAGCATATTACATGTACGTACATTATAGTTCAACAACCTGCAGGTATTTGGAGAAATTGAATATTTACACGCGTGAAAATCCATCTAAACAATGCCCACTAGAAGGTACTTCAATCTAGATAAGATCATACATCGAAGAGGAGCGTTTAATCACCAAAAAGCCCTGACACAGCGTGAGCAAATTTGTCTATTGAGGAAAGGAACGGGTTAATTTAAAAATCATCTTGGCCCAGGGATGGAAGGGGGGGATTGCTCTGCGTTCAGGGTCAGGAATCGGCGCGGACTGTGCTTGGTGCAGGGAGGGGCTGCTTTCGGCCCCAGCTGGCTGTGAAGGAAAAAATATAGACAGAGGCGAAGCAAAGGAAATACAAGTTACAGAATTGAGATTACATTTGCAAAGCTTAACTGTCCAGTAAGATCCAACAGTGTGCCTTTGTGACCCTGGAGTCGGTGTGGCTTGGTGACACCAAAGAAGCCACAGGCAGCTGACCTGGACTGGAATCTCTGAAAGAGACGCTGCAGAAGATTCCAGGGTGCAAGAGAACAGCCCTCCAAAGAGCGGAAGCATGTTAGAAATTCTGGACAAGCTGTATACAGGATAATCTCCTGTCCACCTCTCCCCCTTCTCTGAACATTATACACAGAAGTGGCCAGTCTGGACGTACGTGTGTGGGTATGAAAGGGGCTTGGGGCATTAATATTTTCCTGAGTGATGTGGGAGCGTTCAACACTCTCTGTTGTTGTTTTATTAATGAAGCTTTAAAATACAGTTATATGGTGTGTTTTCTTTATCTTCCCCCAACGATCCTGTAGTGTCAGCCTGATCACCTGACACGAGGGATAGATTGGTAACAGAAATTTGTCACAGTTTGGTGAGCAATTAAGAAGGGGGGAGCCCTGCAGAATTTACACCATCTATTTGTTTTACCCTTGTTATTTTGTGTTTGCTTTGCTTGGTACTGTTGGTGTTATATGTTGAGAACTGCATGAGTAAAAGTGAGTCCTAATAGGATAAGAAAACGCTATCTGGTTCTGGTTCTGTTCTGTTTAACCGGTTACTGTTGTTTTTCTGCTCTGTTCATTTGGGCGTTAGGAGTGTGGGCAGAACTGAACCTCTTGTTCGTAATTCCTCGGAGTGGAAGCCATGTGTGCGAGAAAGTTCTGAGGTTGAATTGAGATCCTTCTGTCCCGTCCCCTGTAGCGGTCAGTGTATAGAAGTGGGAAAGTCTGGCTTAGACTGTAATTCCCTCTGCTCTCTGTGTAATTCTCTTTTCTGTTTAAGTGTCAAATAGATGAATGAGTCTCTGGGTAAACCCTCTAAGAATAGTCCTTTAAATTATATGTTAAGTAAATGGCCTTTGCCCAATGGGCCATGTGTTTTTGTCCAGGTGGCAAGCCTCATGAAGGAGGACTTGGGTAGTCTTGTGAGTAAGAATGTTTAAGGGAAGAGACCAGGAGGGGTGGGGGCTAGATGAGAAGCCCACCCTCCTAGCTAAACTGGTAGTGGAACAAGTTGGTGCCCATGGAAGGGACGGTTCAGCAAGAAAAGCAGGATCGGGCCCAGGCGGGCAGGCAACAGACAGAGAGATTGGAAAACAGGTTGGAAAACTTTAAGGGTGTAGTGGAAGGAAGGAGTCAGTAAGTGTAAGCATGGAGATTTCAAATACCCAGGACTTACTTGGAATGGTGATTTAAGTTGATAAAAGTGGCTGTTGGGAGACAAGCAAGTGATTTAAAGGAGAGTGAGGAGTTAACTCTGTAGTTGCTGAACGAAACAGCAGTTGAACTTTGTAAAAATGCTAAAGAAGAAAGTTCTTGGTATCTGTGAAATGTTTGTAAATAAATTCAGGCAAAGAAATTATTGGATTGCAATCATTTGATTTGGCTATGAACAATTTAGTTGAATTAGCTGAAGAATGTATACAGTGTTATGTAATTCAAAACCTGGGCTGCCTATGAAACAAATACAAGAAACTATGGGGTAATTCCTCTGTTTTGCCTGAAGCCAACAAGAGTATTTGTATATTTCAAGCGATGATTGTCTGCCCAGAAGGGGTGGGTAGACCTCTCTTTTTTTGTCTTTCAGATAATCAGAGAAAACTGATGCCAGCTGAACAGCATTCAACGTACCATGCATTTACTGGCACAATAGGAATCATGTTTTGTGTTCTATGTTCTGTCCTGTGGTGTTTGTCTTGTGGCCGGAATTTTTGTGTTTAATATTTTTATAAAATAGTCTAGTTTAAAATCAAACAAAAAGATTAAATTAAAATGCAGATATTTGTTTTGTTCAACTTGGAATATAAAGTGTTTGGATAAATCAGGAGAATGTAATATACTAAAGTCTAATGCATTTCCTTAAGTAAAGAAAATAAATTTCATTGGCCAAACTGTTAATTGCAAAAATTGTTGTTAAAATTTGCATACCAACAGTCTTTGAAAGCAAAGACATGAAAAGTTAACCCACTCCCCATATTGTACATGGGATCTTTTTGGCTACCTCAGATTTCTAGCCAGAGGGCTAGGGATGGTGAAAGGCTATTGGACTAGAGGTTGTATTGAGTGAACTCCTCAAAGTGGGTGTGCTTGTCCTGGTTTGTTGCTCCAAAGCTCTGTAATAAGGTTATTTTAGTAAAAGGGTGTGTGTGGCATATATTAAATAATAAGACTAATGTACTGTATAATGACAATGTTTATGTCTTCATTGTTGGGAAGAAGGTGTATAAGTAAAAAGTGGAAGTTTCCTTTGCAGGTTAAAAGAAGCCAAGAAGGGAAGAAGGACAAAGAACAGAATGAATTAACTGAAAAAAAAAAAAAATAAAATAGCAAGCTCAGGCTATAGATAAGACACTGACTCCATTCAAGAACACTGCTCACAGTTAAGACTTGGCTAACAACCAGGAAAAGGAGGGCTTGAATTTGCCCACGCAGCTATGAGATTTGCAAAACATTGCCAGGCACTAATGAAATGTGTTAAGTTTCTTTTCTCACAGGTAAAGAAGCACTACCCAAAGACCCTAGCAGCCCTACCACTCTTTGGAACCAGGAGACGGGATTGATGTAAAGGTCCACCGACGAAAGTCTGCTCTGGCTCCACCCTGGAAAGGCCCTTAAGTCCCGGTGACTACCAACATCGCTGTAAAATGTCAAAGACTGACTGCATGGACCCAAGATTCTCACTGCAAAAAGACCCCTCCACATCGGGAGAATTCTCCTACTGATGATTAGCCTATTTCACCTTCTAGCTCCACTGTGCCTTCTGGACAGTAGGGAAAAAGTACAAGGATGCTGCACCACGACTGTTTTGGGAAAGAAGAAGGAACACTCGCTCCACTGAAATTGCCAAAGTCCAGGAATTCCTGACTAGAAAGGACATTAAGAACTGACCCTGGTGAAGAAACAAAGAATTATACACTGGCGGGAGGACATTTGTGGGACCCATGCTTGAAAATGTGGTATTGATTGGAGCTTGGGGTTTATTCTACAGGCTGCGCCCTGTGTCCTGGAGAGTGACTAATAATGTAACCCCCCTCCTATGCTATTAATGTCGATGCCTTTTGAAAGTACCTGAGAATAGTTAAATAACAGGTGTATTATAGTACTACACCAAGGAAAGATGGTATTGAATATCACTGAGGCTGGGAAGGCATTGCAGTGGGATCTAGTATGTTTAGGAATTCGGGATTTCCTGAATTACCAGATGATGGCCATTTGAAGTGATCTTGAGTACCAGACTTGGCCCACTGCCCTTACAGACGCATCAGAAATACCATCTGATCTGTGATCATGGAGACATACTTGGACACTTCCTGGGTGGAAGTGTGGCTTCCCAGGGCAGGATGTGCGCCCTTATAGGGGATGAATGCTGTACTTATGTCCCAGAAGACGCACAGGATATTAAAAAGTACATCCTGTCAGCCAAACAGGCTTTTAAAACAGTGGAAGGCCCAGGAAAGGAAACCCACTATTTCTGATTCCCTCTGGGGCTGGTTACTTAACCTGGGAAAAATAGGGGAAGGCATTGTTCACCTCCTGCTCACTGGTGTGGTGTTGTGTATTGTTACTCTTCTCTTGCTTGCTTGCTGTAAAGCACTTCAGCTCCCTAGAGCTAAATCACATGTTATCCTTTAAATGTGAGAACACTCAGCCAAAAGTTTGTTGAGTATTCTCAAAGGAGGGAGTTGTTGGTGTCACTAAGCATAACCCTACGTAACTCGGGAGGGTGGAAGGCCACAAGAGTATGGAGCCTTCCTGGTTTTAGGCCTCAGCAGACAAGAGTCCCTCCATGTTTGAACTTTAATCGACCTAAAAGGCCAGGTGTAACAGCCGTTATCAGTTGCAACAGTTCTAACTGGTCTAAAGCAGAAATAATGAGGCCTGTGCACCTTTAGCAGAAGGACAAGATAACTTGCAGAAGGAAAACTTACTAACGAGCTGCCACGGCCAAGATTACTTAATGCACCTGCGCTTACGTAATTGCTACAGGGGGAGGAAGGAGGAGGAGGGAGGGGAAACGGGGGATTGCTAGTCAGTGAGAAAAGTTCTCATGGATATAAAGGAACAGACTGCTTGTTTTAGGTGTGCTTGATCTGAGTCAATCTCCCTGCACCGCTTTGAGATCTCAAATAAACTTGGTTTGCTTCTCCACCCTGGTGTGTTTATTGGCGCGGCACACCAGGCGACGGACCCCCCCGCTGTTGCTTGGCCTCAGGCAGTTATCTGCCGGCAACACTGCTATTTTTAGCCCTGCAGACAGAGCCACAGGAGCCCGAGTCAGTGACCCAGACTCAGACTCAGAACCACGGTTTATCGCAGTGTAAACATACCATAAGTCTGTGGTGGAGCGAGGAATTAAACTCCATTTTCCCAAATCCCACACCAGCTAGACTATCCTTCCTTTCCAGTTTAAGCCTCACTGTTGTACTCCTGATGTTAGGTGTTTGGAACTAGCCATCCAGAGTCATTTACTACACCATCACCAGAAAGACGGACACATTCTTGTGTCCTTAAAGACACCAGAGATAGTACAGCCATCCTGCTCCTTTGTAACAAGGCATTTGGAAGGCTACAGCACTAAATATTCCAAACCCTCTGCAGTTATACATACTTGTACAAAATAAGTGTAACACTACACTTGATGTAGTAACATTTCACACCCAGTTTTCACTGATGTGACTACATCTCTGAGCTTTTGCTTCAGTGTTTTGAATTTACCTTGCCATTTTGACAAGAAATTCTGCTTTTCTTTGTCTGCTTTATAGGACCATATCCTGCATTCCTGATGCAGGGAAACTCCATCTGATGGAAGCATCAGGTCTCTGATAAGTGTTCTAAAACTCTAAGATACGATAGTATTTTACATGCTTTCATGTTTCTTTCACCAGCTTTATTACTGGTTTAGGAGTCTGTTCATTTAACAGCATAAGTGTCAATTTTACTAGTTCTTATACCCTGGCCTTCTTACACCCAGTCTCGTCTTATCTTCCTTCCAAATGCTTGGACGGTCTTTTCTCAAAACATATACATTTTTTACATGAAGATTAACCACCTTTGTAACTTAACAACACTGTTCCATAGTAGTTATTTTTTGAACAACAATTAATGACAGTTTATGAAATAGCCATCACAAAAGAAAGATGGATTGGCTTGCAAAGGTTCCCTTCATGATTGTATTAGGCATAGCCCCAAAGTTCTTACCTGTATTGTATTAGCATAATTACACATCTACAAGTTGACATAATATAAACAAGTTTAGAAAGGATTTGCCTCGAGAGTGCTTGATGCAAGAGGGCTTAGTTCAGAGACCATAAGAAGAAAACAGAGGAAGAAATTGATTTCTTCCTTGTTAATGCAGTTCAGATGATCAGCATAATTACACAGAGGCCCTAGTAGGGTGACCAGATGTCCCAATTTTATAAAGACTGTCCCGACTTTTCAGTCTCTCTTATATAGGTGCCTATTACCCCCCCATCCCGTCCTGATTTTTCACACTTTCACTCTGTAGGTATGGCACTTGGGGCTAGGGTAACCAGAGGGTGAGTCTCTACCCAAAATTTAAATAGACAATGGTTGGGAGAACCATTTTACAGGTGGGAAATGGAGGCACAGACACTAAGACTGGTCTACACTATGGTGGGGGGGAAATCGATTTAAGTATGTCAACTTTAGCTATGTTATTCACGTAGCTGAAGTTCACGTACTTAGATCAACTCACTGTGGTATCTTCACTGCGGTGCATTGACTGCTGATGCTCCCCCGTCGACTCCGCCTGCGCCTCTCATGCTGGTGGAGTATAGGAGTTGACGGGAGAGCACTTGGCAGTCGATTTATCGTGTCTAGAATAGACGTGATCAATCAACCCCCACTGGATGGATCGCTGCCCGCCAATCTGGCGGGTAGTATAGACATACCCTAAGTGTTGTCCTGAGTCCTTGTGTGACCTTGGAGACATCAGGTTCAACTTCTGGGTCACTCAAGTTGATTCAAGAAATCCGTGGGAAAGTTACTTTGGTTTGTAATCCCAATTGGGGCCTCTGGGAACTAGTGTGATAGAAGTATTGAATTTTGTAATTAAACTTTACCACAGTACAAACATCTACTCAGCTTATTAGCCACTTCTTCTTCCAGCAAAGCTTGGAGCTTTTAGCCTTATTTCCTCATGAAGTATGCAGATGTCATACTAGTAAAATCACATGAAACATTTTTCAGGTCAGCTCAGACTATGATCATTTATATTGCTACAGCAAGATTTCTGGGGGCTGGGGAAGATGAGAAAATGAGTGAGATTTTTAATGTCTCATTGAAACCCTTTGCAGAACCCTACAATAAAAAAAGTGGAGGTACTTTAAAAAAAGAAATTGATCCCAACAGTGAGTCTCACTCCAATCGAGAAGCTTGGCAGGTTTGAATTGCAAATAGGCAATGGCATAATTTGCATATCTGTTACCCAGTAAACACAAAATTTTTGTCTTTCTTTGGTTTTTGCTTTTTTTTGTGCTCAGTCTAACAGCAAAAAACTGGACCCTTTTGATTTTTCACATTACAACAATTTGCTGTTTCTTAGAAATTCATTTATCAGGGAGAACAGCTATACAGGATAAAGCATGAATTGCAGAGATGCTATCAGAAGAGCATTCTTCACATTCTGTACTGAATAATAATGACTGCTTGGAGCAAAGTGGGAAAAGAACATTTCATTCTTTTATTTTCTTTAGATTTTTTTTTTAAACCATGGGCTTAGTTCAGAGACCACAAGAAGAAAACAGAGGAAGAAATTGATTTCTTCCTTGTTAATGCAGTTCAGATGATCAGCATAATTACACATCTACAAGTTGACATAATATAAACAAGTTTAGAAAGGATTTGCCTCGAGAGTGCTTGATGCAAGAGTCCACTGCAGCTTTTCCTAAAAACCCTTATGATTTGCAAAGAAAGCGAAAGATATATCAAGACTCCATAAAATAAAACCTCTCTCTGATACAGTGATTTTCAACAGTAGATCTCCAAGAACTTTACATAGGAAATCAGTAATATTCTACCAATTTCACAGCAGGAGGAACTAATGTACAGGGAGGGGAAGCAACTTGCCCAAGATCTCCCAACATGTCAATGGCAGATCTGGGAATAGTATACACCACCTCTCCGTAAGCCCCCTGTAGATCATATTATTATTATAGCAATATTACCAAGAGGCCCTAACCAAGATTGTAGCCCCACTATGCAAAACATAGTAAGAGAACCCCTGCTCTCAAGATCTTACCATATAAACAGACAAGACAGGAAAAACAGATGAAGTGACTTGCCCAAGGTCACATGGCGCTTCAGAGGTGGCATGAGGACCCAGGTCTTTAGGTTTCCAGGCCAGTGACCTACCAGTTAGATCACACTGTATCAGTAATCTCAACGTGACAAAAGCATGGATGATCCTAGCAGGGTCCACAGCCAAGAAAGCATCTCACATACCTGTCAAATACAGATGGAAAGAAGTGGTCTTGGCTAGAGTCAAAGGCAGTCGAGTATACATTAACTCCCTGCTTGTTCACCTGAATAAGAAACAATGGGCCACTCACTCCAGGGGTCAGGTATAAGCTTTGCCTTTTCCTTTAATTGCCTGGCCTGCCAACATTGCCTTATCCTTATCCTGCTTGAGCTTGGGTTATCTAACCCCAGCCTCAAACACTGGGTACGGTACTCAGTACGGTACAGCTCAGTCAGAGGAGAGAGAGAGAGAGAGAGAGCGCGCGAGCACAAGAACTGGGCATCACTAGCATATGGAAAGAACAGTGACCCAGTCCACTGCACTGATCCTCTACCTCCACAAAACCTTAGCTGTGCACTTGACATATAAGGAATAAAGGTCACAATTGGCCTAATAACAGAAGTAGTCGGTTTCTTTACAGTCATACAGAAAGTTGTAACAGGTACAATTCTACACTCAAGAGGTTGAGATTTGGATGTTCTCATCTGAGTCACTCACAATAAATATATTCAAACCCATCTATTTAGTTTTACCCTGTTATTGCACAGAATCAGAAGTGATCCAGCCTCATGAAAGATACATTAAAATAACTATGGCCAACTTTAAATAGACAATGCATGTCAATGTGACCCATACAAAAATTTTTTCAAAGAGAGAGAAGTCACTATAGAAAAATATATTCAGGACGTTGGCTTGCAGTGACAGACGTCACATTTCTCTGCATGTTGCAAAAGGCAAATCCTCCAGTATGGCCATGTAAAATGGGAGAGCTACCATAGAAAGAAAAATATTTGCAGCAAGGCAAGTTTTACTATATTAACAGGTGTGGAAAAAAAAACAGGAACAATTAATTTACGAAGATTATTTATTTTGTAGCAGACAAATGGCGGTAGATCCCAAGCACAGGCCATGAGAGAATATAACCACCCCCACACACCCCGAAAACAAATCACCTTTGAATACATGGCCATGCAGCCAGCCCCTTTTTCATTGAAACACAGATGCTACGAGAAACTGTTATTCAATAGTCAAGTTTCAGATTTGCCACCAGTTCAGCAGTATTTCAGGCATCTATAAAAGATAACCATATTGTGAACATAAGCTGAACACAGGTTCTCTGCAAAAGTATCATTCATTTTTACCAAAGATGGGCAGAAAATACCTTTTCATTAATATAAAGATCCCAGGGCACCTTTTAAAGGGGTATGGACAGGTCCAGTGCTCTGGTTAATTTCTACTTCTCCAATAAAAGTATTTCTTTAGGGTACAAAATTAGGCCCTGCTCTCCAAGGGCTATCAACTTATGTTTAAAGGACTGCAAGGATCTATGGCAGTGGAGGTCCACAGAATAGAAGGAGACAATAAGTGAGTGGGAGGTGTTGGAGAGAGGGGGAGGAAAAAACCAACAACCTAGGACCTAATCTAAAGCTTGCTAAGTCAAAGAGTGCCGTCTTATTGACTTCATTGGACTTTGGATCAGGTCCTTAGAACTAGCTTTGCTACAGAGACCCCACATGAGTGGGATCACATAGTGTCAGGTGTTAGGCAAACACAGTAAGAGGCAGCCCCTGCTCCCAAAGAGCTTACAATCTAAACCAACTAGACAGAAGACAGGGCAGGAAATAGGAACAGAGAATAAAAACAGTTACTCACCTCTTGTAACTGTTCTTCGAGATGTGTTGCTCATGTCCATTCTAATTAGGTGCGTGCACGCTGCATGCACAGTCATCAGAAAGTTTTTCCCCTCGCAGTGCCCACCAGCTGTCTATAGGGGGTGGTCCGGAGACAGAAGTGCCCACAATAACCTCATCTGGGGAGGACGACAAGGAGGCTGACAAGGGAATAGGGTCCTCCTGTCCCTCCTGCTCATTAGGAACCTCCTGTCCTGTCTTGCTGGCTGGACCAGGCAGACCAGGGTCCTGCTCAATAAGCGGAGTTGGAGTTGGTTCTGTGGGGGGAGGGTAGGGGCACAGCGCCTCCTCAGCACCCCTAGGGGTGGGGCAACTGAAGGAAGCCTCCATCATCTGCAGGTCAGAGGTGGCTGATCGGGAGCCTTAGACTGGGCGCCCTGTGTTTGGTGGTTCACCCATGGGGTCAAAAATGGCCACTGAGCTGTTCCCTGCCACTGCACAGGCCACGGCCCTGCCACCACCTCAGAGCATCCATGGCCCAATCGGTGCTGACCCTGCTCTGAGTATCTAGATCCTGCCTCCGAGTCCGAAGACTGGGATCGGTACCGCGAAGGCCAGGGCGGTGCCAAGTGGAGCTGATCTAGTGAGCGGCGCTAGGCAGGGGAGCGATGTCTTGACACCTGAAAATGGTGCTGAGAGGTTGGAGTGAGGTGCCATGATCTGGAGCTGCACGGGGTCACTGAGCAGCACCGGGACAGGTGCCAGGAATGGGACCTGCTGTGCGACAGGGATTGATGCGTGGATCGGCGTCGGAAGCGGGAATGCTCATGCAACTTGGACCAGTGCCGCGAGTCCATCAGAGGTGCTGAGGGCCAGAGCATCGCCAGTTTGCCTTGAGACAGTGCCACTCAATGGCACAAAGGATGGGTGACCTCAGCGCTGTCATGGTGATGAGGTCGCTCGTGGCTTCAAAAGGTGTCTGAGGTGGATAGCAGTTCCACCTCCTCGATTACCTGGGCCAGGGAGTCCAATGGCACTGGACTTGACAGTCCCCCTTGCGGGGATTAAGCTGATGGTGCCATCACCACAGACTTCTGCGCTGGGTGCTCTTCACAAGGATGCACCCCATTGGCGGCTTCTTGGTTCCAGTGCCGCTTCTGTGCTGGCAAGTGGGAGCAGTGCCAGGTCGATCCCACCAGTTTCAGCGCCGGGGAGTGGCGGTGCAGTGGGTGTCTGCCAGAGTCCTTCTGTGGTGCCCCTTCCACTACTGCCACTGGGGCACTATGCACCGATGAACTCAGCACCGGGTCTTGCCGCATCAGCAGAGGCTGAGGTCTGAATGTTGCCTCCATAAGAAGCTGCTTGAGGCAAAAGTCTGGCTTATTTTTGGTTCTGGGGTGAAACCCCTTACAAATCCTGCACCGATTGACTTGGTGAGCATCCCAAGACACTTCAGATAATTGTCATGGGGGTCACCCGCTGGCCTGGGCTTGCTGCAGGACTTGAAGCCCTGGGATTTGGGCATGAAAGCCCTCCTAAGAGGAAAGGGGTCGGGATGGAGGGGAACCCCCCCAGCCTAACTGCTAACTACTAACAAATGAAAACTAACTAATGTATATAGAGAACAAATGAAGAAAGCTAGGGAAATGTGGTAGAACTTGCTAAGCAAGATGCCACAGTTCCAACGATCATCACTGGTGGTAAGAAGGAACTGAGGAGGTACCAGGTCGGCAGAATCATATAATTGAGCACCATGAAGGCGCCACTCAAAGGGGCTCCACAGCCGACCTGACAGGTGCTGCTAGGGGAAGAACTTTCCAATGACTGTGCACTTGGCAAGTGCACACATCTAACTGGAATTGATATGAGCAATCCCTCGAAGAAGCAACGAAGTGACTTGCCCAAGATAAAACAGTAGGTCTGTGACAGAGCCAGGAATATTACCCAGACTTTCCAATTCCCAGACCACTATCTTGTCCGCTAGACCATGCTTCCAAAGCAGATGTTCCAAGAGGTTGGGGGTGGGAGTGGAAGAGAGGGTGAAGGGATGTGAAAATGTGACAAATATTCAAATCAAAATTCAATTTTAAATTCAAATAGACCTTTTCATAGGCAGTTCTTACCCTCCCCTCTCCACTTCCACGATTTCATCTATGCAACATACTGCACTGATTTTCTGTTCTCATTCAAATTCACTTGCACTTAGGACAGGTTTTTAAGTAAGTTTACTACTGAAGATGATAAACTTCCATTTGATGTATGTTAGTTAAATGTGTGTAACAGAGAGGGTACAAGCAACTTTCACACTGAAAAAAGTCACCTTATTTGGCTAAGGAAAGAAAGTTGATGCTATTTTTGCAGTATAGCATTTCCTTTACCTGGTAGATCCACCGTTATGTCTGTCCCTTCCATTAGCTTCAGTGTATTCCAGGATTGTGGACTACAAAGAGTTATGCAAATGTTAACGATCCCAGAATTCCTAACTTGTATTACATTTGTGCAAGAAATTAATGCTATTTACATTAGCTAATACAGTTAATAAAGGCTAGAGACTCTCCTCATGTCTCAAGACATGTACTTCTAGCAGTGTCAGTTCAAGAAAGGTATCCGACTGGTATAGTGTTTTCCACTTTTAGAAGCTTCTGGTAGTTGCCACTGCCAGACACTAAGTGACCAAATGGACCATTGGTCTGCTGATGCAATAAGATCTGAAGTAAGATAAATGCAGGAGGGGCAAAGCACACATTTTCCGGGAATGATGCCAACTCAGTATTAATTGTTTGGCACAAACTTGAGGTTTTCCTTTCTGATATAAGAGTTTTTAAAAAACCATGGAATCCAGTGAATAATTATATTAAAATAAATGGGTAATCATTGGTATTTTATACACAATCTAGAACAATTTCAGATACATTCATTTGTTACATACATATCACTTCCCATTTTTCCCACCCCACTTTCTCTGTGTGTGTGTTTTCACAAACAATAGAGACCCTTTACACTTGAGATAAGACCCAACAAAAATGTTTGCTTGAAAGATAAGCATAGCACTGGATTATTGAGCTGCTAGGACATTTTCATTGCACTTCCACCTTAGAAAAGCAATGCTGAGTGCAGGGCAAATACTCCTCCTGATGGATCATGTTCAGAGTTCTATAGCCTGAAGACAAAACTAGCTCAGAAATAGCTCAGTAAACCAAATGCACTGATGCTTTCCAGAAGGAAAAGCGTAGTAGACTAAATAAGAATCAGGCAAAATGAAACAAACACAGGGAGTCAGTCAAAGCCCATTAAAATACTTTTCACGTTTTCCCCAGAAAACCATCAATTGATCCCTTCAAGCTAGCCTAGAACATGACCCTCAGTGAACAATTCAGTAAACTTTGGCCAACATTCAAGTTTATTATTAATAATTTGTATTGTATGTAGGGACCCCACTTATACACAGAAAAATATGATCATTGCCCTAAAAAAGCTTGCAAACAAAAAAACACACAGGTTGTCATTACTTCCTGGTGGCCAAGGTGATCCATTTACCCCATAACATGGCAGCAGAGGGGAGGACAGGAAGCCACACAAGGAACAGTTCTTAAGAGCAGTGCCTCTGTTTTTATTTCACCACCCCAGACATTCATTTACTTTTAGACCCACTTCCCCATAACAGTTTTGTACAGGGAAAGTCTTTAAAGGGAGGGAAGCCTCAGCCTGTACCGAAACTTCATACCTCCTTTTCCAAGGCATTACTTCTCCTCGCATAGTATCTTTAAAGAGTTCCCCTCTCTATAGCAGATTACTCCAGCATACCTTCGGCAGCATACACGCTCTTTTGAGGTTGGCGCTGGAACTGTAATATAGATTCATTCTCATACGTAGTAGGTTTTATGAATAGACACTTGGAGCCAGCTGGACTAGAGCCTAATTCTAATCCATGGGGTACTCTAACTCTCTGCAGCTGCTTCTTGTTAGGTTTATTGGATTTTCCCTGTCTTTTCCCCTCCAGTAGAAGTTTACTCACACGTGACTACAACAGATAGATGGTAGGGGGAGCACAAGGTCATAGTGAGACACAAATAAGTGTAATAATAAATAGTGATCACAGCACATTATCTGCCTAGCAAAATATGTAATGAAACCCAAAGACAGACAAGCTGTGTGGGCTCTCAAACAATGTCAGCTTTATACGCATGCAGTTGTACTGTTCCAGGGGTCTTGCACCAAATGCACATATCCCTCGTGCCAGCCACATCCATCCCTGTGACCCAGATCCACAAAGGGACTTGGGCACTGCAATACTGAGCATTGTGTGCAACTTTTAGGCACCATGAAAAAAATCACAGGAATCACTTTGCTCTGCAAAGCAAGTTAACAGTGTTGGGTCCCTATACAATGAATGGAGAGAAATTGGCACCTTAGACCGTGATCCACAAAAGCCAACCCACTAGGTAAGAGTCGTCTAAGCAAAACAAAAAGCAACCTAAGCATTTCATTGAGGGACAAAGAAGAGCACCTCACCCATTCTGCAACATCTAGAATCCATTCAGAGACCACTGGGAAGAATCGTTGAGCCAGATCCCTCAGCTGGTGTAAATAGGTGTCATTCCTTTGAAGTTAGTGAGGATACACTAAAGAATCTGGCCCCATTATATATAAAGCTGCAGTATAAGGAAACAATCACACACCATATCCATGATCTAGTACTGTGTTGGATCTACAGTTGCACTGAGACACGGCCCTCACACTCACATAAGAGGGAAAGAAAATCAAACACAGCATAAGAGATAAAACACCTCCAGAAAAAGTCTCCAGAATTGAGACTCTGGGAAGCCAGATGCAACTAAATGGCTAAAACTGGAGTATACACCCCTAGTGACATGAAATAATCAACCCATCTATGTTGTCTGTCAAGTAGTAAGTACTATAAGTAGTGACAGTAACTAGAGCTTTTATAGTGAGCCAAATCCCATGTATTTTTCTCCTCTCTTGTCTCTGCCAAGATTTTCCATGGGTGGTTCTTATTTCTGCATTTATGTTTAACATTTTAAAAGGTCTGATCCAGGGATGTGCTGAGTACTTGCAGCTCCCACCAATTGCCATGGGAGCTGCAGCTGCTCGGAACATCAAGACCAGGTATTAAAAAGGAACAAGGTGCTATTGAAGTCTTTTTGGTGAGTATGATGATCAGGCTAGTATTTCTGAATGCAGGGAATCAGGGAGGCAGGTATTGCTCCCTTATTCTCAAGGTACCATAGCCCTAATGCAAGTTAGGCCAGTCTAAGTGAACTGATATAGTGGAGGAGATCTCTAACCATCCCATCCTCCTTCCATTCCAGAACATGCTCTCCGTAACAGAGAAGCTGGCATAAGAGCCTCTGGTTTTACCCCAGTGGAATATTCCCTTCTTCCAGGAGGGTACACAAATTATAGCCAATCTACTGTATATTAGATAGGACTATATGAAACTTGACTTTCAATTTACAACAATAATAATGGACACCCCTCCAATGCCATGGCACTATTTTGGTACAAGTTTAAATTCACACTGTGAAATAGTAGCATATGATCTATTCAAATAGATGTCCCCAACAACTATATGTTACCTACGGAAAATCAACCATAATCACAGGATCCCTGAAACAAACCCCTTGCTGTAACTCCTATAAAACACCTCTAACAGAGGTCACACATTGAGGAGTAAACACGGTACACAGAGCATGTTGCTTACTTAAAGCTTGGTTGCACATTCATCTATTGTTTTCAAGCCAATAACACATGCTCCTGCAACATATCAGGCTAACCATAGCCATGAAACCGTGCATAAGGTCAAGTCTAGGTTATCTAGATCTCTTATGCCCAAGGTGAATGGAGATAATGTTTCCAGAAAGACTCCAGTGATCTTTTAATGAAGATTTTCCCATTATGTAGAATAATTAGATCACAGTCCTTAGGAAAAGTCATATTTGCATAAAAGTCTGATTAAAACCAGTAAATCTCCTCTAAATGCTAAATCTGATATTTCTAAGTTCAGTACAGTTTTGTGTTTTACATTGGTGACCCCCCCTAATTAGCTCATCTGCCTTTCAGCCCTCCTGATTTTAGTTAGGAGACATTCATTCCAGGAAGTTAACACTGCATAGAGCATGCCTTCTTATGGAAGTGCCTGTAGGGAAACAGCCTGGAGGAGGAAATTTACAAGAATCAACTCACAGAGTTCCCCCTGAAATCATATCTTCCCTCAGCCTTTGTTTGGTTAGGCTAAACACGACATAGCCTATACAGACTACCTGGTGTAAAGTGCCTGTGACAGTGATCTGTATTTTTTTCTGGCTAGTTTAAAGCCAACCATACCCCGGACACAACTCCCCACAAAACAGCACCTTCTTCTAGTGCCAGTCCTAGGACCCAGGGCTTGGGAGCTCCCCATAAGCAGTGCCCTGCCAGTTCCAACTGGGTGCTCACAGAATGGGTCTTTACCCACCACCTTTGTGCGCTGAGCACAGGGTTAATTGAGAAGCCCGGTGTGGCCATCGTACCTCTTTGTATCAGTGTTTAACCAGATGGATCAAGTGCTTCAGTCTAGCAGAGAGCTCGGTTATCCTTGTTGTCGAGGCCAACTCAACCGCTCAGAATATTATAGAACAGTGTCACTGTGACATCAGAGCTAACTCTACCAGAGACTGAGATTCGAAGGCCCAAGAGTTCTGTTATGACCATCTCCTCTAACCATCTGCCTAGCATATGTGATAGGATTTCACCCAGTTAATTTGCATGCTGCTATTACATGGGCTGGAGTGAGAGGAACTGCACATGTGTCAAGAGTTCTCATTGGTAGATGACTGCATCATCGTATACAGACTAACAGTGCCCCAGATCAGCTCCAGGTCCCTAGGTGGGTAGCTATAGGTTAGAGCTGGGCAAAACTGATTTTTTGGGTCACTGGTAGATCTGGAAAATTAAAAAAATTAAGATATATTGGTTTGAGTCAAGCCAAAAATGTCAGTGACTCAACAAATTCTGTTTTCGGTCAAAATCATTGGCAGCAAGAGAGAAAACAATTCCGTAGCATGGTGGTTAGGGGCACTCACTTAGGAGGAGGGAGACTCAAATACCTGTCCCATATCTGACAGAAAGGAGATCTGAAGCACAGGTTCCCCATATCCCACGAGTGCTCTAACCAATAAGCTAACAGTTATAAGGGGACCATAGTCACCACTCCTCGTCCTTTGGCTATTTTGTGAATGGTGCCAATTTGTGTCAAGTTCATGAAAAGTTTCAAGAAAACTAAAATGATAGGTTTTTGACAAACTCTTCATGCAGACCTTCAGAGCTGCAATCCAGACCTCTGCCACTTGAGCTGATGCAGCAGCTGGTAGCACTAGTATTAGGCTGTTATCCTCTATGTCAGTGGTTCCCAAACTTGTTTTGCCACTTGTGCAGGGAAAGTCCCTGGCAGACCGGGCTGGTTTGTTTACCTGCCGCGTCCGCAGGTCCGGCCGATCGCAGCTCCCACTGGCCACGGTTCGCCACTCCAGGCCAATGGGAGCTGTGGGAAGCAGTGGCCAGTACGTCCCTCGGCCCGCACCACTTCCAGCAGCTCCCATTGGCCCAGAGCAGCGAACTGCGGCCAGTGGGAGCCACGATTGGCCAAACCTGCGGACGCAACAGGTAAACAAACTGGCCTGGCCCGCCAGGGTCTTTCCCTGCACAAGCGGCAGAACAAGTTTGGGAACCACTGCTCTATGTGGACCAGTTACTAGAGTGGGGAGAAATAGACACACACTTTGTCAGTGGGTTTTGTAGATATTTGCTGACAGCAGAGGAATGTAGAGACTCAGGACGCCTGGGTTCAATTCCAGGTTCTTTATGGCACTGTGTAGACCCTTCATCAGCCTTCACAGCCCATCTGGAGCTCGTTGTCGGCACTGCGTTGCTAAAGAAGTGATGCCTCTGAGACTCTCTACCTCTATGGGAGGAGTCTTTACACTACACAGGTTTCCCCTTCAGTGAGTCTGAGGAAAGGGAGACAGAACAGAGATGCAACCTACCTCTCACCCCATGCACAGGTATCGGGGGTAGCTGTGTTAGTCTGTATCCACAAAAATAATAAGGAGCCCAGTGGCACCTTAAAGATGCCCAAATAAATCTGTTAGTCTTTAAGGTGCCACTGGACTCCTTGTTGTTCCCATGCACAGGGAAATTCATGTGAATGACCTCTTCTGTACAAGCATCACAGGGAGGAAACAGTCAGGCTCATGTTATTTATGGGCTATTTATTCTATGGAACAGGTGTCTGAACTCTTCTAGTATTTTCATTGGTTAGTTTAAAAGCCAGACAACCACATCCCAGACACAGCTTCCAAAGAGGATCCACTACTATGGTCTGATGAGCCAATACTTCCTTTTCAGTTGAGCAACTGGAAGGGAATCATACTTATGTTCGCCTGATAATAGTGTTCTGTGCAAAATTTTCTCACTCAGGTACTTCAGGGCAACTTTGGTAGCACTGGTAAAAGATAGAAATGAAGGGTTTTGATAGAGACTTTGAACCTGCATTATTTAAATTCAGTCATAGACTTAGGACTGGAAGGAACCTCGAGAGGTCATCTAGTCCAGTCCCCTGCACTCATGGCAGGACTCTAAGAAATAAATATTCTACTTTTCTAACCTTATGTATTTTGATTGGCCAGCAATGATCCCATCTTTTACTGACAGATTAATGGAAACCATCAAAACAAAGAAGAGGAATGTCAAATTACCATTCAGACACCATGCAGGGAAAAGGTCAGCACAATGAAAGCATGCTACAAAAACTCACAGAACAGGCAAGACATTACAATTATGATTTTTCCTTCTTTTTAACAAGACTGTAATGAGAACTAAAAGTTCCAGTGAAATTTATCATTGAGAGAGAGATTTAGCAGGCACAAATATATCCCAGACTTATTACACTTAATGCCTTTTTATCAGAAATGGAGTTTTATCATCAATAGTATGCTGAAATTAAGGAATAAACAGAAGAACCGCTCCTGCTAAAAGGAATAAGTCACCTCTTAGTGGAGGTGGTGAAAACACATGGTATTTTTAAGGTCCCCTTCAAACAAGTGATGTGTTTTAATAAAACATGCACGTTGATTGTTCAACTACCCTGTTCCCATCTTGACTCATAGAGAGTCAGAACCCATTATTCACTCCCCAGCTCTGAAGGGAGGTAAGCGAGATTCAATATTTTAAACCTGAAAACAGAGCTTAGCAAGATGGTCATGGAGTGCCTGGTGGACCACTGTTCAGCACCTTGTATATTCATATTAACACGGGATAACTATATATTATGTATCAAAATGCTACCAACTCAGTGTTAATTTTTTCTTCTTAACCCTATATTCTGCACTCATATAAAAGACCACACAAGAGACAAGGCAATAGTGAATTGGACTGTTGAGTTAGAATGATGAACAGTCATTTTGCATGGTGTATGCACAACCTGTCAGGGTAGTAGGAAATAATTTACATTGTATTTTTCCACCAAACTTCTTAGCAATCCAAGCAGAAGAGAGGCCAAGAACTGGCCTGTCTGTAGAGACTGGACTGCCCCTACAGATTTTGTTGAAGCCCCTCCAGGAAAAAATGGTACCTGGCAATTTCAGCTCAGGTCTCTAATGCACATGGTGCAGCATGTAGTTATGAATCAATGGTGTACGTCCCTGACCTTTCATCAAAGCTGGGTATGAATTTCTTGTTTCTAATGGAACATCTGTGAACTATTAGGCTAGCACAAGTTTGTGGACACAGAGTGTAGTTTGGTCTCCATGTCCATTCAACTCTTGAGCTCATATTACAAAGAAAGATGTCAGCTAGTTGCCAGATGTGATACATGTCACATAATAGCCAAAGGGAACACACCAAGTTATTTCAGAAAAGCCACTGATCAGCATAGGATATTTACAACTTCTTGTAAATGTCCCATAGCCAAGTGGTCAGGGCACTCACTAAAGAGATGGCAGATCCATAGTCAAATCTCTTCTCTCCCTTAGGTGGGGGGGGGGAATTGAACTGGGGGTTGCCACATTCCAGGTGAGTACTCTAACCACTGGGCTAAAAGTTGAGGGAGATTCTCCTGGTCCCAAACCTTGACCCCTCCAGGCTTCTTGCCTGTCACCAGGTGAGGGTTCACAGCTGAGAATCCCTAGCAAAGATGGGTATTTCTCTCCAGCCCAGACTTAGATTTTGAACTCCCCTGAAAGTGGGAGTTGGACACATCCCATCTCTTCGGCTTCCCCTATTGGCTAGTTTAAGAAGGGAGCCACCTTGCATGCTGACTTTTGTGAAACTCATTCTTAGATGCCAGACTTCCTCCATTTATTGTATAGGAAGCGTGAGAACCTAACTCAGGCTTTGTGAATCCCACTGATTTGTCTTAGTGACTAAAAGTTAGGCATTTTGTTGCTGAGCAGCACAACACTGAATTTCCTTTGTAAATCTAGCCTTCACTGTACTACAGGGGTCGGCAACCTATGGCACGTGGTTTTGATGGCACGCTGAGCCGCTCAGCCCGCTGTCACTCTGGGGTTCCTGCTGCTGGTCCCACTCAGCACCCGCTGCTGGCCTGAGGGAAGGAACCTCAGGCTGGCAGTGGGCTGAGACCCTTGCTGGCAGGAGCCAGCAGCTGAAACCCCAGAGGGGGGCTGGTGGAGATGCTCAGCCCACCCCTGAAACGCCAGAGTTGGATGGGCTGACCCGCTCAGTCCACTGCCGCTCTGGCGTTCCGGCTGCTGGCCCCTTACCAGCCGGAGTCCCTGCAGCAGCCCCACTCACCTTGCTTCCAGCGCAGGCCCCCTGCCACACAGGGTCCAGGCTTCCAGCCCTGCTCAGCCCTACCAGTCACCAGCTCCATTCACCTCAGCTGCCGATCTGGGGTTCCAGCCGCTGATCTCCTGCCAGCTGGTTATCAACTGATCACTCAGAAGCCTGTGTGCAGCTTAAAGTATCTAAATACATGCCACCAGACATAGATTTATAGATTCATAGACACTAGGACTGGAAGGGACCTCGAGAGGTCATCTAGTCCAGTCCCCTGCCCTCATGGCAGGACCAAATACTGTCTAGACCATCCCTGATAGACATTTACCTAACCTACTCTTAAATATCTCCAGACATGGAGATTCCACAACCTCCCTAGGCAATTTATTCCAGTGTTTAACTACCCTGACAGTTAGGAACTTTTTCCTAATGTCCAACCTAAATCTCCCTTGCTGCAGTTTGAGCCCATTGCTTCTTGTTCTATCATTAGAGGCTAAGGTGAACAAGTTTTCTCCCTCCTCCTAATGACACCCTTTTAGATACCTGAAAACTGCTATCATGTCCCCTCTCAGTCTTCTCTTTTCCAAACTAAATAAACCCAATTCTTTCAGCCTTCCTTCATAGGTCATGTTCTCAAGACCTTTAATCATTCTTGTTGCTTTTCTCTGGACCCTCCCCAATTTTCTCCACATCTTTCTTGAAATGCGGTGCCCAGAACTGGACACAATACTCCAGTTGAGGCCTAACCAGCGCAGAGTAGAGCGAAAGAATGACTTCTCGTGTCTTGTTTACAACACACCTGTTAATGCATCCCAGAATCCCGTTTGCTTTTTTTGCAACAGTATCACACTGTTGACAAATATTTAGCTTGTGGTCCACTATGACCCCTAGATCTCTTTCTGCCATACTCCTTCCTAGACAGTCTCTTCCCATTCTGTATGTGTGAAACTGATTGTTCCTTCCTAAGTGGAGCACTTTGCATTTGTCTTTATTGAACTTCATCTGGTTTACCTCAGACCATTTCTCCAATTTGTCCAGATCATTTTGAATTTTGACCCTGTCCTCCAAAGCAGTTGCAATCCCTCCCAGTTTGGTATCGTCTGCAAACGTAATAAGCGTACTTTCTATGCCAACATCTAAGTCGTTGATGAAGATATTGAACAGAGCCGGTCCCAAAACAGACCCCTGCGGAACCCCACTTGTTATACCTATGTATAGGTATGCAAGTTTTCCTATGCAGTATCTGCAGCTACAATTGCTAATTATCCAGGGGGTACCACCCAGGAGAGAGAGCCAGCTGCAGGCAGGAAGCATCTCTTTCCTTTTCCCATTCCTCCTTCAGTCCCAAAACAGACCCCTGCGGAACTCCACTTGTTATACCTTTCCAGCAGGATTGGGAGCCATTAATAACTACTCTCTGAGTACGGTTATCCAGCCAGTTATGCACTCACCTTATAGTAACCCCATCTAAATTGTATTTGCCTAGTTTATCGATAAGGATATCATGTGAGACCATATGCCTTACTAAAGTCTAGGTATACCACATCCACCACTTCTCCCTTATCCACAAGGCTCGTTATCCTATCAAAGAAAGCTATCAGATTGGTTTGACACAATTTGTTCTTTACAAATCCATGCTGGCTATTCCCTATCACCTTACCACCTTCCAAGTGTTTGCAGATGATTTCTTTAATTACTTGCTCCATTATCTTTCCTGGCACAGAAGTTAAACTAACTGGTCTGTAGTTTCCTGGGTTGTTTTAATTTCCCTTGGACATTGGAAAACTCAGCAAGGAAAAGCAAGGGCAAGGATCACACTAAACTAATAAGAACTGCATTTTAATTTAATTTTAAATAAGCTTCTGAAACATTTTGAAGACCTTGTTTACTTGACATATAACGGTAGTTTGGTTATAGATTATAGACTTATAGAGAGAGCTTCTAAAAAATGTTAAAATGTATTACCGGCATGCGAAGCCTTAAATTAGAGTGCATACATGAAGACTTGGCACACCACTATAGCACTTTTATTAGGAACAGATGTACATTGAAACCCCAGACATGCAGCAACTCCAGCTGTTTAGAAGTTTGGTTGCCTGTCCCTAGTAGCATATTTATTAGATTACATCAATTAAATGCACACGTTATGGCATAACATTTTAAACAATTGCAGCTAGACAGCAGAGATTATCATTCAAATACACATACAAACCCAAGGAGTTCCCTAGCATGACTTACTGGCAAGTCAGCCATTTCATTTAGTTTGTCATTCAAATATTTGTTCAGTGAAGAACCAAGGGCACCAATTAGGGGGAGCAGGGGAGGGCAGAAGCCCCCCCTGTGCACGCACACACACACGCACACCAAGTTTCATACAGGAGGTGCAAGCTCTCAAGTGGAGCTCTTACCTACAGCACAGCATTACTGTGAAATGTAAGTTCTGTAGCAGAGAAGTGCCCCTGGGACATGGAGTCAGTATTTTGTTTAGGGTGATTACGAGAAGAAGGGCTGGTGATTAAATTAAGGATATGGAAGTTTAGCCTGTAAAAAGAGGAATCCCTCTGTGGAGGGGGGAGGGGCTGTTTTATAGGGAACACAGGAGCAGGGTGGGGGCAGTGTCTCAGAAAAAGATACAGCAAAGCACTGAGCCCAGGTTACATTCCAAAAAGGGGGAGGTTTGGGGGCATTGGTGAAAAGAAGGAGTCAAACCCAGGAAAGGGCTAGCAGTGTATAGAGAAGTTCCCACTCTACTTGTGGTACTTATATGGCTCCGTCACCATGTTATCTGAGGCTGTGCCTCACAACATCTAACCTATTTCTCTGCCCAGCTCCTCGATGAGGTAGAGCAATGCCGTTACCCCCATTGTACAGATGGAAAACTGAGGCACACACAGACTAAGGGTCAGATTTTCAAAGGCACTTAGAAGGTTGATGCTTTGTAAACCCCACTAGATATCTAGCAGCATCTTTGGCTGCCTAAAAACCTTTGAAATTCTGTCCTTAAAGCACTGGACTGGAGTCAGACAGGAAGTCCATGGGGGAGTAGAACCCAGGTCTTTCAGGGCTAGCTCCCTCTCCAGCAGGCCAGCTATTCTCTCTATTAAATAAAAAATATAATTTAAGACTCTGAAAGATGGGAGCAAAACCAAGGCAACCAGTTCTCTGAGACTCCAGCAAATGGTCCCAGGATATATGTCATGGTTGACAGCATGAAAAGCAGCGCAGAGGTTAGGAAGGATGAAGAATGAGAGTCAGATGAGAGGCAATCACTTAACTCCCAAGGGGTGGCAGATTCTGCCCCAGGCTGGGTTGTACAGCAATGGCTGCTGTGCAATTTTACATTTTAACTGAAAACCATTTTGTTCAGTCATTTTTTGTTCTGCATTTGAGAAAAGGAAGGAATGGGAAATGTCATATAGGTATGGGCCTGACTGCTATAAAAAGGCAGTCAGCAGCGAACTAGCTGAGCAGCGAACAGAGGGAGTTTGCCTGGGAGTTCGCCTGGGGAGAGCCCATTGAGGCTTCCAACCCGAGGGCTTCTCTGAGTTGCTGCAACAGCTGAGGAAGTTCTTGGAAGGAAGAAATTATGGAAGGTGAGCATTCAGCTGTTGTAAGCTGTACAGGGTTGTGCCATGTTTGTCTTCCTTCCACAGGAGAGAAGCAACTTTGTCTGCACAAAGTGCAAGCTGGTTTCCATATTGGAAGAGAAGGTTCGCGGTCTAGAGCAACAAGTATCGTCCCTGCGTTGCATAAGAAAAAAATGAAGATTTCCTGGACAGATGTCAGGATATGCTTCTACGGGCACAACACCCTGAAGAATCAGAGCAGGCTGTGCAGAGGGGAGAGAGGGACAATGAAGAAATTTGGCAGCATGTGACCTCCAGAAGAAGATAGAGGAGCGTCCATGTACCAGCAGTGGAAATGCAGATGAGCAACCGTTTTCATGTTCTTTCCACAGGTACTAATGTGGAGAGTGGACTAGACGGTACATCTGAGAGAAGGGAAAAGAAGGAGACTCCACCGATTGGAAGGCATGAGATGCACTGTCCTAAGGGTTCCACAACCACCACTCCCAAGAAAAGGAGGAGGGTGGTGGTGGTTGGAGACTCCCTCCTCAGGGGGACTGAGTCATCTATCTGCCGCCCTGACCGAGAAAACCGAGAGGTCTGCTGCTTGCCAGAAGCTAGGATACACGACGTGACGGAGAGACTGCCAAGACTCATCAAGCTGTCAGATCGCTACCCCTTCCTGCTTCTCCACGTGGGCACCAATGATACTGCCAAGAATGACCTTGAGTGGATCACTGCAGACTACGTGGCTCTGGGAAGAAGGATAACGGAGTTTGAGGCACAAGTGGTGTTCTCGTCCATCCTCTCTGTGCAGGCAAAAGACCTAGGTAGGGATCGTAGAATTGTGGAAGTCAACGAATGGCTACACAGGAGGTGTCGGAGAGAAGGCTTTGGATTTTTTGACCATAGGATGGTGTTCCAAGAAGGAGGAGTGCTAGGCAGAGACGGGCTCCACCTAACGAAGAGAGGGAAGAGCATCTTTGCAAGCAGGCTGGCTAACCTAGTGAGGAGGGCTTTAAACTAGGTTCACCAGGGGAAGGAGACCAAAGTCCTGAGGTAAGTGAGGAAATGGGATACCGGGAGGAAGCACGAGCAGGAGAGTGCAAGAGGGGAGGACTCCTGTCTCAGACCTAGAGAGCAGAACAATCAGCGAGTTATCTTAAGTGCCTGTACACAAATGCAAGAAGCATGGGAAACAAGCAGGGAGAACTGGAAGTCCTGGCACAGTCAAGGAACTATGATGTGATTGGAATAACAGAGACTTGGTGGGATAACTCACATGACTGGAGCACTGTCATGGATGGATATATACTGTTCAGGAAGGACAGGCAGGGCAGAAAAGGTGAGGGAGTTGCATTGTATGTAAGAGAGCAGTATGAACTGCTCAGAGCTCCGGTATGAAACTGCAGAGAAACCTGAGAGTCTCTGGATTAAGTTTAGAAGTGTGAGCAAAAAGGGTGATGTCGTGGTGGGAGTCTGCTATAGACCACCAGACCAGGGGGATGAAGTGGACGAGGCTTTCTTCTGGCAACTAGCAGAAGTTACTAGATCGCAGGCCCTGATTCTCATGGGAGACTTTAATCACCCTGATATCTGCTGGGAGAGCTATACAACGGTGCACAGACAAACCAGAAAGTTTCTGGAAACTGTAGGGGACAATTTCCTGGTGCAAGTGCTGGACAAACTAACTAGGGGCAGAGCTCTTCTTGACCTGCTGCTCCCAAACAGGGAAGAATTAATAGGGAAAGCAAAAGTGGATGGGAACCTGGGAGACAGTGACCATGAGATAGTCAAGTTCAGGATCCTGACACAAGGAAGAAAGGAGAGCTGCAGAATACAGACCCTGGACTTCAGAAAAGCAGACTTTGACTCCCTCAGGGAACTGATGGGCAGGATCTCCTGGGAAAATAACATAACATGAGGGGGAAAGGAGTCCAGGAGAGCTGGCTGTATTTTAAAGAATCCTTATTGAGGTTGCAGGAAAAAAACATCCCGATGTGTAGGAAGAATAGTAAATATGGCAGGCGACCAGCTTGGCTTAACAGTGAAATCCTTGCTGATCTTAAACGCAAAAAAGAAGCTTACAAGAAGTGGAAGATTGGACAAATGACCAGGGAGGAGTATAAAAATATTGCTCAGGCATACAGGAGTGAAATCAGGAAGGCCAAATCACACTTGGAGTTGCAGCTAGCAAGAGATGTTAAGAGTAACAAGAAGGGTTTCTTTAGGTATGTTAGCAACAAGAAAGTCAAGGAAAGTATGGGCCCCTTACTGAATGAGAGAGGCAACCTAGTGACAGAGGATGTGGAAAAAGCTAATGTACTCAAATGATTTTTTTGCCTCTGTCTTCACAAAGGTCAGCTCCCAGATTGCTGCACTGGGCAGCACAGTATGGGGAGAAAGTGACCAGCCCTCTGTGGAGGAAGAAGTGGTTCAAGACTATTTAGAAAAACTGGACAAGCACAAGTCCATGGGGCTGGATGCAATGCATCTGAGGGTGCTAAAGGAGTTGGCGGATGTGATTGCAGAGCCATTGGCCATTATCTTTGAAAACTCATGGTGAATGGGGGAGGTACCGGAGGACTGGAAAAAGGCTACTGTAATGCCCATCTTTAAAAAAGGGAAGGAGGAGGATCCAGGGAACTCACCTCAGTCCCTGGAAAAATCATGGAGCAGGTCCTCAAGGTATCAATTCTACAGCACTTAGAGGAGAGGAAAGTGATCAGGAACAGTCTGCATTGATTCACCAAGGGCAAGTCATGCCTGACTAACCTAATTGCCTTCTATGAGGAGATAACTGGCTCTGTGAATGAGGGGAAAGCAGTGGATGTGTTATTCCTTGACTTGAGCAAACCTTTTGATACGGTCTCCCACAGTATTCTTGCCAGCAAGTTAAAGAAGTATGGGCTGGATGATTGGACTATAAGGTGGGTACAAAGCTGGCATGATTGTCGGGGTCAACGGGTAGTGGTCAATGGCTCCATGTCTAGTTGGCAGCTGGTTTCAAGTGGAGTGCCCCAAGGGTCGGTCCTGGGGCCAGTTTTGTTCAATATCTTCATTAATGATCTAGAGGATGGAGTGGACTGCACTCTCAGCAAGTTTGCAGATGACACTAAACTTGGAGGAGTGGTATATACGCTGGAGGGTAGGGATAGCATACAGAGAGACCAAGACAAATTAGAGGATTGGGCCAAAAGAAACCTGATGAGGTTCAACAAGGACAAGTGCAGAGTCCTGCACTTAGGACGGAAGAATCCCATTCACTGTTACAGACTAGAGACCAAATGACTAGGAAGCAGTTCTGCAGAAAAGGTCCTAGGGGTTACAGTGGACAAGAAGCTGGATATGAGTCAGTGTGCCCTTGTTGCCAAGAAGGCTAAAGGCATTTTGGGCTGTATAAGTAGGGGCATTGCAAGCAGATCGAGGGAAGTGATCATTCCCCTCTATTCAACATTGGTGAGGCCTTATCTGGAGTACTGTGTCCAGTTTTGGGCCCCACACTACAAGGAGGATGTGGAAAACTTGGAAAGAGTCCAGCGGAGGGCAATGAAAATGATTAGGGGGCTGGAGCACATGACTTATGAGGAGAGGCTGAGGGAACTGGAATTGTTTAGTCTGCAGAAGAGAAGAATGAGGGGGGATTTGATGGCTGCTTTCAACTACCTTAAAGGGGGGTCTAAAGAGGATGGATCTAGACTATTCTCTGTGGTACCTGATGACAGAACAAGGAGTAATGGTCTCAAGTTGCAGTGGGGAAGGTTTAGGTTGAATATTAGGAAAAACTTTTTCACTCAGAGAGTGGTGAAGCACTGGAATGGGTTACCTAGGAAGGTGGTGGAATCTCCTTCCTTAGGAGTTTTTAAGGTCAGGCTTGACAAAGCCCTGGCTGGGATGATTTAGTTGGGAATTAGTGAGGGATAGCTCAGTGGTTTGAGCATTGGCCTACTAAACCCAGGGTTGTGAGCTCAATCCTTAAAGAGGCCATTTAGGGATATAGGGTGAAAATCTGTTGGATGATTTAATTGGGGATTGGTCCTGCTTTGAGTAGAGGGTTGGACTAGATGAGCTCCCTTCCAACCCTGATGTTATATGATTCACTGTAGTGTTGTGTTTAAGAGCCTTCTGGAAAGTAACTGGCCTTTAAACAGAGGTAAAAGCAGTGTTGCCAACTTCAAGGATTTTGTCATGAGTCTCATGATAACTCCTTTCCTTAAAGCCCCAGCTCTTGGAGGCAAGTGGATATGTGATGATTTCAGCCTTCATTCTTAAAGAAAGATGAAGTCTCTAGTCCTCATGGCTGTGGTGAAAGCTTCAAAATATGACCCCAGTGCACCCTAAAGGCTCAGAAAGCAGAAGGCAAATCTGTTACATAATCTCATGGTTTTAAAGCCACTCATGATTTTTGGAGAGCCTGATTCATGATTTTTGAACATTTGGGATTGGCAATACTGTGAAAATGACTTGAAAGTGTCAGTTTCACTCCTGTTTAAGGTTAGTTTCTAGTCTATTATTTGTAGCGAGGTAACACCTCTAGACCCCAGGCAGGTGCAGTATAAACTCACAGGGTCTTGCCCTAGTAGGATGTTTCCAAAATTAAATGATCTATTCCCAGTTTGGTGAACTGCAAAAAAAAGTGATAGAATGTAATCTAGATTTTTCTACAATTATTTCAGTTGTCCAAGAGTTAGTAACAAAGAATATACATTAAAATTTTAAACCTACCCAGTGTTCTTTAAGTGACTTGACACAAGATGTGTGAACATGTTAGTATTAGAGTTGAGTGGGTCTAATTTTTTAAATCTTCTTTTTTTATATAGGAATTAGATGCAGTTCTGCTATCTGCAAAAAAAACCTAGAGTTTTCAGGTGCATAAATAGCCCTTGGAATCACTGTTAAAGTTGCCCCCTCTCCAAAATCTGAAATAGTGTCCCTGTGACGAATCCATTGAGATGTAAATATTCTGCCAGGGGCAGTCCTGTTGGATGAGCAGAAACACACAGTTGTTCCTACACACCTCATAAATATTTAAATTTATTCATCCACTGCAACTGAAAAGATAGTTACTGACACACAGGTGAGCTCAAGAAGTGTGCTGACATTCTATTGCATGGTAACCATGGTAACTAGTGGTACCATGTCCTACTGCCAACCTGTTATGCTTACTTACCTCTACTCTTACTGTACTTCCTTCTGAGTGATCCTGTGTCAGTGACTTCAAGTCCCTGAGACTGTTTGGGCTTTCCCTCTTCTCCCCCTAGATATTCTATGCTGCTCAAGTTCTAAATGCAGATGAAAGACGTTAGCAAACTATTCCAGAGCAGACAGGTACGCACCAGCAAAGCAGTGTAGGATATTTAAAGCAAATGTTAGAAAGGGTTCTGTGCAACTGAAGGCCACTTTCCCCTATATAAGAAATAATGTTTATTTCTCCTTTTATTATTTTTCCAGTGTAATCACTAAGCCAGTCTTTGAACAGGACAAGTCTTCTATTAGACAGTAATCCTCAAACCCTTCAACTATCTTTGTTCTTAAGCAGGGATAAACCTAGTGTAGATAGAGATATCTCCAACACCAGAGTTTATAGGTGTGAGACTATGCTATCTCTGAGAGAAAGAGAAACAGAAAATATTCTAAATCACGGGTAGGCAACCTGTGGCACGCTTGCCAACGGCAGCACACGAGCTGATTTTCAGTGGCATTCACACTGCTCAGGTCCTTGCCACCCATCTGGGGGGGCTCTGCATTTTAGTTTAATTTTAAATGAAGCTTCATAAACATTTTAAAAATCTTATATAACTAAACTATTGTTGTATGTACTTATAGAAAGAGACCTTCTAAAAATGTTAAAATGTATTACTGGCACATGAAACCTTAGAGTGAACAAATGAAGACTCAGCACAGCACTTCTGAAAGGTGGCTGACCCCTCTTCTAGATGAGAGAGGCAGCTGCCAAGTACAAAATGACAACTTTAAGGCTGCAGAAGCTTACAACTGAAGCCATAAAGATCCAGCCTCAGACAGGTATGCTGGGGGAAAAAGGAGGCAGCCCTGCACTAGCAAGAGAAAGGAAGGACCAGGCAATTCCCAGGGACGGTGCTGGCATGCATCACAGACTGTCATTATAGCACAGTGGGCTCTTTGTTATTTGTTGAATCTCAAAGCATCATTGAGGGTATGTCTACATCTACAATTTTGCAGCGCTGGTTGTTACAGCTGTATTAGTACAGCTGTATAGGGCCAGCGCTGCAGAGTGGCCACACTTACAGCAACCAGCGCTGCAAGTGGTGTTAGATGTGGCCACACTGCAGCGCTGTTGGGCAGCTTCAAGGGGGGTTCGGGGAATGCGAGAGCAAACCGGGGAAGGAGACCTGCTTCACCGCGGTTTGCTCTCGCGTTCCCCGAACCCCCCTGCAAACCGCAGGGAAGGAGACCTGCTTGCTCGGGGGTTCGGGGAACGCGAGAGCAAACCGGGGAAGGAGACCAGCTTCGCCGCGGTTTGCTCTTGCGTTCCCCGAACCACCCTGCAAACCGCAGGGAAGGAGACCTGCTTGCTCGGGGTTCGGGGAACGCGAGAGCAAACCGGGGAAGGAGACCAGCTTGATTACCAGAGGCTTCCTCAGGTATGCTGGGATACCTGCTTATTCCATGGAGGTCAAGAAAAGCGCTGGTAAGTGTCTACACTTGATTACCAGCGCTGGATCACCAGCGCTGGATCCTCTACACCCGAGACAAAACGGGAGTACGGCCAGCGCTGCAAACAGGGAGTTGCAGCGCTGGTGATGCCCTGCAGATGTGTACACCTCCTAAGTTGCAGCGCTGTAACCCCCTCACCAGCGCTGCAACTTTGTGATGTAGACAAGCCCTGAGAAAGTTTTTTGCTGTATTTGGGTAAACAGTCATCTCCTTTAATGGAATGTCTCAGCTCCCTAAAACTCACCCACTTTTGCTGTCCATATTAGAGTCTGACAGCTGGCGAAGGAGTAATCTGTATTCTCTCGTTACACGGAGTAGATTTCCTTGAGGTATTGTTTCCCCATTAATTCTCTCTTACACATTGTCAAAGTTAAACTCAGGACTCACAGTTTGTCAGACCACTCTGTTTTATTAGCACAGCGCTCTGTTAATAAACACCCAGATAATGTGAGCGCCATGCAAGACACAAACTATCTTATTTATACAGATAAAAGAGCGGGAATTAGACAAAGGGACAAAGAAAGCAAAACAGTAAAATTCACCTGGGGCACAGCATGCATATCCTACTTCCTTACTAACTCTTATCGATCTAAGGCTAATACTTCACCAATTGCCCTTAAACGGTGCAATTGTTCTATGTTAATGTCTGTATTCCTGACACCTGGATTGCAGCATTCCAACAATTTTGCTTAAAGGTACAGACAGCATTTCTTTAATCCTTTCTATTTTCACAATATAATTCATTCTACTTTCACAACATAAAGGGGAAAATCTGGCACACGGCATCTGGTTTTGCTCCCAACGGTGGCAGCGCCTCTTCTCACATCTAACATCCATCTTCAGAAGTATTTATAGAACGCTTAAAGCCAAGTTGAATGGAGTGGAAGAGATGCCCTGGAAGGGCTTCTTCATCCTTCAATGTTCTAGCTTGCCTCTGCTTAGAAGTGACTGCAGAAACTCCTCAACCCCTGCAAACCTCCCAAATACCAGAGCCATGAAGACACATCCTGTTTTGGAGCTATTTATCCTTGGATAGGACAGGGAGTTCTGCCCACTTAGCTACTAGATCATTACCAAAGGCAGCATCCCTAGGTCAATAGATGGCTTTCAGACCTTTGGAAAGGACACGTCAGAAAGCACGGAACACACTCAGCGAGTCCCCCAATGTCTCAGAAAGCACTGATTCCTCCCATCCTGACTGAAGACATTTCTAAAGGGGCCTCAAGTCTTTTGCTGACTAACAAGGAGCTCACCAGGGAATGTGGTGGTGCTGTTTGGGTCAAAGATACCCCTTCTCCCCTCCAAAAATGTTTATAGACAAGGGGAGCAGCAGACAGGTTGAAAGAACCTCCATCTTTCACTGCCATGGGTATAGAAAGCAATTTGAGGGTCCCTGTCCCAGTCACTCACTGTCTGGGGACCTTACCATTCCCAGCCTCCCACAGGTATGATTTAACCCCCACACACAGGTTGTTAATTTTTGTTCCTGGGGAGTGTGCATTGCAGGTCCCCCTCTGTGACAGATCCATTTCTTTCAGGCATCAGATATGACCTCCAGCTCAAGAACTTAAGTTCACACTGTAGCAGCTCACATTTTTTAGCTCCCAAGCTCCCCAATTCACTCCCTGGTTTGTCACCCAAGAAGGGAGCCATTAATTTACATTCATTCACAATATGCACTTGTTTCTCCAGTGTCACTTAATAGCATACGCCAGGCCAAATCCTGAGGAGTGCTGAGACACTTCAAACAGCTCCCCATTTTGCTTCAGTGGGATCTGCAGGGATTCAGCACCTCACAGGATCCTTCTCTCCGAGAGTTTTCTCTGTACCTCCTTATACTTCATTTCATTTTGTTCATATTCTTGTGTACCAGTTTTTCATGATCTGTTGCACTTGGAATGAACTTTCCTAATACAAAAAGAGTGCACTTTCTCCTGTTGATGAGGTCATGCCCAGTGTTGCATTCATTTCTGATGGGTCTAGGAAATAGAAGTATAGAGAAAACAGTTTCTTCCTGTACAACGGTATTCAACATTTGATTGGATTTCTGAGTAATTTTACAAAGAGACAGAGCATACCTTATCTAGTTAGCAGGGAAGCCATTGAGGAACTTGGAGCTGACTAATTTCTTCTATGGGACTGATAGTTTTCATGATGTTTGAGTTCACTTAAACCAGTGGTTCTCAACCTCTTTACCATTGTGACCCACATCCAGTACTACCTATATGGCCCTGAGGAGGTCACATGGACCGCAGCTCTGTGCTGATTGGGCCAGAAGCAGCCTGTGGGTCACAGGTTGAGAACCACTAATTTTAACACTATCCTTTCCAGCTTGACTGACAGACATCACGAGTAATAGCTGATCCCTGGCCAAAGAATGGACTCTAGTTGAAGGCAAGAATGAAGCCCAAGTGATGGTAAGTGTCAGTAGCACCAGTGTTAGTGCAATCGAGTGACAGTTGAAAAGATCCAGGTGCAGCCAAAAGAACATCAGTGGTGTGGAGAAGCACAGGAAAAACTAGAATTCTGGAACTGAGCTACCACCAGCCAAAGAGAGTGGGGTAAACCCAAAAGAAAGCAAAATAGAGCTAGGAGGAGGTTGGCATGGATGAGGGAAAGAAAGAGAACTAAGATACTTGGAGGAGGGTGAAAGCTCAAAGTCTAGAGTGGAAAGCGGATGAGACTGAAGAGAGACTGGATATAAAGAACCAGGAAGATAATGGAGTAGACAAAACAGCTTTAGACTTACGGTGGGGGAAAGGAAAGAAGGAATGTATGGATTGTAGATGGAGGCAGAGACTTGTGTGACAAGACCCCCCCAAGGTGCAACCAGGAACTGCTGTGCCCCCTAAACTCTCCAGCCCGGGCTGTCTCCCACAATGTTTTGCTAGTAACAAGCAGCAAACCCCTCCAGGCACTGTTATCACTCAGCCACCAGCATGCAGAGACACCCAAGTTGCATGAATTCTCTCCAAGCCACTCATGAACAGTACAGAGACACAAGCAAATCTCCCCAGCCCCTTAGCCTTGCACCTCAGAAATGTGCCATCTTACACCGAAGAAAGCAAGCTCATTAATTAATTCACCACTTTGAGGTAAGCTAGTACAGTGCAGTTGAAGTAAAGGAGAGGCAATGATTTACGCTAGATCGGCCTGAATCAATGGCCAGAATCCAAATTGCCTTGAATTTGTGGCTAGGGTGGATGGATGATGAGAAGATCTGAAACACCACTCCTCAAATCTGGGCTTAACTTCAGTTTAGGTCAGGACTTAAATGTTGTTACTTAGATCTCTGTTACATGTGAGCAATTGACTTTTTCCACGTAATGGTGAAAAACAACAGGCAAGTTATGTGGGCAACATTCTCTGAACACATTTGTTCGGTTAAGCTCATTCCACTTACTCATAATAAGTTAGATTAAATTTAAAGTATACATAACATTTGTTAAGTGTTAGAGACTGTTTTCTTCATGGAACAGTACAATCTTTTTGTTAACTTATTCTCTAGACTAAAAATATTCTAGGCTCACAAATACTCAAATCCAGTGCACTGTATCCCTCACCATCCTTAGGCACATAATACATTCTCATAAATCTTGCAGAGTGACTCCCAGTCCTATTGTTGTATGTCAGTAAACCTAACCTCCTCCCTACTTTAATTATATTTCTCTTCATGCAAAACACACAGAACTTAATCTATACTTCCAGGATTCTTTCCACTGAGAGTGTCATTTTTGGGGCCCATATTTCACAGACTGTTTCAGCACCTGCATTTTACCACCTGCACTATTTATCTTCTCACTGTCTTGTCTTTCAGCAGACCTACTATTGTTTTGTCGACCCTTTCTGTTCAGCCAAATAGTCTACAACACATGTATTATTGGCACTTTTACTGTGACCTATTCCAGTTTCCACTTCCTCCCATGGTAGTTTTTATTAAAAGGTTTCAGAGTAGCAGCCATGTTAGTCTGTATAAGCAAAAAGAACAGGAGGACTTGTGGCACCTTAGAGACTAACAAATTTATTTGAGCATAAACTTTCATGGGCTACAACCCACTTCATCAGATGCACAGAATGGAACATATAGTAAGAAGATATCTATACATACAGAGAACATGACAAGGTGGAAGTACCCATACCAACTGTAAGAGGCTAATTAAGAGAAGTTACTAGCAGAGGAGAAAAAACCTGGGTGTATGCTTATGGAACTATCCTATACTAGAATATGAAAAAGAATCAGTAAGGTTCTATAGTTACTGTTGATATGGTGACCATGTCCCATTTTGGCCAGGACAGTCCCTTTTTTAAAGCCCTCTTCTGGCCATCTTAACTTTTTTTTTTTTTTTTTTTTGCAAAAGTGGCCATTTGTCCTATTTGCTCTTGCCAGTTGATCAGAGTGGAGATGCCAGTCCTGCACAAGAGGGAGGCAGGGTTCTGGCAGGCAGAGTTTGAGCGACTAGCAACAACATCGAGCACGAGGGAAGGGACTCAGGTGAGCGGCTGGTGCCAACCTCATGGGATGTCCCATTTTCCCTTTGGGAAATATGGTGACCCTAACTACTCCGGCGGCTCCTGGTCTCGACCTCTGGCTTGGGCAGCCTCCCAGTCACAAGCAGCAGCGGGCACGTCTGCTCCTGCCGGTGGCCGAGCCGCAACTGAATGCTGGGGCCCGGCTTTTATTCTTCCGGGTCGCCGCCTGACCCTTTGAGGGGTGGGACTTCCACCCAACGGCCCCGCCCCCGTGGATGACTGACGGGGATCGACCCTCCCTGAGGGGGAGGGGAGCCACACCGCCTCGCTACAAGTACAAACAAAGACTTCCCTCCACCAAGATTTGAAAGTATATTGTCCCCCCATTGGTCCTCTGGTCAGGTGTCAGCCAGGTTCACTGAGCTTCTTAACCCTTTACAGGTAAAAGAGACATTAACCCTTAACTATCTGTTTATGACAGGGTGATACAGCCACACTGGAGGAGCTGCCGGCATGGGGCCACCTGGTGTTTCATGACAAATCGACTCTGGGTGAAAGGTATTAATGAATTAATTATTTATGTTTAAGTACGGTCAGTGTTATTACACGGATACTGAGAAAGGCCTATTAAGTGAACGAGGAAAACAAGGTACTATAAGGGGATTTGAACAATGATATATCTGATGATTTTTTTTTACTTGGAGCCTGATACGAAACCAGACATCCTTTCACTGTTGACACAGGATTTCAAGAGACAAGTCTCAAAGGCTGAACAAACACTGAACAATCTTGAAAGTCTCACGAACGTACAGCTTGACTTCAGTTTTGTTTGTTCAAGTGTGTATAGGCTGTTGAAGGTAATTTGAATCAAGTCTCAAAGCCGCAAGTGACACTTCTCCACTAGCTCAAAATAAATGATTTCAGATAGACACCTTCTATGTTGCTATAAGACATTAATGACTTGGCTAATTAACAAATAGGTCAAGTCCTGGATGGGATCATGCCATGAAATACTGTAGAATATAAAATCAATTGTAGTCCTGATTCTACAGCTCGTGAAATGGAATATTTGGATGAAAAAGAGGCTTTGGGCTCGATTCTTATTTACACCATGGCCTCTCTAGGGCAGCTAGAAAAGATTTTCTGCTGGAACAGTTTTCATTTGGAGTCAATACAGTTCACGACTCTTGATCCTGATTCAGTACATTTCCTCTTCCTCCTCTCCCCAAAAAAATAAAAATAAAACAAGCACTTTTGCAGGAGGCATATTCTGTTTTCCAGCAAACTCTCTGTTCTGCACCACTCTGCCAGCATAACATACACATACTTCAAGGCCTATTTACAGTGTCAGAGAGAGCGCTGTGGATTTTCTTGCCATTTAATCTCATAAATCAGAATAACCCTCCATCCTAAACTGCCTGTATCTCTCTACTGACAGTCATTTAGAGACCTGTGTTACCATCTGTGCTTCCTTCCAGGTATCAGAGAACTCAGAGTTACATTTGCAATAGTTTGTCAAGTCTGAAGTTTGTTTTTATATATTCCAAGACAGACCACAAAGCTGCTCTCGGGGTGAGCTGCGATGGCTGAAAGCATGATGTAGATTTCTGCTGAACAAAGATTTCAAAGAAAGGCCTCCAAGATCTTTTGCCAAAAAAAATGTCCTAAAGTTTTTTCTAACCGTCAAAAAAGGTAAAAACCTTTAGCATTCTGTACCTTGGGGGACCACCCTGTAACCCCCATATTCCTCATTTATATACAATTATGATCTCGCATGTAAAGCAGGCGTGTGAGGTATCAGGGGAAAGGTTATGATCTGCTGGAAGTCGTTTTTCTATCCACAGAGGTGTATCGGTGCATATGAAATAAGAGTTGTGTTGTAGGGTTTTCACTAAAATTTTCTGTGGGTTTGTGAAGCACCCAGATACTAGCACTAAAGAGACAAAGAGAAGGGAAATTAACACCCAGAGGAGTGCTGCTGAACAGACATTACCAGCCATTGTCCAGCAAGGGAGCTGCAATGCAATGACTCACCTGCATGAGGCCACACCAGGGAAATTGCTCAACCTTGCCCGGGGACTCAGCAATGCCCAGGAGACATCCCTGGACTTGTGTTCTCCAAGCATATGGGACTGAAGGTATTAATCAGAACACAGGGCATCATGATTGGTTTTTCGCCTGCCCTGACCTACACTGCAAGCAACAAGGACACTGAGAAGACTTCAGACTCAAACAGAGGAGACTGGCCCAGGTTTCAAGGGCAAAATCTGTCTACTATGAACCGCAGTATCCAGTGAGATGAGAAAAACTGCTTAATCTAGATGTTCCCTAGTCTAATAGGGTTGAGTGTTTAGACTGTGTTCTTATATTTAATTTTCTGTTGGTAACTAATTCTGACTTCTTGCCTATTACTTATAATCACTTAAAATCCATCTTTTGTAGTCCATAAATTCGTTTTACTGTTTATCTTTACCAGTAAGATTGTATGACGTGCACAGCAAAACTGCTCAGGTTTGCAAAGGCTGGTGTATATCCACTTTCCATTGATGAGGGGGTGAACCAATTAATAAATTTGCACTTCCTGTCTTGAGCAGTGCAAGATGGTATATTCCTGGGGTGCAGTGCTGGGAACTGGGGGATGTGGCTGGTGTCTTTCTCTGAGTGATTCGTGAGTGGCTCTGGGAGCATCCATGCAATCTAGCTGGGTGTGGGGCTCCATATGTGGTTGTACCCTGTGATAACAGCACTCATAGGTGCCGACTTCTGCTCGTGCCAGTGGGTACTTGACCCTACTCTGCCCCCGCCCTGCCTCCACCCTGCCCTTCCCCCATTCCAACTCCTTCCCCAAATCCCCACCCCAGCCCCGCCTCTTCCCCGAGCGCACCATGTTCCTGCTCCTCCCCCTTCCCTGCTGGAGTTTGCTACACTGCAAACAGCTGTTTAGTGGCGGCAAGCACTGGGAGATAGGTGGAGGAGTGGGGACGTGGAGCACTCAGGGGAGGAGATGGAGGCGAGGCGGGGAGCGGAGCTTGGCTGCCAGTGGGTGCAGTGCATCCACTAATTTTTCCCTGTGGCTGGAGCACTCACAGACTCGGCGCCTATGATAGCACCTGGAGAGGCTTCCTGCTTATCACTAGTAAGGCACTGTGAAAGACAGCCCAGGCTGGAGAGAGTTTAGGGGGTACAGCAGTCCCAGGCTGCACCCCAGGAACCCTGTCACAGAAATTAACTGTAGATATAGATTTTGTATAAAGGATAACACCACAAATATAGAACAAAAGGACAGAAGAAATATTAAAGATAATATCGATTCTCAAAGGAAAGGAAAAACTAAAGACAAGCTTAGACATATACTTTAGTCTGACACATGCACTAGATTGCCTGAATTGGACAGCCAGTTATATCTGGCTTATATTACCAAGTCATTATCATTAAGCCTTTTGTAACATGATGTGTACTAGGTATCAAAATCTAAACCAGCCAAAAGAAGATATTTTCCAAAGTGGCAGAAGAAACTTGACTTTAAAAGTCCCTTTAAAATTAATAGGGGTCAGGCATCCAGACCCTCTACACAGCTTGGAAAGTCTCAAACTAAAGAAAATAGTATCTTATATGTGCTTCCATAGGTAGCCATTGAGAGCTAAAAGCTGCTCACTTTATTCAGGCTCTTAGTTTCAAAGACTTAGCAGTACTGTTTGTCTCACTAAAGGGAACAGGATTTGGTCTAAATCATGTTACTCTAGTGTTCAGAGATGGGTCCAACTTACTTTCACAAGCAGATCCTGATCCACTACTGAATTTCTCCAAAGGTCAGGGTTATTTGGACCCTGGGTTTTGGATTAATCCAATAGAGAGTAAGGAAGCAAGGGCTGGAGTAGGAATTGCCCATGGAAGTAGGGCTGGCTCCAGGCACCAACCGACCAAGCACGTGCTTGGGGCAGCACCTTGAGGCAGGGCGGCGCTCGGTTTTTTTTTTGGTTCGGCAGAGCAGGACTGGAGGGGTTGTTTGTTTGTTTGTGTTTCCGCTGGGTGGCGCTCGGAGGGGATTCAGGGGCTTTGGGCGGCGCAGAGCTCTTTTTTTTTTTTTTGCTTGGGGTGGCATAAGTTAGAGCTGGCCCTGCATGGAAGACAGTGGAGTCTGGAGTCACTTAGCCTGGCAGGCTGTTGGAGTCTTTGGGAAGGTTAAAGAGGCAGAGAATCACACCAGGAGTAGCTGTATAGAGATTGAAGCGAGTGGAAAATCCAAGACAAGTTGAACATGCTGCTCAGGATTTCCTGGTCATGAATGTTAAGGACCTGATTTTCACCACTCAGATAAGCGCACAAAAAACACCCCACCCCACCCCACAAAACACCATGTGTGTGCAGTTGTGCACTAACTTTGTGCTTGATGTTAGAGATGCTGTGCATGGAAGTAGGTATTTGAAAATAATCTTTAAGATGCCCAACTGGTTATTGATGCGCACCCTTTTCAAATATTTGTATGTTCTTGAGGTAACTTCATAGCTAAGTTAAGTGAACTGCACACATTTTTTCCTATGTCCAGTTGTGTGTGTGACTTTATGATGACTGAAATGAAATGAAGACATTTATTTCTTGCTCATCAGTGAGTTTATTTTCTTACTGAGAACTGAAAGCTCACAACTAATGCTGGAACATCAGCCCAGTGGACTCAACCTTTCCACATTCAGGCACAAGAGAAGTACACGTTTCCCAGTCCATTCCCTGAAGTGCCTCACTTCTGAAGTGGTAGAGCAACTCTAGAAATAGAGTTTCCCCTACACATTCTGTCCTTGAGCCCCATACCCACAAGCATGACATTTGTGGTGAGGCTTTTTGGCAGCTGGAAACAGTGCAGATGGTCCCAAGTCTTTCAGCAGTGATCTAGTCTGGATTTGTGGACCAGTTTTCTGTGAACACCAGCTACAGACACTGGCCATTCTGCAAAAACTGCCAGACCATCTATCTAAGTATTTATATCACCCATCTCTACAGTAGTCAAGGTCCAGTTCTGCAGAAGTATTAGATACCGAATTCATAGAAATGAATGGGAGATTGACATCGAAATATCATTGAGGATCTGGGCCCTAGAGCCTTGCATTCTGATGAATCAAGCTTCTAGTCAACCCTGTGATACTGTGAAGTATTACTCCATATTTGCAGGCAATTGAGGCACAGAGATGAAGCAACACAAGAAGGTAGCAGCTGATTGTGGAACTGCATTTTCCATCTCTTACCACAGTGCCTTAACTGTAGGGACCTCCAGCAGGCAAGGAGCTCACTAGTTTTGTTGTGCCTATCTAGGCAGTTAAGTACCAAATCATGGAAAGATCAAAGAATGAAGGAGAAAATGAAGGGATTAAAGGCTATGGATCTTTAAAGAATGTACCAATGAAGTCATCAGTGAATGAGGATACGGGTGAGCATCTCTTAACGGAAATGTCACGTCATCCTTAACCACAGCAGCAAAACTGGTGAAGTTAAACCACTAGTTCATTATTGAAAATGCAGCCTGAACCCAAGTGACCAGTTCTGTATCATAATTGCTGGCTGCATATCCTTAAGGATTAGTTGTTAGATTTGTTCCCTCTTTTAAGATTAGGAGCTTTTAAACACTGCCATGTTGACACCAACAAACATAAAGCAGCTTTAACAAATGCTGAAGCACCAAGCAACCTTGCAGCTTGTGTTCATGTTTCTCTGGAGAAGTTTTTGATGTATGGCTATATCATCACAGGAAGCAATCCTGAATAATGGCTAATGGGATGTTCTGAGAGGGTAACAGAGACATCTAGTGGCAGGTCTGAGCTATGGTACCTCAGATGAAGGTGATTTATTGTTCCAGAACCATTGTTACTTTTAACACAGAAACCTGTTATTATAGAGAGGCGCTTGACACACATTAGGACCATTATGTCTTATTTGGAAATCAACATCATGACTTTCTGAAACACTGCTGAATTCAACAACACAGCAGCAGAGATAGTGATAATTATTTTTAATTTCTCTTTTACAATTTCTACTGCTATCCCTTGTATTCACGTAATTTTAAGTGACCACGGACCCTATCCCTCATGCTGCACAGTGTAACTATCATAATGATGTTTATTATTAAACGCACATTTTGCTGTTAAAAAGTGCCCAGTTGCCAAGTACGGTAATAATTGGAGTAACTACCACCAAAATTAAGTTACACCCTCCACACACCTACAGTGCCTCTCTGATAATAACAAATTAGAATACAGATGTTTTTGCCTTTGCTAACCACATTCTCAATTTACAAACTGTGTTGGGAGAGAAAAGGTTAACTTCTTTTTAAAAAAAGATTGCTTTTAAAGATTTTAGTTCTTAACATTTTAGCTCTCAGAATACCATTTAACTACAAAAAAATGCTATTAATCATTTAAGGAGACCTGGGACATACTTGCAGCTCTGCCATGGACCTGCTGGTGACTTGGGAAAGCCATGTCCCCTTTCTGTGCCTCATTTTCCACCATCTATGAAATGGGGATAATGATATTGACCTCCGTTGAGATCTACTGATGAAAAGCACTGAATAAGAGCTAGCACTGAATTATCACTATGCTCTTACTCAGATCAAGTAAGTTATCAAACAAGTAGTCTCCATGAAATGAATGGAAGCACAAGGAGCAAGGTATTCCTCACTATGAACAAGAATGAAAAAAATATTGCTCTTTATTTAGGTAAAATATAAGCTCATACACACACCCCAAAAATCCCAAACCAATATCCCTCCTCTAATGAAAAGCTGATGGTTACGAAGCTGTAGTGATAAGGCTTTGAACCCAGTTCTCCAGTGCTCTGCACCTTAAGTAGCTTATTTGGCAGAATCTTACAGCCACACAACACTGGTGTGAGTGATTACACAAACATTCCAGGCAATGGTACATCAAGCATTTGGGGATTAGTCATATGCAAGGTACTTCAATAGAGAAACGAAATTAAAAGTACTGTTATTCCATTATCCACTTTCCTAACACCACCTGGGAATGGTTCTTCTGGCAACTAATGTAGTTATTTACAGTTGTGCTAAATCGATGTAAAAATTTGCCAGATCACAGTGGTAATACTTTTATATCAATTTTTGCCTAGGTGACGCATACTGCAGCAGACACAAAGTAGAGAGGAAACAGGATGATTAAGTCTGGAAGTCATGAGTCAATTTAAGCAGCCTCTGTGGCCTACAGAGCATTATGGTATACTCATCTTTTAAAAACACGTTAATCTAACTGTGGCACCATTTACTGGAAATAGTGCTGATCCCATTGAAATGGCAAATGGCTTCAAAGACTTCCCAATATGCAAGCAATGTACACAGCAGGCCACCTCTTTCAGTCTTGATCCAAGTGCATCCACACACTAGGTGAACTTTTGCCCAAGAAACAAGCACACATACATCATGCGGCAATCCCATTGCTAAGGAGCATCACCAGAATGTTTCAAGAGTGGAGAAGAGCAAAGCAGATATGAACACTTAACTGGTTGACATAGAAACAGTGACATGAAAGCAAGATGATCTGAAAATATGAAGGAGGTAGATGGAACTGTTCCATGTTTTCTGGGAGGAATCAGTAGCTCAAAATATTTGATTTTTTTTAAAATCGTTGATTAATATTTTATCTGCCAGTTCATTGTTGTCTTGTAAAGCACAAAAAAAAAAAAAAAAAAAGCCAGAAAACTCAATAACTTCGAAGAACAGAACATATTTGCGCCAGAAAAACCAGACAAAACAAAATGACCAAAAACAAATCCAAGAGGAAGAAGAAAGGTGATCATGTCTCATGGCTTGACAAATGGATGAAAGTCCTGTATGAAGCCCCAAAGAGAGCTATAAAGCACTGTTCTGACCTTTTGTTTTCCTACTGCAAGACTTATAAAAAATATTGCAAGTTCCAGCTCCTGGAGTCATGCTATTACCTGAGAATCTCAACTTCAATTTTTAAAAAAAGTTTCTCACCCCCATTGGCTCAGCAAAATGCTTGAAAATATGTACCCTAAAGGTTCAACAACACAGAATATAGTTTTGAGGTGGTTGGGGTTTTTTTCTGGTTTGGGTTTTTTTTTTTTTTTTTTGAAGTCTCCTTTTAAAAGTACTCATTTTTATGGAGCTGCCTCATGGTTATTGAAGACTGGGGGTTGGTTATACTTTGAAATTAGGGTTTCCCTGCCTTTAGCTGGGTAAGAGCAGGCAATCTGAGGATTTGAGAGACTGAGCTAAGCAGCAGGAAAAGGGTTCCAGGGAAGACATTGGTAGCATAGTGACCTAAAATGCACAGAATTTCACATTGTCTGGAATATCAGGCACCAGAAAGCAGAGTCTCCAGCAACATTTCCAGTCCGGGTCCCAGTGAGGAAACAGAAGTATCAAAAACATAAACAAACATTTCAGACCTTAAAGATGTTTAGATGTCTTAAATTAGAAATTCAGGGAATAGAGCATGTTCAGTTATTTTTTTCAATGAAATTTGCACATTTCTATTTAAAAAGATAGAGACAAGTGGCATATTTCAGCCTAGTACTAGTGTCTTACAGGTTCAAGGTATTTTGGTGAGCTGTATAAACATTCACTAGCCCACTTGTCCTTGGATTGCAGAATATTTTTCAACAGCAGAATGACTAAATGGGTCAATGATTAATAAAAATTGTTCAGCATTTGGTCTTTGATCAGAATTTGCCTCAGTTTTGTTTTGGAAAAATACTGGAACAGTAATTCCTCAGGTATTATGCCTCTCAATGAAGATGACTGGAAGCTACAATTTTGTAAACAAGACTCTCCTTGAAATGTAGCAGGTTCCAGGGGAAGCAGTGTGTGGTTGTTTATGACAAGGAACCAGGTGTAAAGAGTAAGTCAGTACTCATGACTGGGGCCAGATTTTCAGCAAATCAATATGTTGACCAAACATTGGGTATAGAACTTCTTTAAAAGTTTTCCCAATGAAAACAGAAGTATGGGTATAATACACATACCACACACAGATTAAGTGCAAGGTTGCAATCGATTCGGAGTCTTGCTGCAGTGACCAGAGAAGAACACAATTCCACTCATTTTGGCTTTTCTACATTTACAGCATGACCTAGTCACTGCTAATTCAGAGGGGGCCTGATCCTGCACCCATTCAGAACTCTGATTGACCTAAATGATGCAGGATGAGACACCATCAAGCAACACCACCAGAAAATTCAGAATGTAATTTGATGTACCACATCCTGTTACATTACTACTAGAGTCACCCATTCATGTACACCAATTCCAGTCCAACCGATATTGCCAATACATTTTGGCAGGACAGTTCTGTATTCGGGTTAATATTTAAAATGTTTGTAATAACCTGTAAGTAGTGTGGCCACTGTTCAGTGACTTCAATAGGACTTAAGCATGAGCTTGAGGGCTTTGCTGATCACAGTCCAACTCCCCTGCTGACGCACGTAAATATTTCAACTCCAGCATGAGTTAAGGTGACAGACAGGCTCTAGTTACAGCTCATGCCATGGTCCTCCTTAATTCCTGCCTCGCTTTACGATGTTTAGCCCCCATGTGTTATATATTCTTATTATACATAAAAACACACACACACACACACCCCACCACCACCAGCTCTTGCAGTGTTTTTCTATCAGTAGATCTCAAACCCCTTCATAAAGAATGTCAGTGTCATCATGCCCATTTTTCAGATGGGACAACAGGGAGATGAAATGACTTACCCATAGATGGATAAAAACCTAAAAAATCCTAAAAATGGGTAGGGCCCCTGGATCTAGGAATAGGGTTCCTATGGGTAGGGCCCCTGGAGCTAGGGATAGGGGTCCCATGGGTAGGGCCCCTGGAGCTAGGGATAGGGGTCCCATGGGTAGGGCAGAGCATGAATCCTCATTGATCTGGGGTATGTCACTTGCTGACACACCACAGAATTTCCTTAAGCAGGTGGGGCAAGATTTCAAAACCCCACTAGGTGCCTATCTGCATTTAGGTGTCTCCATAACTTTAAAGATCTGACCCCCAGGTTCCTAGACGCATTTTGGTCCAATCCCATACCCTTTAGCTTAGGAGGGCTAATGACAGCACCTCACACATAAGCTTGGTGCAGCGCAATGACTCACGCAATCTATTGCTGTCCATATCAAGTAAGCTACCTCGTCCCACTTCTTTTGCAAAGGTACCACCTCACTTTTATTCAATAAATCCAGCATAAATGAGATAAATCATAGCGTGTTCATTTTGGTCCCATGTCCCACTAAAGTTCAATGCTCCATAATACTTCCTAATTGCACAGCTTATTTGCAGAAACTTCTTAAAAAATACCTTTTGCAGGGATACTAGACCACATCTGTATGGCTTCGAAAGGGGATTACAGTCAGTTTGAGGCAGAGGGAAGATGGATTCTTTTCGGGGTGGGGGCAAAGGAGAGGAATTTAAACTGTCATCCACCTATATCTTTAGAAAGGTTATAATCAAGGGGGATGCACGCAATCCTGGGGCCTTCAAATCAGCATCCTGCTCTGTGATTACTTATTATTTGTATTACAGCAGCATCGGGAGGCCCTAAGGTGTTGCACAGATGCAAAGTCAGAGACGGTCCCTGTTCCAACCTAAGACCTTGATTCTGCAAAGGCTTATGCACCCTTGCTTAACTTCAGTTGAGTTCAGTGGGACTACTCATGCACATAAAATTAAGCAGATGCAGAAGTCTGAGGCCTGTAATTATGAGGCTGACAGTATAGTACTTTGTTAACTATAGTCTCTTCCTTTATCTGCAACAGCCATATAGAGAGGATACTAAAGAGAGCTTTATTCAACCCATCCTCCAACTACCCTTTGCCTCTTACTGCTCACTCACCCCATTGTATACATTGCCATTAGATATATGGCAATATCCTAAACAGATTGAACAAATCATTAGAGCCTAGCTTTTTTTGGTCTGTCTAGTCTACAATGGTTTTTCGTCTTAATTTATGCAAAAGTGTCTTTGATTAGTCACAAAGAATCTTAAATAAAGTAAATCTACTCTTGTAGCCAGTGGTTAATCCTTCACCAGCTGTGACGATAATATGAGTAAATCCCCACATTTCCAATCAGTTTACTTAAGTAGCTGATGTATCTGTAAAATGTGTTCTTTTTTGCTGCCCAAATCAGCAAGCAGAAGAGATGGCAAAAGTTCATTTTGAGTCATTTGTTGATTAAAATCACCAAGACTGTCAATGCTTCTTCACTTTATTAAGAATTGCAATCACAATGGAATAAAATCAAAATAGGCTCCCTCTGGGTGGTTTTGGAAAGAATCAGATGTCTGGAGAGGAGGCTGGGCAAGTTGTGTTTTGGTATGGAGAACGCAAGCCCAGGAAAGGGTTAAGTTAGAAGAGACAGTGTTCAGGAAGTGCTAGGGCTTCATGAGCCCATGAGATTTGTTCTGCTGATATGATGCCTCTAATCCGTGTTTTTATTGGCCAAGTCTTGTCTTTTCATATCCTGCTGGAGATCTTTGTGGGTGAGGCATTTTGGAAGCTCTCAGAACATTCCTGCTCACAATAGCTCATTATACCCTTAGTAAACTCATTAAAAATAAACAAACATTCTAAATTCCTCTCTGAACTCAATATTGCCAAACCCTAACTTTCAAAAATTATGAACCAGGCCCTCCGACTTTGGCTTAAAATAATGAGATTTTTTAAAAACAATAAATTTGATGTTTGGGGTTCTTTTATTTGTCTTCAGCTTTCTGAGTCTTTAGGATGCATTCACTTCATTTTTTCAAGCTTTTCTCTACAACTCTGAGGGCTAGAAACTTCCTATTTTTGTTTAATAATAGTTGAGATTCTCATGCAATTTCGTGATGCCAGCAGCTAAGGGCTTTAAGAAAAGCACTCAGTTCTGTGAGACTCACAATGCAATCACAAGAATTGGCAACACTGATTTTAAATGTGATTGCTCTAGAGACAAACATTGGGAAATGCACTTCTTCAAAAATACTGAGTCTGGCAGGGCATCATCATATTTATGTAGCTGGGAAATAAAGAACAGAAAATGCATTGACAAAAGAGCCTTATTTTTCTAGTTGTTTTCTCCTTTTCACCTGGCCTTTACCTGAATAAAGACTTCAGCATTGATAAAATTAATCAAGAGACTGTAAGAACAAGCATACAAAAGGCCTGTAATATAGAGCAGAACCTCTCTATAGTGAGCCCTTTGATGGTGGAATTAAATTTAATAGTGAAGTTGAACAAAAGTCTCAGATCATTCCAATACATTGCAGTATGCACATTGTATTTCTGCTTATAGAGCAACTTTTAAGGCCCAGTTCAGGACAGTCCTCCATTCAGCACCCCCACTCATTAACAGAGAGACACTTAAGCACATGCTTAAGGGGTTTCCTAATTTGGGACCACACTGATGAAATCTTTCAGGGGTGGGGAGTGGAGGAATGGCTTCACAAGAGAACTAATCTCAATCACAGTTTCACTAGGACTCTTAAATGTACTAAGCATTAAAAGTAATAATATGCATGCAAATAAGGTGTTAAATATCAGTTAAACTGCCACTGTAGTAATCCTTATATTAAGATGCAAGGCATTGCTGCCATTTACAGTGCCAGCCTGAATTCCTGCGTAACAAAGAGGTTAATTGAAAAGTTCTGTGAAACAGAAAGTCAGTCTGGCTGGCAAAGTATTTACACTTCAAATGAGCTGTCACAAATAAGCATTTAAATTAGGTCTAATAAAGCAGATACTAAAGGTTAATTACCAGTTAATAAAAAATATATATACACTTTAGCAAGCATGGAAGAAAGAACAAACCAGTTGCTTTGCTGTTATCTCAGAATTATACAGGCAATAAAGTTGGATTCGCATTTTAATATATTTAAAGTTTATGGATTTAATGGTAATATTCTGAAATAACTTGCCAATCATTAATTCATCTGAAATGCATTGCAATGACATTTATTAAGATCAAATCTTTTGGCAATAATATGGATGTGAGATGATAGATAAAAAAATTATTAAAATTTGCCAGCATGAAAATCCAACCATATTTAAATGCTAACAATAAGCATGAGATAATCTGAAAAGTTGTTTAAACTAGTCCTGATACAATAAGAACTGTCCTGAATCTTCACCCGTCTTTCAAATTGAATTATTTGAAATTTTAAGATGCTCGTATAATTTTTAAAGCATTTTAGATGCTTCTCTATTTTTTCCTGTTTTATCCCACAATGGAAGCAGAAGTGTCAAACATCTGCACACACACACCTGTTCTCAGATAAATTCTGACTCAATCCAAGCCACAGAGTTGTCATAATACAATTCCCAATTCTGGACCTTAGCATCCAAAATATGGGTATTAGCATGAAATTCCCTAAGCTTAATTACCAGTTTAGATTTGCTAGGCTGCCACCAATCAGGACTTATTTAGAGCTCCTGATAAACTGTGGTCTCCCCAAACCCTTCCCTGGGGACCCCCAAGACTCAGATTCCCTGAGTCTCACAACAAAGGGGAATAAACCATTTCCCTTCCCCCCTCCTTTCTTCCTCTCAGTTTTTTCCCACCCTGGGAACACTAGGAGATCGCCTGATTCAACTCCTTGAATCACCACTCCCCCCTCCCTTCTTCCACGGAGAGAGATACACAGATATATGCTGAGAGCAGGTTTCCCTTTCCTCCTCCCCTTTCTTTTCTCCCACCAATTCCCTGGTGAGTGCAGACTCCCTTCTCTGGAGTTTTACCAAAGATAACCAGAAAAAAATCAATTAGATTCTAAAAAAAGAGGAAACTTTAATAAAAGAAGAAAAACATAAAACTTGTCTCTGCACTTAGATAGTAAAAAGCTACAGGGTCTTTCAACTTATAAACAATAGAAAGAAACTTTCTCCAGCAGAAACACAATTTAAGCTACTTCCAGCAAGTACACATATGCAAATGAAAAAGAAAACAAATTAAAAGACTATGACCACCTTTTCTACTTACAATTCTGAACAGATAAGAGACTGTAGCAGGGAGATTGGCAGAAACCTGGTTACAACTCTAGCCCCATCCAGGACTCAGAGAGAACAAAGCCAAACCCCAAACCCACAAACAAAGGCTTCCCTCCCCGAGAGATTTGAAAGTAGCTTGTCTTCTGATTGGTCCTCTGGTCAGGTGTTTGGGGTCCCTGTTTGTTAACCCTTTACAGGTAAGAGAGACATTAACCCTTAACTATCTGTTTATGACAAGAGTACATCATAGTTCTTGAAAGAAGCTGGTCCTTGCTCTATCTGAAATCAGATTTTTGTAGCTTGAGATTCTTTTTTCAGAAAGCGGGAAATGAAATCGGTCCCTGGGTAGTCTGTGCTGTTTAGCTTAGTAGCCTTCAAAGAAGATAACCCAAACAACATTGGAGGGGAAACTGAGAATGTATGCACTCATGTGTGAGAGAGAGATAAACAGCAAGATCACTTCTGAGCAGATACTTGCAGGGAAAACAAGTACTTTAAGAATGATAGCTTGTGACACTGGTGATACCACAATGGGGGGAACTGGGGCAATTCTGGATGGGAAGAATATTCTAATTTAGATGTTTAGATCTCTTCAGCATAAATTGGGAGGAGTCAGGTCCTGATTCACCCAAGAACTTAAGCAGATGCCTAACTTTACTTTTCATTTCACTGGGGCTACTCGTATTTGAAATTAAGTATGTGCTGAATGAGAGGAGGTCTAAAAAAACCCAAACACATAACTGAAACTCAGTGAGACATGTGCTCCTTAGGCACAGATCCACAGAGGTAGCTAGGAGTCTAACTTCCAATGATTGCAATATTTGCAGTGTTATTGTAGCAGTGTTATGGTAGCTGTGTTAGTCCCAGGACATGAGAGAGATAAGGTAAGCAAGGAAATATAGTTTATTGGACCAACTACTATTGGTGGAAGGGACATGATTTTTAGCTTCACAGAGCTCTTCTTCAGGTCTAGAGAAGGTAACCAAAGTGTCTAAGCCAAATACAATTGGGACATATTGTTAAGCATAAGGGGTTCACACAGGCTGTAGGAGACCACTTTAACTGAAGTGGGAAATCAAAGTTTAGCAGCCAGAAGGCGTGTTACAAATTGTAGTAATGAGCCATCAAAACAGCGTGTCTGTTAAATCCAGTATCTAGCAGATTTATTAATTTCTCAGGCTAATCTTTTGAAGGTCTTACACAAGTTTCCTATTGAGACAAGGACTCAAAGTTCAGACAGAATCACTGGTTTGTGAAAAAATGTTCACCCACAGGTGTTTTCTCCTTTTTTCATTTTTCTGTGTGAGTTCATTTAAGAGCACAGTAGTTGTCCAGTTTCACCCACGTCGTTGTTGTTGGGGGATTTGATGAACTGAAAGAGGATCACCACATGTTGAGATAGGCATGTGCAGGATCCGTGGATCTTGAAAGGTGTATTGCAGTGGGTATTGATCATCATGGCAATGGAAATATGTCTACAGCTTTTTCATCAGTTGTTCTGGCAGGGTCTGGTACTGCTTTGAGTTGGAGTGTCCTGGTCTGTGGGGAGTGTAATTCTGATGATGATCTCAGTGAGGCTTGGGAAAGATTTCTTTCAGGACATAGTCCCCATTAAACATGGATTGTAATTGTCTGATGATACCCCAAATGTGTTCCAGTGTGTGGTGGTAGTGTGAAGTCAGTGGGCTTTTCCCCCTGTATTGCAGTAGGTTTACCAGGGGTGTTTGGGTGGCCTGTTCCATGATGCGATCTACTTCTCTGAGGGAGTGTCTTTGTTTGGTGAAGGCTGTTTTAAGTGTGTATCCCGGACTTTCTCTTTGAAACAAATTCTGTAGTATCTGGGTGCCTGGCTATAGATAAAAGATTTCTTGGTGTGTCTTGATTCATGAGTTTCTTGTAGTCAATTTATTTAGCTTAGACATGCTCATTACTGTTAGCCTATACGCCTTTTTGTCAGTATGAGATAGAATTTGGGGTTTCACTTATTTTATACTAATATGTGTAAACAAAGGACAAAGACTGTGTATGTTGCTTCTGCCTAGTCGGATGGGTTTATTAGTACAATGGGAACAGATAACAGCGGTTAAAGTGTTACTCGAGAGCACACGTTAAGATTGCCTCAACCCCTATCTCAAGGCAAGGTCAAGCAACCAGTTGGGAGGGGCAAAGGGGTTGGGGAGAAAAGTATAAAACACTAAAAGACCAAAGAAATATCTGTCCGTGACCGCAGTACAATCTCACTCCTCCCTTGGGGTACAAAAGAGGTAGGACGAAGACCCTCGACCCAAAATGGAACATGACCTTAAGTTGTAAGGGGTGGGACTGTAGGTGTGTGTTGCAGGTACATTTGGGCCTGATAAAAAGGAGGTGGGGACAGAGAATGGGGAAAATGGGAATGGGGACACAGGCTAGGCTCTGCAACATCAGAGCTGGGAAGGGGGACATGGGGTAAATGCTCTGCAGTGTAGAAGCTGGGAATGGAACACTGGGAAACAGACTCTGCCAGCGTGTAGAGCTATGGACATGTTTGCTAGGAACTAACTGTCATAACCTATTCCCAGATTTGGACCTTAGCGTCCAAAATATGGGGGTTAGCATGAAAACCTCCAAGCTTAGTTACCAGCTTGGACCTGGTAAAACTGCCACCACCCAAAAAATTAGAGTGTTTTGGGGCACTCTGGTCCCCCCAACAACCTTCCCTGGGGACCCCAAGACCCAAATTCCTTGAGTCTTATAACAAAAGGGAATAAACCATTTCCCTCTTCCTTCTCCCTTCCAGGTGTTCCCTCCCTGGGTTCCTGGAGAGATACACAGAAGCAAGCTCCGTGAATCTAAACAGAGGGACTCCACCCTCCCCGTTCCCAGTCCTGGAAAACAGAATTACCGAGAGCTAATCTCTCTTCCCCCCTCACCCAGAGGGAATGCAAAGTCAGCCTAGTAAATCTAACACACCCAGATTTCCCCCTGACTTCTTCCTCCCACCAATTCCCTGGTGAGCACAGACTCAATTCCCTGGAGTTCCCCACTAAAGAAAAACTCCAACAGGTCTTAAAAAGAAAGCTTTATATAAAAAGAAAGAAAAAGTACATAAAAATGGTCTCTCTGTATTAAGGTGACAAATACAGGGTCAATTGCTTAAAAGAAATATGAATAAACAGCCTTATTCAAAAAGAATACAATTCAAAACATTCCAGCAACTACACACATGTAAATACAAAAGAAAACCATATAAACCTTACTGCCTTACTATATTTGTACTTACAACTTGGAAACAGAAGATTAGAAAGCAAGAGACAGAAATCCTCTCATAGCCGAGACAGAGACAGGCACAGACCAGAACAAAAGACTCACACACAAACTTCCCTCCACCCAGATTTGAAAAAGTCTTGCTTCCTGATTGGTCCTCTGGTCAGGTGTTTCAGGTTACTCCTTTCCAGGTGAAAGAGACATTAACCCTTAGCTATCTGTTTATGACACTAACCCCAATAAATATCGCATTGGCTGCACTTCAGACTTCCGGTATTCTGCTTTCTGTCTGTGTGACAAAAACCAGGGGAGGGGTGAAGGGAAAGCCTCTAACAGTTACCTTCCCCAGACCTGAAGAAGAGCTTGCTGAAGCTCAAAAGCTTGTCACTGTCACAAACAGAATTTGGTCCAGTAAAAAACATTGCCTCACCCACCTTGTGTATCTCATTGATTTCAATTAAAGTTAGAAGTATAAATACTTTTTGTGGATTTGGGCCTGAGGCACTTTAGGAAGTCCCACTCTCTGTCATGAGAAATCGCTCTGTTCCAGACACAAAGATCAATGCCCTCACCTCACTGCTACTCCAAAGATGGCCAGACCTATGGATAACATTTGCTTTTGTGATGGATTCTGTTCTAGTGGGAATGTGTTGGTGGAAGGAGAGATGACAAGAGTGGTTTTGGCTGCAGTCCACAAAGAGCATTCAGTTACAGGGAAAGCAAAATAGCTTTGAGAATACCAAGTAAAACTGTATATAAAACAACTAAAATACTTTAGGAACAGGTGCTTTCAGGGAAGACCCAAAATTCACTTAGTTGTTTTCCATATCAGGGCTGCATGAGTAGTATGGATGCATGCATCTCTTCATTCTTTTCATCACAGAGGTGCTAAAGATAAGCAACATCTCTAGCCTCATAGCACTGAAGAATGGAACATCAACTTGTGCTTCTGTAGCTGGTGGTGGCATTGCACGATTGTTATTGATACAGTTGTGTGAGGTACAATATTTCTTGACATTATTTGATGGTCCAGGGGATAGGGCAGTAGTCTATGCTGTGGAAAACCCAGATTTAATTCCCCACACTGCTAAAACTTGCTCTGTGATCTAAGCAAGCCATTTATTTTCTCTGTGCATAAATTTCCCACTTGCAAAATGGGCATAATAGTTCGATATGGTCAGAGAAACTTTTGATGGAGCCATATTGTCAGAATATGCAGTTCTGTCAAAAATCACAACACCTTGCACAATCAAGTTGATTTTGTGGGAATTTCAGTTTAGAAAAAAAACGGAAAAAAAGTTCCAACAATGTCAAAACATCCTATTTCCACATTTTCACAGTGACTTTTGTTGTTGTTGTTGTTGTTGTTGTTGTTTTTAAATGACTTTTTTTAAAAAAAATTATACTATAATACAAAACAAACAAAAAAAGCAAAGGTCTAATGCCCTGACTGTCACTCTAACTGCATCAAATAATGAAAAGGCACACTCAAAACCAGGCAACCATATCCATAAAAGACATCCAGTTTTGTGAAAAGGAAACATTTTGATTAACCCAAAACATCATTTGGAATTTTCCTTCATGGAGAATTTTGAACTTTTGAGGATTTATCCCTATTTGTGACAAAGCCAAATTTTGAAATCTCAAAATTCTTCATGAAGCACATCAGAGTTGGACAAGATCTCTGAATTATTCCCTTGTTTTTTGTTTGAAGTCTCCAAAGAAGAAATATGGCATCAAAAAACTTTTTCTGAACTGGAATCTGATGCTCCTGAGGTTCCATGTAAATTATTACTGGCTCTGGATGCATGAACATTACTCCGTAAACCTTCTTCCTCTGCAGATGTTGAAGAGATGGAAGAATCTGAATTTTCATTGAAAACGACAGGACACTTAATGAGCGGTCCAATCATACCCCATTATGCTGTAGGAAGAATACATGAAACTGGTGAACAGATGTAAAAAACTGAAGCTTATAATGAAGTGAGCGATGCTGTACGATATCGACAAGTTTCTGGCTCAACACATCAGCTAAATTAATATAGTCTGTTAACCAATTGTCGATGATTATGATGCAATACCCTTACTTCCCATCATAACCATGGGATTACATTGTTGAGACTGGTTGGGTTTTTGCAGGGGAAAAAATAGCAGAAATAATTCTATGGCATCTATAATTAAGAATATTTTAACAAGCATCCCCACGTGATATAGAGATCTTCCGAACTGAATTATACTATGACTTTAAATTTTCCAAGGGCTACTATTGCGTTGTTAGTTACTCTCCTTACTTGAAATGGTTTCATCAGCTAATAACCAACTCCCTGTTGAGTTTGTGATCCCATAGTTTAATGATGCAGTGTTCCATTCTCTTGTGTTGAGACGGCTCTCTGAGCAGAAGATGGTGTTTGACCTTCCCTTCCTTTAGACTGAGGAAAGGAAGTATTTCTCAAAATTAGAATGTCAAACTCACTGTCAGCTTTTTTGGTGTGGGCAAATGGAAATGCTGTTTACAAAATGGACGTGCCACTTTCTTTTAGGTGTAGAAGCAAAGAGAAACTATGAAAGCAGGAGTCCAAAATATCTACAACATGTATTCTCTCAAAGCAGATGGAGCATTTAGAGTCTGAAGATATGTCAACTGGTATAGTCTGGTTTAAATTATTCTTCCCAATGGTGGGTAAAAAGCTGCTATCAGCTATAAGCTCCTTATTTGGTGATTTCATAATCATTAAAAGAGGTCAATAGACTTCCTGTAGACTTCTTTTGACTAAAACTGTAGTATGAATTACTACAGTGATATATTCCTAAAAGCTGTCCTGGGTAACGAACAGAGTTGGGTCAAAGTGTGATGGGGAAAAAAAACAAGGTGATGAACTTGGTCCTCTAATGTTTGTGGAGGTCATATTATTTATTTCTGAATAGCTACACTATAGTGAAATGTTCATGGATCTTGGAAGTAACAAGCATTTTAGCACAAATATTTTTTTCATCTGAATACTTGTACAGAACTTTGCTCTCTTATTCACAGTACTTTCATTTAAAAAAACTCCACCTTTCTGTCCTTCCATCAGGGAACAGAAAGAATATCAAATGTACTAACGGTGGGATTCACAAAAATACTTAGGTCCCCAAATCCCATCTTTAGGCACCGCTATGAACCACAACACTCTCACCCAGCAGTTGCCTAATCCTGTAGATGCCTAGTCTCTTGGCACCTGTTTTTTTGCAATAAAAGTTCCCTATGCACATGTGTTTCACCTTCTGAGCATGCATACTGCTGCCTTGCTCTAGGCCCCCCGGAGCTCATCTCCCACCTAAGCCCCAGAGCAATCCATGAGCTGGAAAAGATACGTTCATCCACCTAAGTCATATGCGGGGCCCAATCTGGTAGGTCTGTTCACAGACAACCTACCTCCACAGCATCTTCCTTATAACATGTAACCTACAGGTTAGGGTACTCACATGGAATGTGGGATACCACTCCCCAGCTCATGTCCCCTCTGTATCTCGTTAGGAGAAGGGACCTGAACAGTAATCAGCCTCCTCTCAGGTGAGTGCCTACTCACTGGGCTAAGGAATAATTTGATACTCAGTCTCTCCTACTGAAGTTGTTCCACTCTAATTAAATAATTGAATAGTTAAATATTAATTGGGCCAGATAAATAGCTAGAATGACTCAATAGCCTAATGCGTAGGGCAGTCACCTTAGAAGTCACAAATCAGGTAGAGGGAGCTTCCATATCTCAACTGAGTACCTTAACCAAAGGTTACAAGGGAAGACCTGGGCTGTTCTCTGCGGAGTTAGGCAGTCTCTGATCAGGACCCATATGCAACTTACATTGCTAAATGCCTATGTTTTCCCAGTTCATGAATCACAAGTGAATACAGCTTCCTCCCTGCAGCCTGAACGTAGATGCTGAATTCTAAGAGAGGGACGGAGCTTAGCACACACCCCTTTCGTCAGCATCTCCCATTGGCTAGCTTAGGCGGCTTTCTGCCTAACATGCTGAATTTGTGGATCACTTTCTAAGATGTCTCTCTCTGGGCATTCATTGGACAGGAGATTAGGCACCTAACTTAAGCTTTGTGGATCACACTATTCCTGTGATTTTCTGGATGCCTAAAAGATAGGTGTTGCAATAGTGAGAGTCACAGGACCTATTTCCCTTTTGTGCATCCGGGCCTACATGACTAACCCCATACAATGCATGTTAAAAAGCAAATAGTCAAAGTGAACACAGAGCTGATTGAAAAATGTAAAAAAGAGTAAATAAAGCCCCTCTCGCCTCCATTTTTACACGGAAATTTCAAATTTCACCATTTTTGGTGGGGAGGGTGAATTACCAGAGAAAGAACTAGAATGACATTTGTTCCAGTTTCAGGTTCTTGCAATCTAGGTTAAGAATTGGTAACAAAGATATTCCTTCCTATGCAGTTAAAGTGTGCATTATGAAAGGATCAGAGGGGTAGCCATGTTAGTCTGGATCTGTAAAAGCAGCAAAGAATACTGTGGCACCTTATAGACTAACAGACGTTTTGGAGCATGAGCTTTCGTGAGTGAATACCCACTTCGTCAGATGCATGTAGTGGAAATTTCCAGGGGCAGGTATATATATATGCAGGCAAGCTAGAGATAATGAGGTAGTTCAATCAGGGAGGATGAGGCCCTGTTCTAGCAGCTGAGGTGTGAAAACCAAGGGAGGAGAAACTGGTTCTGTAATTGGCAAGCCATTCACAGTCTTTGTTCAATCCTGAGCTGATGGTGTCAAATTTGCAGATGAACTGAAGCTCAGCAGTTTCTCTTTGAAGTCTGGTCCTGAAGTTTTTTTGCCACAGGATGGCCATCTTAAGGTCTGCTATAGTGTGGCCAGGGAGGTTGAAGTGTTCTCCTACAGGTTTTTGTATATTGCCATTCCTAATATCTGATTTGTGTCCATTTATCCTTTTTCGTAGCGACTGTCCAGTTTGGCCGATGTACACAGCAGAGGGGCATTGCTGGCATATGATAGCGTATATTACATTGGTGGAGGTGCAGGTGAATGAACCGGTGATGGTGTGGCTGATCTGGTTAGGTCCTGTGATGGTGTCGCTGGTGTAGATATGTGGGCAGAGTTGGCATCGAGGTTTGTTGCATGGATTGGTTCCTGAGCTAGAGTTATTATGGTGCGGTGTGCAGTTGCTGGTGAGAATATGTTTCAGGTTGGCAGGTTGCCTGTGGGCAAGGACTGGCCTGCCACCCAAGGCCTGTGAAAGTGTGGGATCATTGTCCAGGATGGGTTGTAGATCCCTGATGATGTGTTGGAGAGGTTTTAGCTGGGGACTGTATGTGATGGCCAATAGAGTCCTGTTGGTTTCTTTCTTGGGTTTGTCTTGCAGTAGGAGGCTTCTGGGTACACGTCTGGCTCTGTTGATCTGTTTCCTTATTTCCTCGTGCGGGTATTGTAATTTTGAGAATGCTTGGTGGAGATTTTGTAGGTGTTGGTCTCTGTCTGAGGGGTTAGAGCAGATGCGGTTGTACCTCAGTGCTTGGCTGTAGACAATGGATCGTGTGATGTGCCCGGGATGGAAGCTGGAGGCATGAAGGTAGGCATAGCGGTCCGTAGGTTTTCGGTATAGGGTGGTGGTAATGTGACCATCACTTATTTGCACTGTGGTGTCTAGGAAGTGGACCTCCTGTGTAGGTTGATGGTGGGGTGGAAGCTGTTGAAATCGTGGTGACATTTTTCCAGAGACTCCTTCCCATGGGTCAGATGATGAAGATGTCATCAATGTAGCGTAGGTAGAGAAGGGGCGTGAGTGGACGAGAGCTGAGGAAGCGTTGTTCCAGGTCGGTCATAAAAATATTGGCATATTGTGGGGCCATGTGGGTGCTCATAGCGGTGCCACTGATCTAGAGTTATATATTGTCATCAAATTTGAAATAGTTGTGTGTGAGGATAAAGGCACAGAGCTCAGCAGCCAGTTGTGCTGTGGCATCATCAGGGATACTGTTCCTGACAGCTTGTATTCCATCTGTGTGTGGGATGTTCGTGTAGAGAGCCTCTACATCCATGGTGGCTAGGATGGTGTTTTCTGGAAGGTCACCAATGCTTTGTAGTTTCCTCAGGAAATCAGTGGTGTCAAGGAGATAGCTGGGAGTGCTGGTGGCATAGGGTCTGAGTAGAGAGTCCACATATCCAGACAGTCCTTCAGTGAGAGTGCCAATGCCCGAGATGATGGGGCGTCCAGGATTTCCGGGTTTGTGGATCTTGGGTAGTAGATAGATTAACCCTGGTCGGGGCTCTAAGGGTATGTTGATTTCTTCTGGTGTTAGTGTAGGTAGTGTCCTGAGTAGATGTTGCACTTTCTTAGTGTATTCCTCAGTGGGATCTGAGGGAAGTGGCCTGTAGAATTTGGTGTTGGAGAGTTGTCTGGCAGCCTCCTTTTGGTAGTCAGACCTGTTCATGATGACAACAGCACCTCGCATCATCAGGAATCTACAACCCATGCTGGACAATGATCCCACACTTTCACAGGCCTTGGGTGGCAGGCCAGTCCTTGCCCACAGGCAACCTGCCAACCTGAAACATATTCTCACCAGCAACTGCACACTGCACCATAGTAACTCTAGCTCAGGAACCAATCCATGCAACAAACCTCGATGCCAACTCTGCCCACATATCTACACCAGCGACACCATCACAGGACCTAACCAGATCAGCCACACCATCACCGGTTCATTCACCTGCACCTCCACCAGTGTAATATACGCTATCATATGCCAGCAATGCCCCTCTGCTATGTACATCGGTCAAACTGGACAGTCTCTACGGAAAAGGATAAACGGACACAAATCAGATATTAGGAATGGCAATATACAAAAACCTGTAGGAGAACACTTCAACCTCCCTGGCCACACTATAGCAGACCTTAAGGTGGCCATCCTGTGGCAAAAAAACTTCAGGACCAGACTTCAAAGAGAAACTGCTGAGCTTCAGTTCATCTGCAAATTTGACACCATCAGCTCAGGATTAAACAAAGACTGTGAATGGCTTGCCAATTACAAAACCAGTTTCTCCTCCCTTGGTTTTCACACCTCAACTGCTAGATCAGGGCCTTATCTTCCCTGATTGAACTACCTCATTATCTCTAGCTTGCCTGCATATATATATATACCTGCCCCTGGAAATTTCCACTACATGCATCTGACGAAGTGGGTATTCACCCACGAAAGCTCATGCTCCAAAACGTCTGTTAGTCTATAAGGTGCCACAGGATTCTTTGCTGCTATTATGAAAGGAGTGATCTGGCTGGCTGGCAAAATTGACTCTGCAAGCATCTAGGCAGTAGATGAGAGGAAGGCTGAAAAGATTCAGTGATTTTAAGACCAAAATGGTTCTTTGTGGTGATCATGTAGACTGACTTCCTGAATAACACATGTTGTAGTCACTGTGGTCCCAGGATATTAGAGAGACAAGGTTAGGGGAGTGTGACAGACCCAGGCCAGTGCGGTACAGGAGTCTGGTAGAGCGCAAATATACTGGTCACTGGATGAGTAGTTTTCTGTTCCCTGAGTGACCAGAGCAGGGGCTGCACTAGAGTAATCAGGAACCTACTAGAACTAATCAGCCTGTCTGCCTTAATTGGAACACCTGCAGCCAATCAAGGCAGGCTAATCATGGCACCTGGGTTTAAAAAGGAGCTCACTCTAGTCAGGCGACGGGGAGCCAGAGGAGAGGAAGTGTGTGTGAGGAGCTGGGAGCAAGAGGCACAAGGAGCTGAGAGTAAGAGGGTGTGCTGCTGGAGGATTGAGGTGTACAAGCGTTATCAGACAAGCGGAGGAAGGTCCTGTGGTGAGGATAAAGAAGGTGTTTGGAGGAGGCCATGGGGAAGTAGCCCAGGGAGCTGTAGCTGTCATGCAGCTATTACAAGAGGCACTATAAACAGCTGCAATCCACAGGGCCCTGGGCTGGAACCTGGAATAGAGGGCAGGCCCAGGTTCCCCCCAAACCTCCCAACTCCTGATCAGACACAGGAGAAGTTGACCCAGACTGTGGGGAAGATCACTGAGGTGAGCAAACTCTGCCAATAAGCTCAGGACCCACCAAGGTAGAGGAGGAACTTTGTCACAGAGAGGTAATATCTTTTATTGGACCAGCTTCTGTTGGTGGGAGGACAAGCTTTCAATCTTACACAGATCTCTTCTTCAAGTCTGCACTGCGTCAGCTCAAAAGCTTGTCTCTCTCACCAGCAGAAGTGGGTTGAATAAAAGATATTACTTCACCAATTCTGTCTCTCTCCATAACATAAACCAGATATTTTCACTTGGTTATTCCAGCATCAAGCTCAGTAACTTGCAAGGTAATAAGAACACATTTTTTATAAAGATATACAGTCTTTAAATCAAGACAAAGTCAGGGAAAATCCATCAGCCATCTTGGTAGCTGTTCCTATGATTAATAACAACTGCTATTAAAAATTTGCACCTTATAGCCGGTTTGAATTTGCCCACCTTCAATTTCCAACCACTGGATCTCGTTATGACTATGCTACATATACCATCACATTTTTTCTTCTTGTGTAGTTACTTATTGGCAATGATCAAGTCACTGCTAATATTGTCTTTGATAAACTCATTAGATTGAGCTGCTTAAGTTTCTGGGCTTCAGATCATTCTTGTGGCTCTTCTCTAAACCCTCTCCAATTTTTCAGTATCTTTTTTGAAGTGTGGACACCAGAGCTGGACACAATATTCCAACAGTAATTTCATCAGTGCCATACACAGATAGGAAATGGAAGCTGTAGGTTGTAGATTCCATTTACTGGCTATCTACAGAGGCCTACAAGTGCCAGTTGGCCAAGACAACCCCCATTTTTTTCAAAGAACAAACAGTCTAATTTTCAGGTCAGATCTTTTCTTAACAATATAATTAGAATAGATTTACCCTAGAAAAAATTGATTTTGTGGAAACTACACTTGCGATGGAAAATATTGACAGAAAATTCCAAACCAGCTCTGTTCGTGAGGCTACTTTAGCATGCAGTAGGAAGCACAAAAGGCATGCATGCCCCTGAACAAAGGAATGAAGGAGAAAAATAAAGCAGTATGGTTCCATGGCAAGTTACAAGAAGCCACAGCCAAAGAATTAGCCGTCCACTACCCTCTCCTCCAAACTAATAATCATTAAGCCCAAACAAAATCACCAGGAACCCACAAACTATGGCACATGCATATTAGTTATGAAATGAAAGGTGTGATCATCAGGAATGTTTTCTCTAGCTTATCACTAGATTCCCATTATAATATTTTAAACACGCTTTTCAAATATAACAATGTATCAGTTTGATTATAGTGAGTATCATCTCAACCAGAGAAGAACATGATGAGTTTCCTCACAGCTTTATCACTGTGATTTATGATCTTCTGATACATGGGAAGCATCTACTGTCCCTTTTTTTAGTGGAGCTGCTTGGCAAGTTGTCTGTGGAAGAGGGTGATTCCCCACTGTTAACAATTTCTTCTCCTGGGGACAGAAGCTGCACACTCTTAACTGTCTCTTCTGCTTTGGACCGAATCAATTCAAATATAACTGGCTCTTCGGTTTTGGCCTCAATCTGCTTGCTGTTATCTATTTCTTCTGCTTCTGACTGAACGTGCTCAGTGATATGGACAACTTCTCTTTCAGGCTGAATCTGCTGGGGTAGGGGCAGTGTATCATGTCTTTGATTATCAAACTGGCCATCATTGGAAACAGTCAAACATCCAGCACCATGACTATTGCTAGTGTCGGGGTCCCTTATAGGCTGCATCTTCTCTTCCTCTTTTTCCCCATCATGTTTAGTCTCTGCAGTATTGGAGAATGAATCAAAAGTGTCGGCCATCCTCGCAGCTAGTGAATAAAGGATGCAGTTGTCTGAAGGAGAGCAATTATTAGCCTCATCAAAATGTGTCTGCATCTGAAACAACCTCTGTACATTGTTTCTCCTGACAAATTCTCCATCAGAGGAACCAAGAGTGGAAACCAAGTCATCAACAGCCTGTTCTAAACTGGAACAAGTTGATCCTGGGATTTCATCATCCCAAGATTCCTCATCGTTACTGGCTATCGATTCAACATCATCATCATCTTGGGAATCCTCTTCCTCCTCTGAAGATGTAGTAAATGAAGAATAAAACTGGTATCCCGATTCATGAAGAAGAGAGGGAATATCATAATTGGCTCGCCAGTCATATGCCTTAATGTTGAATGGAGATCGGGCAAAATTGATGAATTCATGAAGGAAGTGATTAGTATAATACAGCAAGTGAGGTTGTAGGATATCGGCAAAGGCCTGACTTTCCAGATCATAATGAGTCATGTTGTGCAGGATGATATGCTGTATATCATTGACCAAAGACACATGAGTGCCACACAGTACTCTTAATTCACGCTTGAGCCATGGAACTAATCTGTGGAGGCGGGAGGGATTGCGGTGGAAAAAATTTGCTGAAATATCCCGGTAGAAACCTCCAGCTTGGACAATCCTCACCCACACTCCAGATCGATACAGAGCTCTCCTGAACTTAATTGTAATCTGCTCCCGTATTTGCCCCAATGATATTCCCCCAGGGTGAGATGGTCTCCTGATTGCAAATTGTCTCATCAGCTCATCAATTGCTCTCTCCCTCACTCGAGATGGTGGACCTGAAAAGCCATCATGCAGGATCCCATGGTCTGGTGGAGATTCAGGCCTTTGAGCAGAAGCTGACCTTACCTCAAACATGGCAGAGGATCTGTTCTCCACGGGTAGAATATATTCCTCAAAATCATTGTCAGCCTTGATAGTGTGGAAGAATGAATGAAAATGTTGCTTACAGAGCGGGCACTCAGCTTTCCTTTCCGACCATTCCTGTATACAAACAAAACAGAACCCATGGAAGCAGGGATTTAAGTAAGACACATTTCGGATTCTCTCCAAGCAGATAGGGCATCTTGAGTCTGAAGATCCCTCTCCTGCCACTGGAACATCCTCACTGCTTGTCCCGGCTATGGATGAAAAGCTGCCATCAGATTTAAATGCTTCTTTTGAGGATGCCATGATCTACTGAAAGAGGAAAAAAAGAGGTCAATCAGTAGGATGAGTTTATGGTAGACTTGTTTGACTCAGCTTTTTTTGGCCAGAATAATGGGCTGAATTGCTTTATTTGGTATTACCACTGCACCTGGCCTCTAAGTATGACATAGTCCAGAGACCACATATCCCCTTCATCAGGCCCTGCTGACTTAAAGACATCTAATTTATCAAAATATTCTTTAACATGTTCTTTCCCTATTCAGGCTTCTCTTCCCTCTCTTTTGCTCTTAATATTAATTGTGTTAAGCATCTGGTAACCTTTTTAGTGATGACAGAAGCAAAACAGGCATTCGACACCTCAGCCTTCTTGGTGTTGCCCAATATTAACTCTCCCTCCTGCTAACTAGAGAACCTATACATTCCTTCATCTTTCTCTTGCTCTTAATATATTTATAGAACCTATTCTTTTTGCTTTCTATGGCCCTTGCTAGGTGTAACTCATTTTGTGCCTTAGCTTTTCTGATTTAATGCCTACATGTTTGTGCTACTCTTTTGTATTTATCCTTGGAAATATGGATGAATTGCTACTTTTTGTATAATTTAATATTGGCATCTATTCTTCCTATCTTTTCTTCACACTGGGATAGTTTGATGTTATACCTTTAATATTGTCTCTTTCAGAAATGGCCAGCTCTCCTGAACTCCTTTTTCCCTTAGATTTTCTTACCATGGGACCTTACGGATCAGTTCTCTGAGTTTGTTCAAGTCTGCATTGTCCTTATTCTGACACCTGAACTCCTTCCTTTCCTTGAGGAATGAAATCTACCATTTCATGATCACTTTCATTCATGATCACCTTCATGTCTGCATCCAATTCCTCCTGTTTGTCAGAAGTAAGTCTAAAATAGCTGCCCGCTTGGTTACTTACCTGTGACCGCACCATAGACATGCCTTAAGAATTAATTCACCAGTACCACTAGAGAGTAACGGCTGAGATCAGTGTTCTTAGGAGGGAACAGAAACAGTAAGCAACAATTTATATTACATAATGCTCACCAGTTAAAGTGAAGGATCAAGCCAACCCATATTATTTGTAAGTTCTCCAAAAACTGGTTCTGTACTCAAAGAGTAATTCTGTGGAGGCCACATTATACTTTTCTTACATGAAAAAGAGAGGCTGAATCTTTGATTAAAGTACAAAACTCAACTCATCCTTAACTACGGAGTCACTACCAACATCTCCTTACTAAGGAGACTTAAACAAGTTGAAAGGTTTTGTAAATGTTTTACCTAGAGGTAATTTGTAAATGTTATTTCCTTTTCTTTTCTTGTCTCTCTTTGTCACTCCACTCTATGATTTTTTCCTTCATAAAGTATGTCTCCTTTTTTTCTCTCATGTCATCATCTCTCTATTGATCTCTTATTATAGGCTTAAGGATCCATGTTTCGTGTGTTGCCCAAGACCAACAACATTCTGATTGGATCTTTTCGATGATGTCACAACCACACACCAGCTCACAATGATGGCATAGCTCAAACCTTGTTGCTAAACATTCAAAACCACAACATAAGGGCTTTTTTTGGAGAGGGGCAAACTGGCAATTAAAGAGGGAATGGAGAGAGGTTTTTTTTATTTGTACATTATATTATTTCATAGTATGTCAGTAGTAGCATGCAATATGCCATACATGTCATGTCAAGTCACATCAATATATGGCATGTCCTGTGATGCACTGCTTCTACTGCCATGTCACGAAATACAAAAATAAAGGTAATATTAAAAATGGGGGGAAGGTTTGAAAGTAAAATTGTTTTTATACAACATTTCTAAGTTTTTAATTAATGTATTTGAGCAAGAATTTTCATAAATATTGATCCAATTTCACACACAGACACACACCAGATTTGTTAAATCGAATTTTCTGATCAGCTCTAACAGTGACATCCCACTGAACTGATGGAGAGTCCTGGGGAGGAATGCTTCCTCTAACTCTGATACTGTTGCAGCAGCAGAAAGGGACAGTAAAAATCTCAGATATGGCCAGGGGAGAACCCTCCCTCTGCCCCCATTCTTCAACACAGAAAGTAGGTTGGGTCAGGTTTGTAGATGATCTTGCTGACAGTAGGTGGCTCAGTTTGGGTAACCCAGTGCAGAATCGCAAGATTGTGATGTTGGCTCAAAATCAGCTTAGTCCCTTCTCCCTTTGGTCTGTGAGTTTTGTGGTGTGCCTCAGAGAGACAAAGCAAAAACAGAACAAACCACAAAAAAAAAAACCACATCCTTGATCCAGTTCTCAGGGATAACAAAGAATCTTGCTAAGAGCACCATGTTGGTTCAAGGCCCAAGGGAGACAGGGTACAGAGGGACTCTGCAGATAGCACGAACAGCCCTTAGAGGAGTCATCAAGAGACCTGGTTTTCTCCTCCTCTCTTAATAACAAGAACAAAGGCAGACCAACTGACTTGTTTTCTTTATTCTGAAAATAGCACCTCAGCCCTCCACCCACATACCCCAGTTTTCAAAACCACAACCTCAAAGTGACTAGTTCAGTCAAAAATTAACCTTCTGAAATTAATTAGTCCTATGAGCAGGGGCTACCCTATGAGAAACTCAAGAGGGCTGTTTGGGGAAGTCCAAAGGTCAAAAGACAGAGTCCATCATGGAAAATGTCCTGCAGGCTTGATGGTACAGTTGGCTTTGCATTCTCTGGAGAAGCAAGTGATGAGCAAATTACACCTAGACTCATGGTGAACACTATCACTGTTTAGCAACACACGTGAGTAAGGAAAGGGAATTTATCATTCTATGAACACAAGTTTTAGTTGTCTGCGAAGGCTTCCGCACTGTTGTGGCACACAGGAAATTGTAACAGATTTACATACATACATACATTTTCAACACAATTAGAATAAATCCTCTTTTATTGTAAATCTTTACCATACTTTAAAAAAAATCACTCTAGAGGGGAAAAAAATCGGAGAGGAAGAACAATTAATTCAACTGCCACCTTGTTGGGAGCATGGCTCCTTCATTCTTGAGAGGCCGCATGGCCTAGCAGGGGAGGCAAGAAACAGGAGTCAAGTGAACTGTTCCCAATTCTGCCCCTGGCCAATTCATTTTCCCTCTTTGTGTCTTTGAGTCTCTCCCCTAGCCCCCATTTATTTGCCTTGTTTATTTAAGTTGAAATCTTTCCAGGACAGACCATTTGTAGAATGCCTAGAATGATGGGACTCCCCAATGCGAGTTACAGCCTCTATCTATTACATGCACATAGTTTTCCATCGCTCCAAAGGATAATGTGATAAAAGAGAGGAAATCCATTTAACATTGGAGAGCCCACTTCATTCATCATTCTCAAAACCAGATAGTTACAATGGGTTTTCCTAGAAGCCCCCACAGCTTGGCCTATCTCCAAGAATTGAGTTCTTTTGAAAAAAAAATCCACCCCATGTAATGGTAAAGTTAACCATTTAATGAATTATAAATATTAGACAGACTATACTGAGTATGAAGAATTTTAGCTTAGGAGTTTAGTGTTCTTAGCTACACAGCGAAGTTGGTGTAAGCCCTGAATAAACAAATTGGAAGAAACACACATGCTAGAACAAATCATAAGGAATGAAGACAAGTTAAGATTCTTTTTCCCCCGCCTTACTAGTAAATTCAAGACTGAAGTTCTATAGTGAGGTAAAAAAGAAGACTAAAACTTAGAATGAGTTTCACAGCATAAAAAAGGAAAGGTTTGGGGTTTTTTTTGGCCTGTCTTCCTCACAAGGAAAAATGCCTTTATTACAGTGTATCTAAAAATCCATTTCTGCCTACTTAAGAGTAAGACAGGGGACTGCAATGAGAATAGGGTCACTTATTCCTTTAGTAACTTACAGAAGTCTTGTAGGACTCATGGAAAGACACTCTAATGCTACTTAAATCATGTGATTAGTAAGTGCTAGGCCTGCTTTTCATGTCGGTAGCTATTCAACCCATGTCTTCCTTTCAGCATGTTAAAATGTTTGTTCTATTTTAAAATAGTAGGGGAACTTTAGTTATAGGTAAGTGAGTGAGGGTAGGGTGATAGTTACGTTTTTATCTTTGTTTTAGCTATAGCTTCTGCCTGCTGGAGACAGAGTTTTAACAAATTTCAAGGGGCTGTGTAGTGAACCCTCCTTCACCTGAAGACTGCCCCCAAAAAGAGTACAACTCAAGGCTCAGCCAATAGCAATGAAAAAGCTCATTAGCCATCGAGCTGAAAATCTACCTCAGATTATTTTTCCCAAGTAGTAGAGCACTAGAAGAAGCTGCAACATTCAGAGATGAGATACAAGGGACTAGATTAGAAAAGGATTGAACCTTCTTCCACCCTTAGCAAAATGAGGAAGTCTGTACTCTAGGAGAGGATCTAAATCCAGATACTAAAAAGACGTTTGCATGGGCTGGAAGTGAGAAGCATGCCAGCTTTTCTATCTCTTCTCCAGGAGTCTTTACAGTAATAGGGAATGTAACTGGATGATTACAGATGTCTTATGTAATGAGTTTTAGAACCACCACTCAAGCTATTAGAGTTTATTGTAAAGAGACAGTGGCTAGAAAATACAACACTTCAGTGAACTAGGCCCCCCATTGGGTAGCTGGAGATGAAAACTACCATTTAAAAAAAGGTGGTACATTTAGTTTGCTGTTTCTGTAAGAGTAAGCATCGTCTGTAATCTAGAGGCTGTACACTGGATGATGGTAAAGGCAGGCACCTTTAAACGCCCAGAGGAGAATCCTGTACTACTGAAATGAAGTCAGACCAGGTTTTCTTTTGAGACTCAGTTTCTGCCCCGCTCCCTGCAGCATTGTCAGCCAGAAGACATCTCCCCCAATGGAGACAGGAACAATATCTGATAGCTTGTAATAAAGTTGGGATAAAGGTTTGCATTATGTTTGGCTCTGCACTGAAATCTTTAATCCAAACAACTAAAGTTTCAACAGAACCTTGGGGTGAGCCAGAGCACAGTGTATTCTGATAGTTCAATACGTTCTTTGAATTGCCCATCTCCAACAAGGATGAGGCAACACACCTGTGGATATTCTCTAATCAAATTTAGGTAAGAATCATTTATATTCTGCCAGTGCAATCCTGTTCCACAGTCTCGGATATACTAGAGGTCTGAGAATTAGAACAGATACTCTCAGAGAACGTCAGTCATACGCTGCACCACATAAATAGTCAAAGAATTCTCAAGTACAAAGTTCCTCAAAAGGAAAACATTTTGATTCATATACGGTGAAAATGACAGATTATGCTTCATTGCACTGTCTTGAGCAAGTGAGATATAGGTTCAGATAGCCATATAAGAAGAGGGAAGGTTACAAGGAGAAAGCTTTGGAGGAACAGAAGGTAACTGGTTTTTGAGGACCTCTGGTATCTTTATTGGGCTCAGATGTTTGCAAGACTAAACTATATTCCCCATCCTCTGCTGATCTTTTGGAAGATGTGAATGGATGAAGAGGTTCCATAAGTCATGTGAGGGGAATGCTCTGCAACACATACAAAAAGTCTCTGAATGAGCTGCTAGAGTCATTGTTCACCTTCTCTTGACTCTAGTTTAGAACTTCATGGGACAAGTCCTGGAAGGAAGCAGCAGAGGAGAAGCAAATGTGAAGCTCTTCCATACTGTGATGAACCTTCTGGATTTTGTCTTGAATGATGGTCGGAAGGCCATGGATGATGGGTATGAGGGTCAGACAGATGTACTGTAGCTGCTGGATAGTGGTACAGGACATACCCAGAGTATGAGACTTCAACTGCTGTGAAGAATCAGGTTAGCACAAGTTAGGGCAGTGAACAGTATGGCTTCACTCATTCCAAGACATCACCTAAGTCTCTGAGTGAAGGGCTGGAGAAAGGTCAGAATGATACCTCTGACTGAGCAGCATCATTGGCCTCAATCCCTTTGGGCTTCCCAGTGCTCTGTCTCAGTGTTGTCTCTTCATTACAATTCTTCTTATCTATACCCTGCTTGACATATTGGATCTGGGAGAGAGGCAAAAAATATATGAAAAGCAACATTGAAGGTTTAGCAATTTCTTCACTACACTCTGGTAGCACAGACTGACACAAGTCAACTTGTGAAGAACTAGATTAGTCTCAGAAAGCAGATAAATTAAGGTGTCAAATTCATTCTACTGAAAAGTGCAGAGTTTTATTTTTAGGTGTCGCTCCCCTCCTTCCACTCCCCATGGAAGGTTCCAGCTTTTGGGCAAAGAAAATATTCAAAACACAGAACTTTTTTGCACAAACCCCAGAAAAATAAAAAAGTGCAGAAATACTGTGGCAGTGCCTCATTAGGAGCTGCAGTTTGGGTGCCTTATGACCTCAATCTTTCTACATCTCTATGATGCATTCTTTATCCCCTTTTGGTGAGGAGGGCATCATAGGAGTCCTTGGCCATAGTGCATCATGGGATATGTTGTCCAGCTAGAGAGCCTGGCTCAAAGATTAGGAGCATAAGGTATCTGAACTCTCTCCTCCATGAGTCAGTGCAATACCATTTTTGGTTTTGGATGAACACAAGTGATAAGAGACAGGAACTTAAGGCAACAGGAATAAGTGCACTAGCCACCGCCAGAGGCTGGAGTAGGCATTTTTCATTTTTCTATTAAATATCAAAGTTTTCCATGAAAGGAGATGCAGTCTGTTAAAAATTCACTCTCAAAACTCCAGATTTCCATTAAAAGTGATTGAGAAGAAAGTTTTCAGTCGGCCCTAAGATTGAATGCTTTTGATTCTGAAGACCTGGAACATCATGTGGGACACAAGTTTGTGAAGCAGTCTACTTGCTGCCACCAGTCCCTGCATTTGACACCTTTGTACTAGATCTAGAAAGCAATCAGATGAACAGGATTTCAAATGCATTTTAATAAATAGGCTGCAGCCAGAAACAAAGTTTAGAAGATGAAGTACTCCTACCCAGTCAATAGTTTGTTGAAGCTGGCAAAGGGTCTGCTGAGCCATTTGCCCACCATGATCCATCTTGGCCAGGGAATCCTGGTAAGCTTGGTGGTGGAGCTGCTCTGCGGAACCCATTTCTGATCCCACCAAAGAAGCTGCAAGTTTAGCTGAAGGAAACAAATAAGTTTAGCCATCTAATCAAATTAAAAGGAGAGGCTATCTGCTAAATAAGTCAACTAGACTAAAATGTGGGTCCGGCTTGGAATTTCTTTAAACCAATTATATAAAAATCTGCCAGCAGTTATTCAGACTTAGCAGAGTGTGCACTACATGGCTGAGTCGTGAACAGTTTTGCTTTATGAAACAAAGAAGGTTGTCTTCTGCTGCAAGCCAAGGGATGTGCTGTTAAATGTTGTGGTTTGTTTTTTCATACTTCAGCTTTAAAAGGCCAAAGATAAAACTATGATTTGATGGGCATTTTGCCAGCTCAGAGCCTGAATCCAGCAGCCTAGAGTTATATGATCAAGGATTAGCTTGTTTGTGTTCTGAGGTAGAGCCCTTTGCTATCTTCCTTACCTAGTGGAAAGGCTGGGTTATCTACCCCATCTGACACAGGAAGATGCTTAGCAGAACAAGGGAAACAGAAATTTTCACTTCCCACTTTTAACAAAGGTGAAGATGTATTCTTACCTTGATTCTCATCTGTCATTGGGGGACAGTGGACAATCAACTCTTCAGGCTTCTTCAGCACTGCGTCAATGCCACTCATGAGTATCTGACCAATACTTGATCCCATTAGTTTGTTCACATTGCTGCCTGCCACAGCTGTGGCAGTTTCTATACTGTCGTGGACAATCTCTCTGAATGCTTTACCGCACTGACAGCACTGCAAACTGTAGCCTGCATGCAAGGTACCAGCTCTTTGTTATCAGAAGCCACCTACAGAAAGAGGACAGAGAAGAAAGTTGACACCAACTCCAAGAACTGAGGTTTAATTCAAATTGGGAGACAAGATCAGCATGTGCTCATCTTTAAAAGAGGCATTTTAATCATTCCTTCAGGGCACTTTCTAGAGCTTTGACCAATACACTTCAATAACTTGTCTTCTGCCTAATTCTGACCAACAACTAGACTACTAGCTTTTGAGAATATGTACTGCCAGCCAACACTGGATGCTATTCTCTTTGGAAACCTCAACTCCACAACTAATTCTCTCTAGCTCAGGTGTAACACTACTCTTCCTCTTGGAACAGTGAAAGGGTCACCCCTATGGAGACTTGTTATAAGGGTCATATCTGATGCATCAGTTTGAACATACCAAGATGCTTATATACTGACTAGCTGACTTTCAGCACTTTTTAAAAATATAAACTTGCTTAAGTGATATGTTTATTCCACATAGCAACTTACAAGAGTGATGCTTTGACAACAGGATGAGCTTAAATTGAAGAATAACAGATCTAGAAGATTTACTGCCAAGAAGTTTGGAAAGTCCTAAAGTTCCCATACAGAGAAAAGGGTCAAAATCACCAGGTCAAAAACACATGGCTAGTGTGTAATCAGTAATAAAAGCAATTAGAAAAGAGAAATAACATAAAAATAGCAAGGACAGCAAACCAGTTATGACAGTTGAAGCTTATACATGCTTATTGTAGGAGCTGCGGAAGATATATAATACTTAATGGTGATTAGAAGAGAATGAATATGAATAGTCATTGGAAGAGAACTAATGAATATATAATTGGGATGTGTGTAGTATATGTGAAATTGTAAGGGGTAGTCAGAGCTTCACAGCAGAAATCCATTATGATCAGCTTATGCTCCAGGAGAAGGCACAGTAATCATTCACAAGGAGTATTTTTTGGTTGAAATAGAAATTTGAATTAATAAACTTAAGTGTGTGACATTTTCCACCCAACATCATCTTCCCCTTCCAAAGAGACAGCTTCTCCCCCATTCCTTCACAGGCAGGTGTATTCGCTGGATCTGCTGCAACTGTAATGGGATCACTTTAATTCTCAGAGAAACTTTTCAACCCTTGTTATGAATACATGCACTGGCTAAGCCAAGAGCTGCTTCTAGATATCCAGTTCTGTCATTATTCCTACATATGGCTCGTATCTGTAGTTAGTTAAGCCTTGAGAGCTACATACTACATACTTGACCATAATCAAGGTGTTACATCTACCTCAACCTAACTCCCAGTTACAATAAAAAGCAGCTCTCATAAGTAGTCCAATTCTCCATCCCTGGAATACAATTATTCCTAGCAATAGGAACATTTTTGCTAGTTGGATGCTGTTGGTCTGGTCACTTCTGGAACCAGAACCGATAGTTAAAGCTCTTCATTTTATTTTTTTATACTAACCCCTCCTCTCTGTGCTCTTTTCAGCGTCATTATTACAGGTCTTAAAAATGACCTTTTTCCCCCCTCCAGAGGATGAAGAGAAAAGTACAGCTGGAAGTATCCAGTCACATAGCAATTAAGCAAGGTAGCTTTTTCCAGGTTTGCTGACTTTGCCTTCCCATCAAAAACAAATACAGCTCTCAGAAGTATGGAATAAAGCTAAACAAGAAACACAATATAAATACACACCCCTGCTCCTCACCTAGCAGATGTTACCACTAGCAACAGTGCTACAAGTCATGACTGGGGTATTTGCAGGGCTTGTTTCATTTTTTTTACCTCTTAGGTTCAGCAGCCCTACAAGATGCCAGTAGTAGAATACATCAGACAGGGGTAATGCAATCATGCAGCCAATCCAAAATCATTTTACTTAACTATGCAAATCACTTCTGCCACTGAAGAGAACACCCCCCAGAAGATGCAATAGCTTTATGATACCAAAATGAGTTACCCTAACCACATGAAATTTGCAAAAAGTTAAAACTATCATCTTCAAGTAACAAACTCACAATTTCACCAAGACTACCTTAAACGCTAACAGCAACCAAGCACAAAACTACATCAGCCACTTCACATCATACCACCCAAAGCAACATAAACCAAACTAATACTCCAACTGCCACTGCAAAAGATAGCACATCTGACTCAGAAAATAAATTAGCTCCTAAAACACGACAAGGCTCTATTTGACCCCCCTCTCACCTGGTTTCATCCTTTAGACTCCGTACTGACAGAAGTATGCCACTCCACTTTTAAACCCCCGAGGATGTCATTGAAGGATATGGCATGCTCAGGAATGCAATCAGAAAGCAGCACTGTCCTCTGTGACTAATGAGGGCTGCAAGCTGGGTGGAACAAGAGAAGAAGAGCAGCAGGACTATTGGCCAGTTACGATACAACACTTCTCCATAAGTAATTCCAGCAGAATTCCTTAGAAGAAATCTTAGACCCTGCCTTTCTTAGCAAGAACTGCTGTGAAAGAGAAGATGGGTTTGTTAGCCACTGAAGATCTTCGGGACAGAGATTTTTTGTTGTGTGTTTGTCTAGTGCAGGGGTGGCCAATCCGTGGCTCTTTTACAGATGAAGTGTGGCTCATGAAGACTCTCACACTCCCCGCTATTCTCCACCCACCAGAGTTGGGCGGGGTTGAGGGGGCGCTCAGCTCCACTGGGTGCCCCTGCCAGGGCTCAGGATGTCAGCAAGCACGCCCCGTGGGGCTGAAGTCCCAAGACTCTCCTCTCCATGAGGTTGAAGCCCTGAGTAGGGTAACCAAGTGTCCGGTTTTCAAGCAGAATATCTGGTCAAAAAGTGATCCTGGCAGCTCCGGTCAGTTCCGCTGACCGAGCCATTGACTGTCCAGTTGGCAGTGCCGCACAGCAGGGCTGGCAGGCTCCCTACTAACCTCCACTCCATGCGGCTCCCAGGAAGCAGCCAGCATGTCCCCTCTCTGGCTCCTACGCACAGGACAGGGGTGGAGAACCTAGGGAACACGGGCAGGATCCGGCCTCATGGTTAATTTCATCCAACTTGCAGCTCCCCGTAGGACAGGAGCTGCGAGCGTCGGCTCACCCCATTACAGTGGGGAAACCCTGAGTCTCAGCACTCCCCATGGGGCTGGAGCCGTGGCTCCAGCTTGTCCCACTGCAAGGGGAAGCCCCGAGCCTCCAAGCCCCCTCTTCTCCCCACTGGAGCCACAAGCACCAGCTCACCCTGCTGCAAGGGGAAGCCAAGAATCTCTACCCCACTCCCTGGTGGGTGAGTGGCCCATAATTGATTTTTTTTCTGTGGGTCAATGAGCCACCAGAGCCCCCACCCCCAGCCCAGAGACCATACCTCCTCTTACACCCCAACCTCCTGCCTCAGGCCCCATACTCTGAACCCCATACCTCAGCTCCACCCCCCAACCCAGACCCCCCTCTTCCACTCCAAACCCCTCATTCCTGGCCCCATCCCCAGAGCCTGCACTCCCAGCTAGAGCCCTCACCCCCTCTCACATTTTAACCCACTGCCTCAGCCCATAGTCCCCTCCTGCACTCTGAACTCCTCATTTCTGACCCCACCCTGAAGCCCACAACCCCAGCCAGAGCCCTCACCCCCCCCGGCACCCCAGGCCCCTGAACCAGCCCGGTGAGAATGAGCAAGTGAGTGAGAGTGGGGAGAGCGAGCAAGAGGGTGGGGATGGAGTGAACAGGGGCAGGGCCTCAGGGAAGAGGCAGGGCATGGGTGTGGCTTCAGAGGAGGCAGGGTAGGGGTAGGGGCCAGGGCAAGGGTGTTCTGTTTTGTGTGAGTAGAAAGTTGACAACCCTAGCCCTGAACCCTGGCATGCGCACCCTGGATCTCAAATTTCTGAAGATGGTTGTATGTTGCTTGGAAGGTTAGTAAGTTTGGCCACCCCTGGTATAGTGCCTAGTGCAATAGTTTCCTGGTCCATGATTGGGACTCTTGGGTGTCACTACAATACACATGAACAATAATGACCTATGACTTTCTTTGTTTTATATAAATAAGCTGGTGCTTTTTCTAAAGCCCAAGCAGCAGTACTAGAGTACTTCAGGGAAGGAAAATGTTAATAGATTGTGCTGGGGTAATAACATAAATAGACTAATTTAAAAATGACTAATCGTGTATCTGAGCAGATAACACTGCTATGGAAATCTTAGTGACCAACATTCCCTCTTGTCATCAGTTAGTCTGTTTTGAATCAAATGCATTATATTCTTTACCTGCTACTGTACATTTCTTAGTAGTTCATCTTCACATGGTAATTTCATCTACACACTTCCTGGAGACCACAGCCTTCAGAAACCAGCAGCCTGATCCCACCACCTTCCCCGCCTCCACTTCTGAAGAAGTGCTTCCACACTCCAGGACAAAATCCCTCCTCTCCTACACATGGATGCTTCAGGGGCATAATCCGGAGCTAGCATGCCTGGGACAATGGTCTGCAGAGTCAATTGCACTGCCCAGACTATGCACTATGCAAGCAACATGATAGTCATGGCCTAAGCAGAGATTTGCAAAGGTGCTGGGCTCCTTGGTGATGAATCCAAAATGTGTGTTGTGTTGAGATTGAAAGATGTAGTTGTCTGGCTACTTTAACTGGATTGGTTCACCCATTTCTCATGACCATCTTTGGCCACTCCATTATTTTTATGACAGCAGAGCCTGGAAGCCCAATGGTACTAAGTGCTGTACAAACAAACAGTGAGAGATGGTGTCTGCCTCAAATCTCATAGACAAGATGGAGTGGGAGGAGAAACAACGGCACAGAGAGATTAAAGCCCAGATCCTCAAAGATATTTAGGCACCTAACCCCTACTGAATGGGAGTTAAGCACCTACATCCCTTTCAGGATCTGGGCCAAGTCACCCAGCAGAGATACCCACATTTCTTGACTCCCAGGTCAGTGCCCTGTCTTCTAGACTACACTGCCTCCTATTTGATAACTGATTGCAGTTTCTCTCTTCTTCGGCAGGTTTGAGAGGACTGCTGCCAACATGCGTGACAGCCAAACAAAAGTGAGCACTGATTGTTTTCATTTAATTTACAGGAGAGACGAATACTAGACTTCTCACAAAGCTCAATTACTCTAGACGTGCATATGCATGGGGAAGACCTGATGGGTAGCAAAAAAACCCTCGGATGTAAAAACAGCTGAATGGGCATTTGCCTATAAAGCTGACTTTCAGCTGACAATGGAAGCTAATGAGGAATGTTAACTACCTTCTCATAAACACCAACTCATAAAATTTTCCTCTGCCTCCAGCTTCTGTATCTAGGGATAAATCACTCTTCTGGACTACACCACTTATTAGTGCACTTCAAACTGGCTTCTTGATTCCACCATTACATTAATCCATCGCTGCTTCTGTTGGCAGCATATTTGAAGTAACCCCCTTCTGACAGGCAGCTGGCAAATTTGCTAGAAAACGATTCACTCCTTGTGCAGTAGTCTGCATTTTTAAAACTGAACTGCACGTCATCTGAGGTGAAGCATTCAGAGCCTCCTACAGAGCCCCATGTATTATATGAGAGAATGGATCAACTCCCCAGGTATATCCCCCGATCCCTCATTTCTGTCATGCACTTGTGCTCACTCCGGTGGTACACAGACATCACGGTAGCAGCATCGAGCCAATTAAATAATGGTCACACATGTAGAGCTGGGATGTGAAGAGGGAGTAAGAGCCCTTTACATGGGACACACTGATCTGAATATGCAGGAGTAGGCAGGGCAATGTGCCCCTTGCCACCCTCCATGAGGCAAGGGAAAGTGGGGAAATGGGTAGAGCCTTGGCTGAAGGCACAGGGACATGTAGGACTAGCTAGCATGAGAGAAGTATTGAGCATGAGCCAGACAGAGATGGTTTCAGCTGCTAGAATATGAGCCACCTAAACAAGTCTTGTAGGGCTTAGGGGCCTAACTTCAGGAGAGGGTTTGTGGCTGAGGATCCTGTGGACGGAGGTACCTATCTGTGACCTGGCAGCCAGGTACACCAGGGCAGCTGCTTAAGTGCCTAAGTCCCTTCTCCTCAGCACTTTTCTCCTGCCTAGCTTAGCCTGCTGGCTTCTGAAGATCCCTTTCTTAGGCACCTAACTTTCTCCATTCATTGTATGGGAAACCTGGGCACCTCGCTCCAGACTGAGGATTCTGTGACTAGCAGGCTGCTTAGGAGTTAGGTGTTATACCACTGAGTAGAGGAACATCAAGTACCTTTGAAGAAGCACTATGGGGCCATTTCTCTCAAGCACAATATCTCCAAGGGCTACTCCTGAGGTGATACAGTTGTGCACCACCCCCCTGATCAAGTCTAGGCCTAAATTCAGTGTCTACTCCTTAATAAACAAGGATCGCACCAATAGCCAAAGAGATTTTCAATGCCTAATCAATTAATTCAATATATAACCCTTTCCTCAAGGCTATTCTCAGTGTGCTTTAGTTGGCTGTGTTTCCACCCCACAGAGCCTGTTTCCATGCTTCATGCTTTTTTGTGGGGTTTCCCCTTTAATTTGATATTTTGTTGTAAAAATATCTCAGGGGTGTGTAACCAAGCAAGAGACGGGAAACCCATATAAAAGCATCATTTTAAGTAAGTCTTTAAATTTTCTTGTTAAGAGCTTTGCCGGATTAGGGCCATCAGTGTGATAGTTGCTTGAAGTTATGATGAGTTACTCATGCAAATGTTAACCTGCTTATATTGCGGTCACTTTATGCTCAGTTTTATGATGTTGAAGGCTCCCTCTGCTGCACATTGCTTACTACTGACTTTCTATGCACAGATTGCAGCCAGCTTCTGTACCTATAGATGAGTATGTAGGTAATTAACCTTGTGATGATGTGATGCCAGGATTTTTTTCTATTAGCACAATTCTGTAGTTAAGAAACAGATTAGCCCATACAGAAGAGCTTGAATAGCTGCCCCTAGCAAGGGGATAAAAACAAAATCCATTTTTAATGTTTGGAAGCTTATAGCTTAGTTCTCATTGAAAGGAAATAATTCTGTTTTTATTCTGCTCTCCTGTAAAGTGCCTGCTTCGGGGGAGATATTTTTCTAAATGAGAGGTGGGATTTTTTTTATACCCTCAAAGGCATCAGAGACCCTGCTGTTCGAAAGTATCCAAATCTCTGAGTGGAGCACAGCTTTGTTTCACTTTTAATGCAGTGATTTAAAATGAGCTGCTACAAAAATTCTCCTGAGTAAAATCCGAAAAGCACTTTATCCTCCTCATTGCTTCAATGTAGAACACGAGGAAGCAGCACTGGACCTTTTCCCAAGATGTAATGTAACTAATCATGGAGCAGGCATAGGTAGCCATAATAGAGCTATTCAAAGCCTAATAGTGGACGTGATGGGTGTTTGTCATAATGGGGTAATCTCTTCTGAGGCTCATGTAAAGCTGAGCTGGACACAATCAGCTTGGCAGGGAAAGCTGCATGGCCTAATTCAAAGTACTGAAGCTCTTCACACTAGAGTAACTTCTTTATGTGACAATGATGGATGGCTTCTGTTACAGCTTATGGCCTCATCACACTTAAAATCATCTTTCTTCCTGTTTTCAGACCATATTAATTCCTCTGGGCAGCTGCCATCAATTTACATGGATGGGCCCAGACAAAAATAAAAACACCGCATATTTGTCAAAATCCATCCAGAGGTACAAACATCTCCTTCAAAAGGAGCATGCCTCACATTTCACGTATATCTCAATTCTTCACCGGGATTGTAATAAATAGTTTTTCCTGATGCCTAGCTGAGAAAGTTGATAATTTTTGGATTTTAATTATGTGTAGGAAGAATGATCCTGTGGGTGGGGCACTAGTCTAGGACTGAAGACAGTCAGATTCAAGTCCCTGCCCTGCCATAGACTTCTCGTGTGATCTTGGGCAAATCATGTCACTCTGTGCCTCAGTTTTGCCATCCATAAAATTGGGATAATAGCATTTCATGGGGTGGTGTGAGGATGACTATATTAAAGACTGTGAGCTGATCAGATACGACAGTAATGGGGGCTGTATAAATACCATACATAGAACTACTGTACTCAGAATTTGATCAAAATAGTGAGGTTCAGTAAACATACCTTTGGGGTACCTCTTGGGGAGGTGTTGAGTTGACTTTGAAGGGAGTGATAGATTCTCAGCACCTCCTCCTATTACACTAGAGTTTCATAGACATGGAGGGCACTTAGCAGAGTGCAGGAAGTGATTAGCTTGTTGTAGGAATAGGATCTCAGTCTCACTCACAATGATACTCATTTTGGCCATATCTGTGCCACAGGAGCACAACTACGGCGCTGTAGCGATGCTGCTGTAGATTCATGGTGCAGACACTTCCTACCACGACAGAAAGGGTTTTTCCTTTGCCGTAGGCATTCCATCTCCCCACGCAGTGGCAGCAAGCTCAACAGAAGCATTCTTCCATTGGCCCAGCTGCATCAACACCAAGCGTTAGGCCAGCACGACTACCGTGCTCAGGAATGTGACTTTTTCAGGAGTGTGAGTGCTGCAGCTATGCCGACCATACTTTGAAGAATAGGCCAGGCTTACAGCAAGGCCACGTCTTACTGTTCTGGTAGTGTCAATGCAGATTTAATTTATACCCACTTTAAGGCCCCTCTACTCTGGTGTAAAGAGGTCTCAGCATTCTTCTTCTCTCCTCTTTGGTGACTATAAAACTGCACAATTTAGTATCCTACATGAATGCAGCTAATGTGCTTTTTGCTCCTTCTTCCAGATCATAAATAAAAGAAGAAAAGAAGAAGAATGGTCAGGAAAACAAGCAGGATATTTGTTGCCAAACAATTATAGACCATATCCCAGGAGACAAGTATAGGCAAGTTTGGGGTTTATTTTTATTGAAGATATTGTATTTATAATTTCAGCCATTAAAATTAATTTATATTAGCTGCTAGGATTAATGGACTATTATTGTTCCCAACAGAGTGATCAGAATTCAGAATTTCCATCCTATGGGAAATCCAAGGCCCCACAACTAGACTTCATCCCAAATTGGGACAAAAAGCCAATTTGGAATTTTTCATGCAAAGAAATATTCTGGAACTACTTTGTTCCTTGTTAAAATGTTTTGTCGGAATAATAATAATTTTGACATTTACATTATAAGTGCAATATATACAGTATGTGTAGGCACATCATTATAACCCATGTCAAAGTGATAAAGTTGAAACACGCCACTTTGCCCTTGTATCAAAATGAAATATTTTGATAATTTCCCATGAAAATGGACTAAATTGATGAATTCCTGTGAAATGTTTAGACATCATCAAATCAGCATTTTCCAAAGAAAAGTTGTTCAACTGGAAAAAATTTTTGTTAGTTCTAGATTCCACTATAGGCTTGTCTACATTTAAAAAGTTACCAGCATAACTATGTCAGTTAAGGTTCTGGGGTTTTTTGCTCAAACAGTTATGCCCATAAAAGCTCTAGTGTAGATGCAGTTATATCAATATAAGGCATCTCTATGCTGATATAGCTTATTTAGGTTTCCAAACTGAAATAAGCTGTACTGGTCTAAGCACATTTATACCGGTATAACTGTGTCCACACTGGTAGAAGGGTCACTTTAATTATACTGGTATAGTTAAGGTGGCAAAACTTTCTAGGGTAAATAAGTCCTTAGTCTCCCATAACTTAATGGGCCAAGTCCTCAGCTGGTGCCTATGGGTGGAGTTGTATTGAAGTCAATAGGAGGCAGTGTTGTCTAATGGATAGAACATGTACCTGGAACTCAGGAGGCCTGGTTTCTATTCCTTACTTTGCCACTGGCCTGTTTGGTGCCCTTGGGCCAGTCACTTTAATCACTCCATGTCTCAGTTTCCCCACATGTAAAACAATACTGAGCCTCTTTGTAAAATGCTTGGAGATCAGCTGATTAAAAGCTAGGTATCATTATTATTTTGCCAAATGGAACCAGCTGACTATCTGGTGTGTGCTTATAACTTGTACATGCATTGCTCCTGGTCCGGTTCTCATTTCAGAACAAGACAATAATTTCACATTTTGTGTTAATAATTACAGGGTTCATAAGTTTTAGATTACTTTTTTCCCCACTCTTGTGATCAAACGGCTTTGTTGATTATCACAAGCTACCAGTTCATACACTACTGTTATGGTTTTTAATTCAGATCTGTAATATTATGTATACATTGCTCTTTGTGATTTAATTTCCATTACTAAATAGGTGAGAATGAGAATTCTGAAATAATTATTTTGCCCCAGGCTTCCTTGATCAGGTATTTTCAGAAAAGAATGAACACTGTTACCTCACTTCATTTCTTCTCTACTGGGTGTATAATTATCCTTAACTCGTTTGAGCTGAGGTGAAGCTGGAAGTCTGTGCACATCCAAAGATGGTCATACTGTCTCACCAGATACATCTCCAAATAACTAAGATTACAGAGTGTAATTATTCTCGAACGAGACCTCCTTGAAGATCCAATTATTACATTTGACTCAGCATAGTGGGTAAATTGCTGGGGAACATGTATGGAGAAATACACAGATTTAAAACCTGTAGAAGGCGGATTCTTATTCACAGGACAGTCTCTTTTACGCTTAAAGTGGGGGCAATTCAAACTCATTTTGAGGCCCCTTTCGTGGTGTAAATGGGCCTTAATTTAATGAGAATCAGGCCCATAATATTTCAGGAGATGCAAAGGGACAGGACCCTTTCGCTTTAAGTTTCTTTTCTTTTTTTAATTAAAACCTTTGAATCTGATTCTCTTCCCTTAGAATTCAGGATATGTCTTCACAGCACCTAACAAGTCTGATTCCCAGCACAAATAGATGGATTTGCACTGGCTCAGTTCAAGCTATTGTAACCCGGTCTGTCAGCAGGCAGGATCAAACCTGGGACCTCTAGAGCTAAAGGCATGAGCCTCTACTGCATGACCTAAAAGCTGTTCACTAAGGCTGTAGCGCAGACTCATTAATATATATATGATCTCTGTCTCTCCCCTTAGTGCCTGTCATAACATTTTTTCCCAGATCTGGACCTTAGCGTTCAAAATATGGGTGTTAGCATGAAAACCTCCAAGCTTAGTTACCAGCTTGGACCTGATAACGCTGCCACCAGCCAGGGATTTATACAGTGCCTAGCTCACTGTGGTCTCCCCAAAACCTTCCCTGGGGGACCCCCAGACTCAGATTCCTTGAGTCTCACAACAAAGGGGAATAAACCATTTCCCTTCGCCCTCCTCCCCTCCAGGTGTTCCCTCCCTGGGTTCCTGGAGAGATATACAGAAGCAAGCGCCGTGAATCTAAACAGAGGGACTCTACCCTCCCTGTTTCCAGTCCTGGAAACACAAGTACTGAGAGAGCTAATCTCTCTTCCCCGCCTCACCCAGAGGGTATGCAAAGTTAGGGTTAGTAAATCTAACACAAAGAGATTTTCCCCCTGACATTTTCCTCCCACCAATTCCCTGGTGAGCTGCAGACTCAATTCCCTGGAGTCCCCACTAAAGAAAAACTCCAACAGGTCTTAAAAAGAAAGCTTTATAAAAAGAAAGAAAAATACATTAAAAATAGTCTCTGTATAAGGTGAAAATATACAGGGTCAATTGCTTAAGAAAAAAAAGTGAATAAACAGCCTTATCCAAAAAGAATACAATTCAAAACACTCCAGCAACTACACACATGTAAATACAAAAAAACAATATAACCCTATTGTTTTACTATCTTTGTACTTACAACTTGGAAACAGAAGATTAGAAGCTGGAGATAGAGAAATCACTCTCAGAGCCAAGAGGGCACAGACACAAGACAAAGAACTCACACCCAAAACTTCCCTCCACCCAGATTTGAAAAAGTCTTGTTTCCTGATTGGTCCTCTGGTCAGGTGTTTCAGGTTACTCCTTTCCAGGTGAAAGAGACATTAACCCTTAGCTATCTGTTTATGACAGTGCCACTAGATGGGACAGAAAACCACACCCAGGAGGTGTGTGGGTTACACTATTACGCTAAAAATAGCAGTGTGGATGTTGTGGCATGGGCAGTGGCTTGGGCTAACCACCCAAATCCAAGCCAGACCAAGCTTGCATGGCTAGCCTGAGTCACCACCCAGGCTGCAGCATCCAGTCAGCTATTTTTAGCTTGCTAGTGCGAGCAGAAATAGCACAAGCCTGTCTCCTATCCTGGGAATCACATCTCCCCGCTGCAATGGAGCCATACCCTTAGCAGCAAAACATTACTTGACTTCAGTGGAGCTATGCGGATTTACATCTTCGATTCAGAGGCCAGGAGGGACCATTGTGATCATCTAGTCTGTGTAACGCAGGCCACAGAACTTTCCCCAAATAATTCCTAAAGCATACATTTGGAAAAAAAAATCCAAACCAGCTGATCATCTGGGCCAAATTTAGTTCAGTGTAGGCAATATCAAGCCTATTGAAGGGTAAATTTTAATTCCCTAAATGATATTACATTTTCAAATTTGGCCAGAACAAAAAAAGGGATCAAATCAAAGCAAACAAAAATTGTTTCAAGTCAACCCAAATTGTTTCAGTCATTTTTTGATGAAAAATGAAAAATTCGGGGGAGAGGGGTTGTTTGAATCAACCCACTGAGGTTTTTTTGTTTGTTTGTTTGTTTTGGTTTGGTGGTTTTTTTGTTTTTTGTTTTGTTTTGGCTTCCTGAACCGAAAAAATCCATTCTTTGCTCTCAGCTCTATATAAGGGTGTGGGCCCTCAGTTTTGGTGGGTCTAGAATCTGAGACTGTGGAGGCCCTTAGCCTCTGACACCTCCCTTGTCACCACCAAGAGAGATACACAAAGCAGCACCTCACCAATCCTGGAAGATCAGGCCCCACAGGAAGTCATATCACAATGTGTGAGGTCTCCTGATTGATCTCTTCCTGGCTTAAGTAGTGTGTGTGAGCCAGAGTGGGCGATCCGAGCAACTGCGCAGACAGTATGGTATGCTCTAGTCCATCTCCTGCGATCTGCGCCCAAGCCCTGTTCCTGCTCCTTTCCTCTCCTGTTGCTGCTTCCTGTCTCAGTCCTTCCCTTGCCTTTGGTTCTTGCCTTGCTCCTGCTGCATGCCTGACCTTTCCTGGTCTCTGACTCCCACCCCTATGCTCTGCTCCTGACCATTGACTACTAGTCCTGGCTCTGCTCCCAGCTTGTTTTTTGGCTACCTGCTCCAACTTGCTTCCTGACCACTTATCCAAGCCACTTCCATTAGGCCAGGCCACCTATGCCCCACTTCCTAACACTCTACAGCTTAAGCTAAAGAACCATGGCTTGTAATAGACTTACATCCTCTGTCAAGTGGGCCCAGAAGGAGATGCATAGCATAACTGACCAGTGGGTTACATACTTCCTCTGAACAAAGCAAGTCTCCAAGGCCCACATCAGAATCCTTGATGATCCCCCACTTATCTGTACCTTCCCTTTTGGCCAACAAACGGGGACTTCCAGAGCTAAAACAATGAGCACTACATCTTGAACTAAAGAGCCAGGTTTTGTACCTGTAGCTGCAACAGACACATATTGTAATGTTCCCCTGGTGTTATCCTGGATCGGTGATCTGCTAGGTCACGCCAATCCTTGACTCTGGGAGCCAGCCTTACCCTGCCCTGCTGTGAGAACCCCCAGACCTGGGCTGTTCACGCACAGCCTCTGGCATGTAAGCTGCTCCTTGGATTGTGCAACTGAATGACACTAGCCAATATCTCCGGTCCCAGACACAACCCTAGGAACCTCCATCTTGCAGTATCCAGTTATTCCCGCTGGACGCTGCAAGCTTATGAGTTCATCGATTTAACAAATAAATTGATATGTACCAGGCTTGTTATCCCAAAGAGAGTCTCTCACATGCTTCAAACCAAATGCACTGCTTCAGGTAGAACAAACAAACAAACTACAAATATCTTAACTACAAAGATAGATTTTAAGTGATTATAAGTCAAAGCACAAATAGTCAGATTTGGTCAAATGAAACAAAAGCAAAACACATTCTAAACTGATCTTAACACTGTCAGTGCCCTTACAAACTTAGATGTTTCTCACCACAGGCTGGCTGGTTCTCTTCAGCCAGGCTCTCCCCTTTGATCAGCCCTTCAGCTGTTTGGTGTCTGTAGATGAAGGTGGAAGAGAGAGGAAGAGCATGGCAAATGTCTCTCCCTTTTATCATGTCCTTTCTTCCCTCTTGGCTTTGCCCTCCCTTCAGAGTCAGGTGACATTACCTCATCGCAGTCCCAAACTGACCAAAGGAAGGGGGGTGACTTACTCAAGAGTCCTTTGTTCCTGTGAGGCTGGGCTGGGTTTGTCCCATACGTGCCCTGATGAGATGTGAACTGCTCCTCTGCTATTGGAAAGTTTTGCCTGGGCTTGTTTTAAGCCATGAGGACACATTTTCAACCTCATAACTACATACGTGAAATTACAACCTATAACATTACTATAGCAACAATGCTCAGTGCATCATGAGCCTTCTGAAGACGCCCAACATAAGCTTTGCATTGAATACCACACAATCATTTTACAAGGATGAACATGGGGGTGTAGGGTGTTCCCCCGAGGTACAGAGCATCACACATATCCCTCGTGAATCAGGCACAGAGTGGGACATTATACACACTGACTGGTGGGCTATAACTAAATGAAGGCTCTCAACACGAAAGAGCACCTATTTCTACATCTATTCATAAACTCATTATCCCAGTAATTTCAAAGATACATGCTGTCAAACATTTCTCACTAAGGTTAAAATAACTTCTCCAATCCACACAGCTTTCCTTAACACTTTTATTTTCTCCTTCTGTCTGCAAGTAGCCATTAGATTCCATTAACTCAGACACTTGAAGACCCATTATTTGATCTTTCATTTTTTTATAAAAATGTCTCTTGTGTTTGACTAGCAGGCAATGCTTTGCCTTTACAGACACACTGAGAGAAATAATACAGGGAGAAAGTGGCATCAGTATTTTAGTTTTGCAGTACAGTAGCAATGGTTACCTTTTCTAATAACCCATCCCAGCTCCCCAAAAATGGCAACAAATTTTATCATCTGGCCATATCCTCAGACTGTTCTATATACAGAGTGAGTAGGTTTCTGTGGCAACTTTTACAGGAAAGGTAACACTTTGTGAGAGGATGTCTGTAGTTCAGTTGCATTTCAAAACTTGTTTCAGAGGCAATAGAAGTCTTGTTTCTGGTCTCAGGGAGTTCATTTGCCGTAAGACCATAGCTTTCATGGCCATTCCAGCTTCTAAATGAAGATATTAACTAGCTAAAGAATAACTTTATTTCTTTGAGTATCATGTTCTTTCTTCTCTCTTGGCTTCCCCCCTCTCCCCCCAGAGTCAGGTGAGCATTACCTCATCAAAGTCTGAAACTGACCAAGGGAAGGGGGGTGACTCACTCAAGAGTCCAACAGATCCTTTTTTGCTGCCTAGGCCAGTGTCCTTTGTTCTTGTGAGGCTGGGCTGGGTTTGTCCCATACATGTCTTGAGGTGTGAACTGCCCCTCTGCCCCTGAACAGTTTTGCCTGGGCTTGTTTTAAGCCATGAGGATGCATTTTCAGCCTCACAACTATATACATGAATTACAACCTATAATATTACTATAACAACAATGCTCAGCACATCATGAGCCTTCCAAATACACTCGACATGACAAACTTTGCATTGGATACCACACAGTCATATAAGGATGAACATGGGGGCGCAGGGTATTCCCCCAAGGTCTAGAGTGTCACACCTCTCCTCATAGTTTACTGCAAGGGGGTTAGTCACTGACTAGCTCGAAGTCAGTTTGTATTATAGTTCCTTTGGCATCCATCCATCAAGGCCATTAGGCAACGTGTCTCAGTTTCCCCTTTCACACACAGCAAACCATGTTTGTTATGATTTCTCTGCTGCAATAAGCTTTAAATCTGTTTACATGTATTAACTGAGAACTAGCATACCATACCATGTCAAAATTCTTATCCCAAAAACTTAACATTAATGCCAAACTTTTTAGTATCTTTATGATACCACACCCTCTGTTCAGATAGGTTGGTTTGTTCATTACCCATGGTGTCTTTGACTGTCTCCCATATAATCAATCACTGGCTTTTCTTTCCCCTCCATTGTTCCCCTCTGCGTGGGCTCTTAATTTAATCATGTTTCTGGAATTTTAGTGCCTCAGGGTCTAGCAAGATAGGTGTTTAGGGGGATCCTGCATATTGGCTGGTCCTTTGGTCTCCCAACCCCAGGACTGTACATATGCAAAATAATCCAGTTCCCTTTTTGGGGTTACCCTGTGTTTCTCCCTCCCACCACTGACTCCTTCCCTGCCTCCTAGAGGGCTGAGATCTATGCTTTCTGGGCTAAAGGTGTTTATCCTTTGACCACAGGCACCCTTTCCCATAACTGCTTTCTGTGTCTCACCAGTGTGGGGGAAGACACTCCTTTCTCTGCCAGTTGGGTCATTTGTATTCTCACAAGCTATCACCTGGCAACTTCCTGGTCTCAACTCCTCTGTTATTACAGGCGTTGGAGCTGCAACTTGATTTAAAGAGACAATTACTTTCCAAAAACTTATCAGAAATAGCATCTTGAAAAACTGGGACCTGGATGAGGGTACCCTCCACCACCTCTTTCTCTGTGTCTGAGAAGTCGGCTGTGTGACTGCTCCCCTCCAGGAAGGGAGTCACACAATTCCCTCTCAAAACCTGGGTCACAGGCTGAGTGCCTGGGTGCACAGTTGCTGACTCAGCCATTTGGTCCTGGGCATGCTCTCCCAAGTGACCAGTGAGGAGATACTCCTGTACTCCCGCTATTTCTTCCCCAGTTTCCTCCTCTGGGCCCCCCTCTAAGACACATTTCTCTGTGCTCCCAGAGAAGGGGTCCATCCCTTGTTCAGCTGCAAAATCCTGCCAGCTAACACCTGGGACAGTTTCCTTAACCACTGCCAACACCTCTCCTGTCCCCGATCCTGAGTGCATTTTGCCTTCTGCGGGAAAGGAGCAAGTCTCAGCCCTTCCCATACTTGGAAACACACTGTTTCTCTGTGTTACAGAGTCACAGGAATCCTCACCCACCTCAGTGGTTTCTGAGATCCCCTGACCCTTCCCTGGCCTCTCCTCTGGGACACATTGCTCTATGTTCCCCAGCAGGAGCAGATGGCTCCCCTGAATAGGTTGAGTGCAGATGCTAGAAGGCCTCAGTGGAATACCCTCAATCTGACTTTTTGCAGCATTCATGCAGCTCTTTATAAGAACAAAAGGTGAAAGTAGGATTTTAAAAGCCACCTAAGGGGTTTGAATGTTTGCATTTCCATTAGAAGTTAATGGGAATTGGGTAACCAAATCACCTACACAGCTTTGAAAACTCTGTCTGTAATGTTTCAGACAGAATATCCTGATATAGTGTACTGATGCATCACAGTTTTAGCCACCATGGTTACGTTTTACCAGTACACAGCACCGCCAGACCGAAGGATCTTAAAGCACCACTAAAGTTCAATTGGTGTGAGAATAGGAGATTGGAAACCAGATTGGCTAGGAGAATGTTTTGGCTAGGATAGTAGTGTGCATACTTTGGTTCTGTGCATATTTATCCATTTGTTAGCGGGCCAAACAGCTCCAAAATGAATAACATTGACACCTGCACAACTCACAGTGTATTCTGGGGACTAAAATACCCTCTCTTTGAAATGTGATTTCCTCTACTGATTCCCTGTGATGGCACCATTAAGCACCATGCTCCAAATGGCAGGGTTTTCTAATCGTTCACTGCCTTTCGTACGACAAAAAACCAACAGGACTGGCGCTCTCTCATCCTTCCTATATTTTTGCACAACTGTAGCCACTATTTCCTGATTCAGTGTCAGGCCATGGTGGAAAAACAACAGAGGGATTTCAGCCCTGTTTTAATTGCCCTTTTCTCAGCAGGTTCATTACAAAAGTTTAGCACTATTTCTGCTTCATCAACCCTTTGGTAACTCAATGAACTGGTGGGAAGAGAGAAGAGAAAATGCTTTGGAAAGTATTTTCATATGCAAACAGAATTCATTTTATTCTTTGCACTCTTGTACGCACGCCATTAGGATTTGGATAATGGGTTCTAATTACTGTGGTTTGCAATTGCTGCTGTCAAGCTGGCTTAGGGGTGTATGTGACTTTCCTAGTTATCCTTTTTCCTCGAGTTATTTGTGGGATGCCAGCTGCGTTACAAAAATGGAGATAGCTAGTGCTTTGGCCTGCGAGATAACGACTGTTTTCCATGGTAGGCTAACTACCTTGATGCAAGAGTACGGAGGTGGCATCACATTATTTATTAACAAGGCTCATTCGTCAGCCTTTGAACATGATTCTTTTCATGAAATCACAGTCCCAACAGTAGTGTATTCTGAACTGTTGAATGAAGGCTGTTATACTCCATTACCTGCTATGGGAACCAGCACAGAACACCTGAGCCAGAAGTATTGCTGCAAATCCTTTACTCTACTGCAGTCATCATCTAGCCCCCTTTCTCTGGGGCAAACTGTAGTCTGTCATGCACACTAATCATTGGCGAGGGGGTTGGACCAGCTGCCTCTGCCTAACCCAGGGCTGCACCTCTGCAGCCCCAGTACCTGCCTCGGGCCTTTAGCAAGGCCTCAACCTGGAGTGTTGCCAGGCTGGAGTTCCCCAGCTCCTCTTGCTCTTCCCCAGCACTTCCCTACATCAGGTACCCTGTGCTCCTGCAGGCAGCTAGGTCCTTCCCACTCCAAGGCTGGAATGAGACTCTCCCAACTCCTCCCTTAGCCCTTATACCAGGGCCAGCTGTGGCCTGATTGGTGTAGCCACAGCTGTGGCTGGCTCCCCAATCAGCCTTGAACCTTTTTTCCTAGGAGCTGGGTAACTGCCCAACTACAATAGTACATAATGACACAGTCATATAACTACAGTGCATCATGGGAAATTAACTCCTGCTGGGGAGCTTGGTGTATATAGGAGAATGGGAGCATGAGGCATCCCTCCCATAGGACACCATGGCAGCATTTTAGAATTGAAATATTTGAGTTTCCAGCCAAAATATTTTGAGGTTCAGACATGCAGTTTTTCAGAATCTCCTAAAATGTAGGAGTAATTTAATGTTTTCCTTCCACTGTGCGTTGCTTTGTATTTAATGACACTGAACATCATTTGCCATCGCATTGCCCATTCACCTAGCTTGGTTAGGTCTTGGTGAAGTTCTTCACAGTCCTCTCTGGTCCTGACTAACCCAAATAACCTTATCTCATTTTCAAATGTTGCTACCCCACTACTCATTCCCCTCTTTCCTGATCAGTTAGATATTAACATGGGACGTTAATATATATCCCTCTGGTAACCTGTTGTCATGATGAAAAAGGACCATTTAATCCTACTTTTTTGCTTTCTGCCTCTATAGCTGTTTTTTGATCCATGACAGTGTAGTGCCTCTTACCCAATGACTACATATCTGTAGTCTGGCCAAAGGTGGTTTCAAAGTCTAAATCATGTCAACTGGTTCTCTTTTATCTACAACTTTATTGACACATTGAAATATTTCTAAGATTAGTGAGACATACTTTTCCTTTTCAGAAACCATGTTAGTTAGATTATGATCTTTCAGGTATTTTATTGTTCTATTTTTTGCCATATTAAAACACATAGTTTCTTTATGCCTCGTTCACCAAGCAATCCAGATCACTCTGGTTCAGAGACTGTCCTCTCATTACCTTCCTCCCCCCGCAATTTGAGTGTCATTCACAAACTATATCAGTGATGATTTTATGTTTTCTTACAGGTCACTCATAAAAATGTTAGATACTGTAAGGACAAGAACTGATTTCCGTGGGACCTCACTGGAAACACATCTGCTCAATGGCAACTCCCCATATACAATTACATTTTGAGACCTTTTAGCTATTTCAGCTGTGCCAGGTTCCTTTTATATCATTTATAGTTTTTAAACAAAGTGTCATGGGTACCAACTCAAATGCCTTAGAGAAGTCAACACAATTACCTGGATCAACCAAACTTATAATATCATTAAAATACATCACATTAGTTTGATGAGGATCTATTTTCCATAAATCCATGTTGATTTACATTAATTATATTTCCTTCCTTTAATTTTTTATTAATTAAATTCCATAACAGCCAATCCATTACCTTGCCCAGGTTCAGTCAGGCTGACAGGACTATAATTACACAAGTTATCCAGTTTATCCTTTTAAAAATAGGCACAATATTACTTTTTTCTAGTCTTTTGGAACGTACAGTGCTCCAAAACTTGTCGAAAATCAACATTAATGGTCCAGAAAGATCCTCAGCCAACTCTTTGAAAACTCTTAGAGACAAATGATCTAGACCTGTTTATTTTAGAATATCTAACTTTAGTAGCTGCTGTTTAACATCCTCCAGAGATGCCTGCGGAAAGGAAAGGTGTTACCTTACCTCTGTATGTCTCTGATTCCCCATTCACACAGGGGGCACCAGACCCTCAAAAGTATGTAGACTTCTATCTCGGCTTCTCATAATACATGCTAGGCACCAGACCTACAAAATGAGACCACATTATCTATTAGGGCAGGGGTTGGCAACCTTGCAGAAGTGGTGTGCCGAGTCTTCATTCAGTCGCTATGATTTCACATGCCAGTAATACATTTTAACATTTTTAGAAGGTCTCTTTCTATAAGTCTATAATATATAACTAAACTATTGTTGAATATAAAGTAAACAAGGTTTTAAAAATGTTTAAGAAGCTTCATTTAAAATTAAATTAAAATGCAGAGCCCCCTGGACCAGTGGCCAGGACCCGGGCAGTGTGAGTGCCACTGAAAATTGGTTCACGTGCTGCCTTTGGCATGTGTGTCATAGGTTGCTTACCCCTGTATTAGGGCCTCTAAGTGCTACTGTAATACAAATAATAAGTTATAGAGCTAATGTTTCCTTTTCTTCATATACATGAACAAATCGTGAAATTCTCATGAAATGCGATAAAGCATTCACTGATTTCTTTAGGGTCTAATTCATGATCTAGAGATTGCAAATGCTGTATGCAGAAGACAATTTCAATGGTCTTAATTAATTACATGATTACAGTAAAGGGCCAGCTATAATGCCATGTGACTTATGTCTCTAGCAGAACACATTTCAGGTTGTATATGTGATTGTAGCATTTACTATTCATCACTGGCAATGGCTGTAGCATTGGGTTTGTAAAACCAACATTCAAACCATTGAGCTTGAAATTCACTTTAAACTAGTTAAGGCGGAAGTTCTCCAAAGCCATGGGGAGCTGACATAAGAAGATAAAATAGTCCCATCAGGATCCGCTTTCTAATTTGAAGTCAAAATTTGCCAGATAATCATTTCAACTATCCAATCAGCTCAAATTATAACCCATATGTGAGTGTAACTTGTTACCTACACTAAATACTGCAAACAGGACTGTGCACAACCCCTCCATCTCCTGCGTCATGACCACTAGACTTGATTAAAAAAAGCAGTAAAAAGCCAGCTGTTCTCTGAGGGAAAATTTGAAAAACAAACGAACAAAAAAAGGTTGGGGGAGTTGATTAAAAAAAAAATCAAGGGAAATTATAAGTTTCCTTTAAAAATGTTTTTGACACAATATTTTGGACCAGCACTAGCAGTACTAGATGATTAAATAGGAATTTTACACAGAGGGGTAGCTGTCTACAAATATAGTTTAAAATCACTTTTACTGCAGGAGGATGGAAAGGAGAGGGAACAAAAAGTCCATCAGCTTTTCTAGTAGGGGTGGGAGACCAAGGAATGGAGAGAAGGAGGGTCTGAGCAAGGGGGAAATAGCTTCCTAAAAAGGCAAGGACACATCTGGTTACAGAGGGCCAGCTTTTTACAGGGATTTAAGCATCTAAATACCTTTAAAAATCGAGCGCAGAATGACTGTTGGGCTCAGATATCCTGCCTCGGGATGTAGACTGAATTTCACCAAAGCACAAGGGAGCAAGTCAGACACACATATGCATGCACACACAGTCTGTCCTCCTGTAACAGCTGGATACCTTGCTCAAAGAGAACACACACAGACACAGACACACACACACACACACACACTTCCTTACCTAGACCCACAAGCCCTGGCATCAGGAACTACTGTTCTTCCATACAATCTCCTTCCCTCTACTCCTAGAGCAGCTGCATTAACAGACCTTGCCAGGAACTCCTGCAGGAGCTTAAGTTGGTATTAACCCCATGTTTGTCAAGGCAGGGAATCTAAACCGCCCTCAGGGAATTACTCATCCTGAGACAGGAAGATCAGGCCCCTTGTTTACAAATGTTTCTCCAGTCTCTCCAATCATCCGCTTAATTATTTCTATTACATTAGCACTTAGAATCCCCAGCTGAGCTCACTGTGCGAGGCACCTCTGCACAAACCTAGGAAGTCCCTGCCTCAAAGAGTCTCTGAATGGACCCAAGGACGTATTGTTAGCCCCATTTTACAGCCGATGAAACTAAGGCAGAGAGAAGGGAAGTGACTTGCCCAAAGTCACGTAAGAAGTCTGTGACCCTGACAGGAAATGAACCAAGATCTGCTCTCCAGTCTGGTATTTGAACCACACAGTCAAGTTCCTCAGCACGTCTATACATTCATCTTAGCTATGTAATCTAGATAACATTGAACATATCTGTGATAATTATTATTAATGTCAGTCATCTTATGCAGAATGAAAAGGCACAAAACACATTTTAAATGGCACATTTCCACCTTTAAAAATCCATTGCCCTTTTTTTAAAGAAAAGAAGCCATTTGCTCATGAAAAGGCAAATCCCACCTACTCAAGCCATCATTGGAGTACTACGCCTAATAGAGTTATAATCGAGGGCAGGAACCCAAGAGGAGTTTAGCAACTTGCATTTCCTTGTTGAGAAACCACGGTGTGAAGCTAACACGACCCAGGGCACAGCATTTACTTTCATAGCTCCCCAATGTACACAGAGCACAAATGGAGAACTGGGCTCCAAATCTGTTGCGTTAGAAATCCCTTATGTCATCTATAATTTTAATCTATTTCCTTTACCTGCTATTGTACAAATAAGGATGCACTTCCCTGTTGGCATTTTCATCCCATAGATACTTTAATAAAAGAATATCATTCTTGCTTTAGCTAATGCGTAGCAGCAGCAAGTTTTGGAGAAAATTTGTCCCAAACTCATACACACTGTCGGAGGCAGGAAGATTGGATTTCTTGTTTAATTTAAATCTACAAGTGGTTTCGCAGGCAAAGCTCGCTGAGCTGAAACACCTCATTAACAGCCAGGCCCTGTGGGCGAAATATATCCCCCTAATAAGAAGACTGATTTAACTAGCTATATGAAAAATGACTTTTTAAACCATTGAATTTTGTAAGACATTTGATAACATAGTGCCTGACCCAAAGCCCACTGAAGTCAGAGGGAGTCTTTGTATTACCTTCAGTGGTCTTTCGAGCTCACCCTTCATGGCCAGCTTGTGTCCCTGGCATTAGGGCTGGCCCAAGAGCAAAAACAAACACTAGACCTTTTTTAAAAAGCATGACTAAATACAAGACAGCACCCCACCTCCATGGTTAAGAGACTTCCTTGGGCTGTAGTTGACCTCAGTTCAAGTCCTGTTCTGAATCAGGCAGATCCCACATCCCAGGACAATGCCCTGTCTAATGGGCTGTTATAGTGTCAGTCTTGTGCTGCCGCCCAATGAATATTTCATTATATATGTAAGCAGAGTCTGACTGAGCTCTTCCCTGACATCTAGTGGTGAGCTGTGGAAAATGACTTCAGAAACTGACCTTGTTTGCCTGGACACACTCACTCTGCCTAGGTGCTCAGCATGGTGGGACTGCTGGCCCAAATGATCATTCATGGCTGGCGTTGAAGCCCCAGTCTCCTTGTTATTGGGGCAGGAGTAATAAAGGGTTGTTATCCTTGTTGTGTGAACCGAGGGCTGCAGAACTGTACCTGGCATGTCCCAATGGAGGGACTCACCCTCAACTGAATGGCATTCACTAGCCAGGGGATATGGGTTCCAAAGCCCAAGGAGTTGAGAGAGGGTGAGGAAAGGTAATTCTACTCAGTGGTATGGGCTCTGTTTAAGGACCATTGACACTGTTTGACCTTATTTCTCTTCATGCTATAATAAAAGATTGATTTTAGACTCAATTGAGAGTCTTGTTACATGCTGCAGAGTTGAAATCACTGTTATGTTTGGGACAGTTTCTCTATTGCAAGAGACTGCACAGTGTGCACCAGTAGTGAGGCTCCACCACTAAAAGCTGTATAAGGATTGCTCAGTGGTTTGAGCATTGGCCTGCTAAACCCAGGGTTGTGAGTTCAATTCTTTGAGGGGGTCATTTAGAGATTTAGTTGGGGATTGGTCCTGCTTTGAACAGAGGGTTGGACTAGATGACTTCCTCAGGTCCCTTCCAACACTGATATATTTTATGATTCACTGAGTGCTCTGTTAAGTGTGTGGGAATGGGGGCCTGAAAACATCTTAGCGAGCAGGCAGCTGATGGAGAGGTGTGGTAAGCAGCCAGCAGAGAAGCTGGTGGAGAGGACTAAAGCAGTGCCATGCAGAGGTGTGGCAATCGGCCGTTGGGGCCACGAGCAAGTGCCCGAGTAGGGCAGCATGTAAGGTGCCTTCTTACCTCCTCCTGCCTTCCATACAGGGTGGGAGGTGAACTCTTTGGATGAACCTCTGAACTCTGGGGCTGCACTGGCCAAGGACAGAAACTGTGAGTGGGGTACAGAGAAGGGATGGGCATGTTAAAGTGACTTTCAGGTTGCTGTACTTAAGACCCTGAGGGGGAAAGGACACTGCCCAACTTACTTAGGGGTGGGTCTTTTGCTCATGATTTGTGTTTAGGAATCCTAGTTGTGGTGTTTTCCCAAATTAATGCTGAGTTAATTCCTTCCTTTTATTAAAAGTTTTTGCTACACTCAGACTCTGTGCTTGTGAGAAGGGAAGATACTGACCCTTGTTGCTGCTGGCTCCACATGGCAGAATAGTTACATATACAAAAAGTGGAACAGTACCAACTGAGGAGAATTCACAAAAGGCTGATTCTGTATCCAGCGCCCAGGCACTCATCTAAGATGTGGGCAATCAAAGTTCAAGTTCTTACTCAGGTAGAACAAGAACTTCACTCTGGTCACCCTCATGAGTTAGTTAAGGGGCATATGTTTGAAATTATGAAGGGCTGTAGCAGCATTCATGCTCCCTGAGATGCTGGGGACTTCGAGGAAGAATGGCTCCAGGTGCTCCCAATGGGAAGCTCTGCACTGCCTTTTGCTAGAGAGGCGGCATACTCTAGCCCAAAGGGATTACAGTGGTGTAACGCTAAAGTAGTTGAGAGCAAAGTATTTGTAGAGTAATCCTCTGGGAATCCCCTAGGCCTGATTCACAATTGTCGTGCTCTTTTCAGAGGCTCCCTGTGCAAAGTGGCCATAAAACACCACCAACCAGACTGGATTGGACTCCACACAGGTACATGTCAGAATGCCAGAGGCATGGCAGCGGAGAATCAGGCACTCCCTGAGATTTGTCAGTTTATGTCAGGCAGTTAACACAGTATCAATACACCAGTGGGGCTTTTGTGCTTCATTTAATATGTGCTGCTGTTTTGGAAGATAAGTAAAAGTAAATTCTGCTGTGAAGAGTCCACTTCTCTTTTGATGCTGAGGTTCTCAGAGTTACAGCGCACTTGGAGAAACTGAAGCAGAAGGCTGATTCCTGAAGTGACACATCCTTTGGCAACAGCCAGCTACAGGTATTTATTGTAACGATGCAGAACACTTCAAGTCCGGTATCAAATGAGTTCCACTGGGATGCATCCTCACCTCCCCCCAGGGAAATTTTGCCATATGCATGAGGTTAGAACCTCAGCAACCAAATAATCATTGTCTTTGTGGAGTCTGGGTCAGCTCATTCCTTCTGGCCAGCATTCCACTCCCCAGTGTGTCAAACTGTCCAATAGTTAAGTGCTTTACTTTACATTCTGCTGGCTCCCTTTCATTAAAAAGCTTAACTGTTCATTTCTTTGGCCATTCTCTTGCTCTAGGAAGAGATAAATGGTTAGAGTAGGGGCCATAATGAGACTCTCGACAACCATAAGGAGCCCTGGAGAGCTGTATATAAACAAGTTTGGTCCAGTCCTATAGAGCTGTGTAATTATAAATGTGTGAAAAAAAAATCCCCATTCTTCTGAGTTGCACAGCGGGAGCATGGAAGCTTAGGGAAGGCTCAGAAATAATCAGGGGTTGCTAAAAACTATTTCATTAATTAGTCACGTCTCTGCGGTCCCCTCTTGCTTCTGCTCTATCTCATTAATATTCATTATTAATGAATATTAACAAAGATAATTTTGTTATATAGGAGCAGACAGTTGCTGTTTGACGGTGTGCCTGGAAGAAGACAATAGTCCCACCAAGTGGTAAGTTACTTTTATTACAGCACAGGAATTTCTTCCCTTGGTCTTTTGAAGAACAGGAGGAAATATATTACTGTGGCACAAAGGTAGCCAGAAGGAGCCAACATGGAGCTGAATAAGCACTGCAGCCTCCTACCTGAGAAGGGGCAGCAGACTCAATAAAGCTGTTTTATTCATGGCAGGTGGAGAACTGAACAGTACCTCCCAATTAATACACTGGCTAGTGGAACCCTCCATGCCATCAATGTAGAGTATTTGGGGACCTAATGGTTTTAAGATGAACCATTGGAACATGCAGAGTTCAGTATTTTCCAACCCCTCCCCACCCACCAACAGAAGAATTCTGTTGAAAATTCCTGACTAGCTCTACCCAAAACATTTCCTCCCACAGCTGCTGTAGGAGAAAGAGAGAGCCTGAGACAGGAGGCCTTGTATAAGAGGCCCAGTATGAGGGCCTGAGGCCTGGATTAAAGTGATAGTCAGGCCCTGCTGATATAAAGTAAAGTGAGCAAAAGTCAGGCTGTGAGCAGAAGTCAGGCCAATATAGAACATGCCCACTTGCAAGCTCACAGAACCTGGCAAGACCAGGGCTGGTATTGCAAAAACACACATGTTCCTGAGACATACTAGGCACAGGACATAAATGCAGTCCAGAACGATGGTACGAGAACACCGTGCTGTCAAGTGGGGTAAAAACACTCTCCCCAAAGATAACAAGGACACATTGGCCTCTCCTAAAGATAAGGTCAGATGAGAGCATGTTGGATAGATATGTTTTGACTGAGCCAACATGTACAAGGAAAAGAGTGGTAACTAACATGGAAACATAAGAATGGCCATACTGGGTCAGACCAGTCCATCTAGCCCAATATCCTGTTGCTCCCCATAATGTTTTATAGAAATATGCTTATGAGTGTAAATATGACATAACTGGGATATGTTTTATGATAGATATGTCATGTAACACATCTTTGCAAAGGTTATGATCTACTGAATATATTTATCCAATTTGTATGCATGTATCATTATTATATCTGAAGTTATGAGCATTGGCTCTATGCTTGTATTTAAAGATTTGGTCAACATAGTGTGAAGGGGTTATTCAAGTAATTGGGAGTACTTAACTAACAATGGACTTTGGGAGATGCCAATCCACATCTGAGCTTTCCTGAGAATGTTCAGCCTAACATGTAAACAATGGCATCGGCCTGCAAAAAACTGAATCATTCATAGACATGTGACTTGCCCAGGTAGCTAGAGACCCCATCTTGTGGCTGTGATGTTGCACAAGAAAGAATATAAAAAGGCCCTGGAAACCCCTCCATTTGGCCTTCAGCTGGCTCAAAAGGTAGCCTCTCCACCCCAAAGAGATGCCTGAAAGAAATTGGAACAAAGAACAGTAACTACGGGGATGTGAGTGATTGCTGGACCCAGACTAGGAAGGAGTCTAGTCTGTCAAAGAAGCTTATTGGAACAACTCTGAGGGTGAGATTTACCTGCATTTAGCATCCTACTGTATTAGGCTTAGAGTTGCGTGTTTTATTTTATTTTGCTTTGTAACTTACTTCGTTCTGTCTGTTATTACTTGGAACCTCTTAAATCCTACTTTTTATATTTAATAAAATCACTTTTTACTTATTAATTAACATAGAGCAAGTAAGTAATTTCTGGAGGAGCAAACAGCTGTGCATCTCTTTCTATCAGTGTTATAGAGGGCAAACAATTTATGAGTTTACCCTATATAAGCTTTATACAGAATAAAACAAATTTATGTGGGGTTTGGCTCCTATTGGGAACTGGGTATCTGGGTGCTAGAGACAGGAGCACTTCTTAAGCTGTTTTCATAGTTATTTTAAATGAGTTTTGAGTGTGGTGACTGTAGAACAGACAAAATGGTTACTGGTTAGTTATTTTCTGTTTGTTTATTTTGGGTGAGGAAAATAAGCACAAGAAAGCAGGAAAATGACTACCAATGAGGCAGCTACAAAACTAGAGCTGACCAGACTGGAAGCAAAAGAGAAGGCAAAGGACCGGGAGTTTCAACTGAGGCTCAAAGAAGCGGAGGCAGCCAAGGAGAAGACTGCAGCAGCCAGGGAGGAAGCTGCTCACCAAAGAGCCATGGAAACCCAGAGGCTAACCCTGAAGTTAAGAGAGAGAGAAATACAGGCCCACATTGAGGCCCAGAAGCATGAACTGACTGTTATGGAGTGGAAGAGGCAAAATGCTCCAGCAGCTGGCTCCACTTCCCCAAAAATCCACAAACGGGAGCAACTACGTCTGCAGTATGATGAATCCAGCGATACTGCCAAATATTTCATCACCTTTGAGAGACTGTGCACCCTCCATGGGATCTCTGACAATCAAAAAATGACTACATTGATGGCAAAATTGACTGGAAAAGCTCTGGACATATTCAATAAGATGCCTATTGGCGATGCTTCAAACTATGGTAAATTTAAGGAACTGGTTTTGAAACAGTTTCAGATTACACCTGAAACCTACAGAATACATATGCTACTTGTTGTATCTTCAATAAACGCGGCATACTGCCTTTTCCCCTGAAAAAGATCCCATGTGCTTCTTATAAGCATAACATTTTTGGTGGAGAATTGCAAAAGGGGGAAGACATGCACTGTGATTGTTGAAAATATTGCTAAAAGGTATACCATCTGTATAAAGTGATCAATCATTCAGGTGTGAAGACCCCCCGTCGTAGAAGTACCGGGCAATAGGGGGAGGATTAGAGTCCTCACTCCGACCTGTCTGTCAGGGGAAAACTATACAGATAAGATGTATACAAACTGTCTAGGTATATACACCCTTGGTCGTAGAGGTGCAGGGCCATAAGAGGGAGGATTAGAGTCCTCGCTCCTACCTGTCTGCCGGGGAAAAATTGCACAGGTTAATATACCCTCGGTTGTAGCAGGATCAAGCCCAAAAGGTAAAAGGCTTAGCACTCTCCACTCCTACTCTATCAGGCAGAGTTTTTAGTGGATATAGACTTTTTGTGTTTTGTAAGTCCCAGCACAAGAGTGGGCAAATAAAGGAGTAGATTTCTGTAAGACCTCACTTTGAAGGATATAGGACTATGGGATATTGCTGTGATTTCACAATTTTAAGAAACATATTTAAGAAAAGGGATGAAGAGGTGGGGGGGCTAGTTAAGGAGCCTACCCTGCTTGCTAAATTGGTAGTGGAACACAGCCTGTGTCCATGAAAAGGGATGGTTCAGCGAGGAAAGCAGAATTGGGCCCAGACAAGCAGGCAGGCAACAGATAAGGAGACTGGAAAACAGGTTGGGAGCCCTGAGGGGCATAATGGCAGGAGTAAGGGAAGTAGTAAGTCCAAGCATGGGGAATTCAGATCCCTGGGATAATACTTGGAAATGTGAAATCTAAGTTGATGAAGGTGTCATCTGGGGAAATAAGCAAGTGTAAGGAAATAGAGTGAGAAGTTAACTCTGCAGAGGCTGCGGGGGAATTAAGCAGTTGAAGTTAAAAAGGAAAAAAAAGTGTTATAGAAAGAGAATTCTTGGTTTCTTTGCAGCCATTCAAAAGGGAAAATGGGCCCTTTTCCAAAGGAATGTCTATAAATAAGCCAGGCAGAGAGAGAATCTGATTTAAATCATTTGACTATGAACAATTTAGTCAAATGTGCTAAAAGAACATAAAGGGTTTCTATTGGAATTTAATTGCTCCCAAATGTAATCTATGTACAGCTGTGTATAAATATATTGTGTAAATATGTGGAGTGTTTAGAACCTGAACCAGGAGTTGGCAACCTTTCAGAAGTGGTGTGCCAAGTCTTCATTTATTCACTCTGATTTAAGGTTTCGCGTGCCAGTAATACATTTTAACGATTTTAGAAGGTCTCTTTCTATAAGTCTATAATATATAACTAAATTATTGTTGTCTGTAAAGTAACTAAGGTTTTTAAACGTATAAGAAACTTCACTTAAAATTCAATTAAAATGCAGAGCCCCCCAGACCAGTGGCCAGGACCTGAGCAGTGTGAGTGCCACTGAAAATCAGCTAGTGTGCTGCCTTTGGCACGCGTGCCATAGGTTGCCTACCCCTGACCTAAACCAACACACCTGACTTGCAAAACTCTGTTTTGTAGGTTTAAGATAAATTAACTTTTGTTTTGTTTTTAAATAATTCCACTAACAAATTCACCCTTTAACTCCCCTGTGTGGCCAGTGATAAAGGCAGACGGCCAATCCTGGAGTTTAACAATTGATCATAGAAGAATCAATAAGGGCACACAGGTCATACTAAAAGTGCAAGCCACATCTAAATATTTCTCAGTTATTGAGTTGGCCAGCTGTTTCTTTGACATACCCCTACATCTGGACTCACAAGATCGGTTTGCCTTTACAATAAAGGAGCAACAATGGACCTTTTGTCGGTTGCCCCAGGGATATCACAACAACCTGCCTATTGCCCATTGGCATGTTGTGGACTCAACTGGTCTAGCATATCTACAAGAAAGGCCTTTTGTGTTTTCATATGTAGGTGACATTTTAACATTTGGGGAAACCGAGACACAAACTCAAACACTAACAGAAAAAGTTTTGGCACTAATTCAGGAAACAGGGTTCAAAGTAGCCTTAGACAAGGCTCAGTTGATGCTACCTCAGGTTACATACCTGGGTGCAGTTGTTGGACAAGAAGGGAGACAGGTAGATCAGAGGAAGGTCAGGGCCCTAGTAGAAATGCCAGCCCCTACCAGACACTCACTCTTTAAGAGAACTGCTAGGAGGATTCCATTTTCTTAGCCCACACATTTATAAATATGCTGAAATAACTCACCCATTGTGGAAACTGCTCAAGAAAAAGACAAAATGAGAATGGTGAGAAGAGCAGGACTCCATTTTAACCCTGCTAAAACAGAAGGCTCTCACAACCCCAGCCCTGCATTTCCCTGATGAATTGCAGCCTTTTGTTATTTGTTTGGCGGCTTATAACACGGCCTTGGCTGCCACACTATTACAAAACAATGAAGAGGGAAAGCTAGTGCCAGTAGCATATGAATCCAGGAAATTACAAGGAGCAGAAATAAATTTTGATCCCTGTGAACGTTAGTGGCTCGCAGCCATCTGGGCAGTACCATTTTTTCAGCCTCTTACAGGAACAGACCCTATTACTATCCGAAGCACCCACACTCCTCTCAAGTACATTTTATCAGGGAGATTGACGAGAGGTAAAGTCTCAAACACCCGAATGGCCCAATGGAGGCTTATTTTAGTTAACAGAGGGGTGACCACAGAAACAGTGTCCAAGCCAGACATGCTAACATGTGCCCTACTGAAAAAGGGAATTGACATGAATGTCACTCTGGAGCAAAGAATTGCCTTGGTACAAGCACCCTCACTGGAAGAATTAGATCCCAGCACAAGAGTGGGCAAATAAAGGAGTACTGGTTGATAGCAGGATGACTATGAGTCGCCAATGGGCCAAAAAAAGCATGTCTGGTTTACGGACAGTTGTGCAGTGGTAGTAAAAGGTAAAAGATGTGTAAAATATGCTGCCATTAATTTAGAAAAGGAAGTCATTCAGGGACATTTAGACCATGGATCGGCTCAGCATGCCGAGCTCCACACAATTTATTAGGATTTAAGGAAATATGAAAATTCCCCACAGCCCATGTATATTTATGCTGATAGTGATTTTTGTGTGAAGGCGATAGTTTTGGTTACCTGATTGGCATAGGAACGGATGGAAAGCAGCAGATGGAAAGGATATTGCATGTTCAGAGGAATGGAAATGGATTTACCAGTGGGTAACAAAGAACCCTAAACTGTTAAAGGTGTGCCGTAAAGGCACACAGTAAAGAAATGGGTATGGAGGCCACCTGGAATAATCGGTAGATACAATAGCCCTACAGCATGACATAGCAGTTGTAACCAGAAGTCAGAAAAGGAATGTCTGTGTTGACACATCTAAGCCAACAGATGGCACTACAGACCACCTTAACCGAGTTCCAGGAAAGCTAGAAAGACAGGAGTTACTTAATGTAGCCCATCAGTTTATGCGTGAAGGAGTGGAAGGGATTTTAAGAAGGCTAAAGCAAGTAGCAGAACGGGAGTGTATGGAAGATGATGTTAAAACATGGGTGCGTAATTGTGTCTGGTGCGCTCAGGACAAGGCTCGTCCTCCACACTGGCAACCCATGATATGCCAATGAAGGCTTGGGCCGTAGCATAGGGGTCAAATTGAGTTTATTGATAAATTGCCAAGGAGTAAGGAAAGATTCCAGTATTTATTGGTGATGATTGATTCTTTTTCAGGATGGGTGGATAATAGCACCAGAGTAGTGGTCAAAAAGTTTAATGAGGTAGTATGTAGATATGGCACCCTCAAAATAATAGATTCTGATGATGGGGGAGCCTTTGTAGGAGAAATGTTTACAACAATGATACAAGCCTTGGGAATTAAACAAAAACTCCATATACTATACTGGCCTCAGTCCTCAGGCCAAGTAGAGGCAATGAATCGCACTATTAAGGAAGCTCTCCGGAAGGTAGTAAATCACACAGGGAAAGACTGGCCGGATAAACTGCATCTGATTTTGGCTGCCATCTGCAGCAGTAATAGACTAAGGAGAAAAATTCAACTCTTCCAAATTCTGTTTGGACACCCAATGTGCGCAATGATTGATCCGAGTCACCTGGTACAGGGTCAAGAAGAGAGCTCTAATATAACCCAGCATGATTATTTTCAATGGCTTAAATAGTTACAAGAAGATTACCCCTATACTGGAGGATGGTATTATCAGGCCATCAAACACATGAACAACAAAATTCAAAACCAAAGACCCACAAAGGCAGGCCTGTGGGAAACAGGGGACCAAGTCATGTATCTTAAAATGGGAAAAAGGGGTCACTCACTGGAATCAAAGTGAATAGGCCCTTACTCCATAGTGGACCACCTTAGCCCATTGGTATACCGTATAGAAAAAGATGGAAAACTGAAATGGGTACATGTTTCACAAATTAAATTGTTTATATAAATCATGTTTAATTCTTTGCAGAAAAGGACATCCTGGAACCTGAGCATGAGGCACTGCTTAACCACCGCAATTTTAATTCACGGAAAATAAGACTCCATTGTAAGGTCTGGCTTTACCTGCTTTTGGGAACTTTTAGTGTCCAGATAATTAGAGCAAATCATGGGAGAAGATGCAATCCTTATATGCCAATATTTAAGGAATAATTCACCCCCGCCAAGCAATCATGGATTCCTACCCGGGATCTGATGATCCTCATGGAATGGTATGATAAAAACGCTAGCCAAATCTTAAAACCCTTTGGCAATACCAATGTGTATGCCTGGGAAGGGGAAGAGGGAGAAGGACAGGGAACTATTCAAGAAGATCTGAACCACCTTGTAAACTGGAGTAATAGAAATAGGATGAAATACAATAGTGAAAAGTGCAAGGTCATGCATTTAGGAATTAATAATAAGAATTTTGGATATACGTTGGGGGCGCATCAGTTGGAAGCGACGGAGGAAGAGAAGGACCTTGGGGTACTGGTTGATAGCAGGATGACTATGAGTCGCCAATGTGATACGGCTGTTAAAAAAGCAAATGCGATTTTGGGATGCATCAGGCGGGGTATTTCCTGCAAGGATAAGGAGGTGTTAGTACCATTGTATACGGCGTTGGTGAGACCCCATCTGGAATACTGTGTGCAGTTCTGGTGTCCCATGTTCAAGAAGGATGAATTCAAACTGGAACAGGTTCAGAGACGGGCTACGAGGATGATCCGAGGAATGGAAAAACTGCCTTATGAAAGGAGACTCAAAGAGCTTGGCTTGTTTAGCCTGGCCAAAAGAAGGCTGAGGGGGGATATGCTCGCCCTATATAAATATATCAAGGGGGTTAACGTTAGGGAGGGAGAGGAATTATTTAAGTTTAGTACTAATGTAGCCACGAGGACGAATGGGTATAAACTGGATATTAGGAAGTTTAGACTTGAAATTAGACGAAGGTTTCTGACCATTAGGGGAGTGAAGTTCTGGAATAGCCTTCCGAGGGAAGTAGTAGGGGCAAAAGACTTTCCTGGCTTTAAGACAAAGCTTGATAAGTATATGGAGGGGATGTTATAATAGGATCGTTAATTTGGGCAATTGATCTTGAATTACCACCAGACAGGTCTGCTCAATGGTCTGCGGGGTGATGTTGCATGCGATGGGTACTGAGTTGCTGCGGAGAACTCCTTCTTGGGTGCTGGCTGGTGACTCTTGCCCACATGCTCAGGGTTTAGCTGATCGCCATATTTGGGGTCGGGAAGGAATTTTCCTCCAGGGCGGATTGGCAGGTGCCCTGGAGGTTTTTCGCCTTCCCCTGCAGCGTGGGGCACGGGTCGCTTGCTGGTGGTGTCTCTGCAGCTTGAGGTCTTCAAACCATTTTTGAGGATTTCAATAACTCGGTCCTGGGATAGGGGTTGTACAAAATTGGATGGGTGGGGTTCTGTGGCCTGCCTTGTGCAGGAGGTCAGACTAGATGATCAGATTGGTCCCTTCTGACCTATGAGTCTATGAGTCTATGAGTCTATGAGACTTAAAGTTCACCTCATAAACACCACAAGAATACCAAACCACTGGGAAATAGGGGTTAAAATAGAGGGTCCCTATCGGGATACCACCTGGAGTTCCAGCTACCCATGATTACCTGTTAAGACTGGAACAATACTAACAGTTATTAGGGATGCTGTCCAATATCCCATAGTGAAATGAATTCCCGGACACGTGCAACAGAACCTGGACCAGAGACTATGCATTCGAAAGAGGTACCCCAATTAAGATAAAGAAACCAAAATTGTTTGTGACCCAAAGTGATCCAGTAAAAGTCTTGTTAAATCCACTATTAGTAAAAATGAAAATTGGTATGTATTGGACTCAGTTGAACGTGTCTAAATTAGAACCCAAATGTTTACTCTATGCCCTTCCTATTATAACAGCCTGGATAAAAACACATGAACACTTCAATGGCCAAGCAAAACGAGATGCAGTAGACACCACATTAGGAGGAGTTGGATTTGGAGCAGGAACTATGAACACTCTAGACTTGGAGGTAATTAAGAATAAGTTAAGTTTCTTGTCATGACTGCAGGATAGTCTAATTCACAAGCAGGCAGATAATAGTGTGGATTTGGTACAAATAGGTCTGGGAAATCTAAAAGCAACATGGAATATGTGGCGGTGACTAAACACCACCTCCTGGCTGCTGTATAAACAACAAATAGAATTAGGGAATAAAACTGCCTTGGCCATAGGATGTACTGAGATGCAAATTCTTAGTTTAGCATCTCATAGACTCATAGACTCTAGGACTGGAAGGGACCTCGAGAGGTCATCGAGTCCAGTCCCCTGCCCTCATGGCAGGACCAAATACTGTCTAGACCATCCCTAATAGACATTTCTCTAACCTACTCTTAAATATCTCCAGAGATGGAGATTCCACAACTTCCCTAGGCAATCTATTCCAGTGTTTAACTACCCTGACAGTTAGGAACTTTTTCCTAATGTCCAACCTAAATCTCCCTTGCTGCAGTTTAAGCCCATTGCTTCTTGTTCTATCATTGGAGGCTAAGGTGAACAAGTTTTCTCCCTCCTCCCGATGACACCCTTTTAGATACCTGAAAACTGCTATCATGTCCCCTCTCAGTCTTCTCTTTTCCAAACTAAACAAACCCAATTCCTTCAGCCTTCCTTCATAGGTCATGTTCTCAAGACCTCTAATCATTCTTGTTGCTCTTCTCTGGACCTTCTCCAATTTCTCCACATCTTTCTTGAAATGCGGTGCCCAGAACTGGACACAATACTCCAGCTGAGGCCTAATCAGCGCAGAGTAAAGCGGAAGAATGACTTCTCGTGTCTTGTTTACAACACACCTGTTAATGCATCCCAGAATCACGTTTGCTTTTTTTGCAACAGTATCACACTGTTGACTCATATTAAGCTTGTGGTCTACTATGACCCCTAGATCTCTTTCTGCCATACTCCTTCCTAGACAGTCTCTTCCCATTCTGTATGTGTGAAACTGATTGTTCCTTCCTAAGTGGAGCACTTTGCAGTTATCTTTATTGAACTTCATCCTGTTTACCTCAGACCATTTCTCCAATTTGTCCAGATCATTTTGAATTTTGACCCTGTCCTCCAAAGCAGTTGCAATCCCTCCCAGTTTGATATCGTCCTCAAACTTAATAAGCGTACTTTCTATGCCAACATCTAAATCGTTGATGAAGATATTGAACAGAGCCGTTCCCAAAACAGACCCCTGCGGAACCCCACTTGTTATACCTTTCCAGCAGGATTGGGAGCCATTAATAACTACTCTCTGAGTACGGTTATCCAGCCAGTTATGCACCCACCTTATAGTAGCCCCATCTAAATTGTACTTTCCTAGTTTATCTATAAGAATATCATGCGAGACCGTATCAAATGCCTTACTAAAGTCTAGGTATATCACATCCACCGCTTCTCCCTTATCCACAAGGCTCGTTATCCTATCAAAGAATGTTATCAAATTAGTTTGACATGATTTGTTCTTTACAAATCCATGCTGGCTATTCCCTATCACCTTACCACCTTCCAAGTGTTTGCAGATGATTTCTTTAATTACCTGCTCCATTATCTTCCCTGGCACAGAAGTTAAACTAACTGGTCTGTAGTTTCCTGGGTTGTTTTTATTTCCCTTTTTATAGATGGGCACTATATTTGCCCCCTTCCAGTCTTCTGGAATCTCCCCCGTCTCCCATGATTTCCCAAAGATAATAGCTAGAGGCTCAGATACCTCCTCTATTAACTCCTTGAGTATTCTAGGATGCATTTCATCAGGCCCTGGTGACTTGCAGGCATCTAACTTTTGTAAGTGATTTTTTTACTTGCTCTTTTTTTATTTTATCTTCTAAACCTACCCTCTTCCCGTAAGCATTCACTATACTAGACATTCCTTCAGACTTCTCAGTGAAGACCGAAACAAAGAAGTCATTAAGCATCTCTGCCATTTCCAAGTCTCCTGTTACTGTTTCCCCCTCCTCACTGAGCAGTGGGCCTACCCTGTCCTTGGTCTTCCTCTTGCTTCTAATGTATTGATAAAAAGTCTTCTTGTTTCCCGTTATTCCCATAGCTAGTTTGAGCTCATTTTGTGCCTTTGCCTTTCTAATCTTGCCTCTGCATTCCTGTGTTATTTGCCTATATTCGTCCTTTGTAATCTGACCTAGTTTCCATTTTTTATATGACGCCTTTTTATTTTGTAGGTCACGCAAGATCTCATGGTTAAGCCAAGGTGGTCTTTTGCCACCTTTTCTATCTTTCCTAACCATCGGAATAGCTTGCTTTTGGGCCCTTAATAGCGTCCCTTTGAAAAACTGCCAACTCTCCTCAGTTGTTTTTCCCCTCAGTCTTGATTCCCATGGGACCTTACCTATCAGCTCCCTGAGCTTACCAAAATCCGCCTTCCTGAAATCCATTGTCTCTATTTTGCTGTACTCCCTTCTACCCTTCCTTAGAATTGCAAACTCTATGATTTCATGATCACTTTCACCCAAGCTTCCTTCTACTTTCAAATTCTCAACGAGTTCCTCCTTATTTGTTAAAATCAAGTCTAGAACAGCTTCCCTCCTAGTAGCTTTTTCAACTTTCTGAAATAAAAAGTTGTCTGCAATGCAGTCCAGGAACTTATTGGATAGTCTGTGCCCCGCGGTGTTATTTTCCCAACATATATCTGGATAGTTGAAGTCCCCTATCACCACCAAATCTTGGGCTTTGGATGATTTTGTTAGTTGTTTGAAAAAAGCCTCATCCACCTCTTCCACCTGATTAGGTGGCCTGTAGTAGACTCCCAGCACGACATCACCCGTGTTTTTTACCCCTTTTAGCCTAACCCAGAGACTCTCAATACTTCCATCTCCTATGTCCATCTCCACCTCAGTCCAAGTGTGTACATTTTTAATATATAAGGCAACACCTCTTCCCT